>NC_080187.1:124857586-125171899 GCF_030028045.1 Hippopotamus amphibius kiboko | reverse complement strand
TCATGAACTCCTGCAAGGCTTTGGAGTGGGAAAGCTGTGCTTAGCAGAGGGCTCCCTGCCAAATGCTGCAGGCCTATGTGGATGGCGAAGCTGCAGCTGTCTTGCAGTCTGCTTGTGCAGAGGTGTGTGTGCCCTGGTCCAGAGTGCTGTAGGAGGAGCTCCTAGCAACGGGAGAGCAAGCACCTTGTTTCCTTGGCATAGAATGGCCTGTGCACACAGAGGCCTGTCAGCAGTGAAGACAACGCAGGCAGCAAGAGGGGTGGCAGGCAGCTAAGTGGCGGCAGGCGTCCTGCTTGAAAGTGGGGTCATGACTGTTTTGTCCTCAGGCCCCAGTGTCCACGTGCACACACTGCCTCTGGACCTGCAGCTTCCGAGCAGTGCAAGAGAAACACAAGCAACACCCTGGGGCCTACTCGAATGAACGGTGCTCCATCGAGGTCCTGCTGGCTGGCAGTGGCCTAGGCCAGCAAAGGCCCTAGGGAGGCCAGGCTGAGGCTGGGATGGTTCCTGACCTAGCAGTGCCCAGGGCAAGCCTGGAACTGGAGGCCAGGCTGCAGGCTCATTCCAGCTTGGGCCTGGTGCAGAGCGCCTTCAGCTAAGACTTCCATGGGGAATGGTATGCGTAGTGATTTTTGCCTGCAATCCTCCTTCCTAACTCTCGCCAAACAGCCTGTTAGCCCACACTTGCTAGAAGTGTGTTCCTGAGGCAGTTGGATAATAGGGCAAGTGGAGGCTCACCCAGCATGGGACACCAACCTTTCACATTGCTCTGGGTGCAAAGAGGATTCCCTGCACCTCTGGCACTGGGGAGAGCATTTCTGCACACAGGAGACACTTGGCAAACACAGTTTTTCCCCTCGGAAAGTACTGTGAGAAAGAGTCGCCATCCCGGATGCATGGCACTCTCCCTTCGAAGCCCTCCATGCAGCAGGCTTTCATGGACTCGCCTGCAGGCTTTGGTAGCTGGAGACACTGCAGCTCCTCTGGAGGCTCAGGGGCAATTGGCACACCCCTCCAAGGAAATGAGGCTAGTGTGATGAGCTCTTTCCAAAGAATGGCAAGCAGCCTGCTCCTTTCGATGAGACACACGTGTGGGGAGAGATGCTTGGCAGCAGAGAAGAAGCAAGAGGGCAGCCAGGGAGGGATTTGCACACAGCTTGAAGTCCCCAGACCTCCTGATTCGAAACCAGGGAATGCCAGCTCTGCCTGTCAGGCCCCATTCCCTAGTGGGCACCCAGATTCAGGATCTGCCCTTTCCCAGCTATGAAACCACACCCAGGCTGCACCCTGAGCCCTGCCAAGTTGGAACTTTGCTCGCCAGGTGGGCTGAATGGCATGACTGTGTCAGGGGAAAGAAGGACCTAGGAGGCCTTCCGGGAGCTGCCACGACATAGCAGTGCTCAGGAAAAGGCAGTCTCCTTTCTGTAGGCCGGATGCACACTGGAGTTTCCGCTTGAGGCAAGGAAGCTCAGCTAGGTGATCCCTGGCTGAAGGCAAAGCAGAGAGTTTTTCAGTGGAGCGCTGGCCCCATCTGCTGGCCGACAAGCATGGGAGGAGAAACCTCGCTGCAAATGAGTTCCTGAAGTGCTTTCCAAGCAGGAGGCAGCATGGCTCCAATAGTTTAGAAAGTCCTGCTTAGGACTACCCTCTGGCAACAGGGTGGGTGCCAAGGGCATGTGGGTTGGAGGGTGCTCAGAAGTCGCAGGGGAGGCTTTGGGCACCCGGTGCTCTCTGATGGAAAACACTGCAGGCCCGAGCATCCATGAATTCCTGCAAGGCTTTGGAGTGGGAAAGCTGTGCTTAGCAGAAGGCTCCCTGCCAAGTGCTGCAGGCCTTTGTGGATGCTGAAGCAGCAGCTGCCTTGCAGGCTGCTGGTCCAGGGGCATGTGTGCCCAGTTCCAGAGTGCTGTAGGAGGAGCTCCTAGCAAGGGGCGAGCAAGCACCTTGTTTCCTTGGCATAGACTGGCCTGTGCACCCTGAGGCCTGCCAGACGTGCAGACAGCGCAGGCAGCAAGGGCTTGTGGCAGGCAGATGAGGGGCAGCAGGCGTCTCACTTGAAAGTGGGCTCATGACTCTCTTGTTCTCCGGCCCCTGTGGCCGTGTGCAAGCACAGCCTCTGGACCTGCAGCTTCTGAGCAGTGCAAGAGACACACAGGAAACCCCCAGGTGCCTTCTCTAGTGAACGGTGTTCCATCAAGGTCCTGCTTGCTGGCAGGGGCCTAGGCCAGCACAGGTCCTAGGGAGGCCAGGCTGAGGCTGGGATGGGTCCCGACCTAGCAGTGCTCAGGGCAAGCCTGGGACTGGAGGTCAGGCTGCAGGCTCATTCCAGCTTGGGCCTGGTGCAGAAAGCCTTCAGCTAGGACTTCCATGGGGTATAGTCAGCACAGTGGTTTTTGCCTGAAATCCATGTGCCTCACTCGGAGCCCCCTGCCTTTCAGCACACACTCCCTAGAAGTGTGTTCCTGAGGCAGTTGGACAGTTGGGGAAGTGGAGGCTCTCCCAGCATGGGAGGTCTGCCTAGAACCTTGCTCTGGCTGCAAAGAGGATTCCCTGCACCTCTGGCGCTGGGGTGAGATTTTCTGCACACAGGAGACACTTGGCACACACAGTGTTTCCCCATGGAAAGCACTGTGAGGAAGAATCTCTGCCAGGGATGCATGGCACTCTCCCATCGAAGCCCTCCATGCAGCAAGCTGTCATGGACTCGAGTGCAGGCCTTGGTGGCTGGAGAGACTGCAGCTCCTCTGGAGGCTCCGGGGCAATTGGCACACCCCTCCAAGGAAATGAGGCTTGTGGGATGAGCACTTTGCAAAGAATTGCAAGCAGCCTGCTCCTTTTGATGAGACACATGTGTGGGGAGAGAGACTTGACAGCCGAGAAGAAGCAAGAGGGCAATGAGGGATTGGATTTGCATGCAGCTTGGAGGCTCCATATCTCCTGCTTGGCAAGCAGGGAGTGCCAGGTCTGCCCATGATGCTCCATTACCAGCTGGGCACCCAGTTTCAGGATCTGCCCTTTCCCAGCCATGAAACCACACCCAGGCTGCACCCTGAGCCCTGCCAAGGGGGACCCTTGCTCGCCAGGTGGGCTGAATTGCATGACTGTGTCAGGGGAGAGAAGGCCCTAGGAGGCCTTCAGGGAACTGCCTCAACATAGCCCCGCTCAGGAAAGGCACTCCTCTTTCTGTGACCGGATGCACAATGGAGTATCTGCTTGAGGCAAAGAAGCTCAGCTAGGCGATCCCTGGCTGAAGGCAAAGCAGAGAGTTTTTCAGTGGAGCGCTGGCACCATCTGCCGGCCGACAAGCATGGAAGGAGAATCCTCGCTCCAAATGAGTTCCTGAGGAGCTTTCCAAGCAGCAGGCAGGCTGCCTCCAGAAGCTTAGAGAGTCCTGCTTCGGACTATCCTCTGACAACAGAGTGGGTGGCAAGGGCATGTGGGTTGGAGGGTGCTCGGAAGCTGCAGGGGAGGTTTTCAGCATCCAGTGCTCTCCGATGGAACACACTGCAGGCGTGAGCATCCATGAACTCCTGCAAGGCTTTGGAGTGGGAAAGCTGTGCTTAGCAGAGGGCTCCCTGCCAAATGCTGCAGGCCTATGTGGATGGCGAAGCTGCAGCTGTCTTGCAGTCTGCTTGTCCAGAGGTGTGTGTGCCCTGGTCCAGAGTGCTGTAGGAGGAGCTCCTAGCAACGGGAGAGCAAGCACCTTGTTTCCTTGGCATAGAATGGCCTGTGCACACAGAGGCCTGTCAGCAGTGAAGACAACGCAGGCAGCAAGAGGGGTGGCAGGCAGCTAAGTGGCGGCAGGCGTCCTGCTTGAAAGTGGGGTCATGACTGTTTTGTCCTCAGGCCCCAGTGTCCACGTGCACACACTGCCTCTGGACCTGCAGCTTCCGAGCAGTGCAAGAGAAACACAAGCAACACCCTGGGGCCTACTCGAATGAACGGTGCTCCATCGAGGTCCTGCTGGCTGGCAGTGGCCTAGGCCAGCAAAGGCCCTAGGGAGGCCAGGCTGAGGCTGGGATGGTTCCTGACCTAGCAGTGCCCAGGGCAAGCCTGGAGCTGGAGGCCAGGCTGCAGGCTCATTCCAGCTTGGGCCTGGTGCAGAGCGCCTTCAGCTAAGACTTCCATGGGGAATGGTATGCGTAGTGATTTTTGCCTGCAATCCTCCTTCCTAACTCTCGCCAAACAGCCTGTTAGCCCACACTTGCTAGAAGTGTGTTCCTGAGGCAGTTGGATAATAGGGCAAGTGGAGGCTCACCCAGCATGGGACACCAACCTTTCACATTGCTCTGGGTGCAAAGAGGATTCCCTGCACCTCTGGCACTGGGGAGAGCATTTCTGCACACAGGAGACACTTGGCAAACACAGTTTTTCCCCTCGGAAAGTACTGTGAGAAAGAGTCGCCATCCCGGATGCATGGCACTCTCCCTTCGAAGCCCTCCATGCAGCAGGCTTTCATGGACTCGCCTGCAGGCTTTGGTAGCTGGAGACACTGCAGCTCCTCTGGAGGCTCAGGGGCAATTGGCACACCCCTCCAAGGAAATGAGGCTAGTGTGATGAGCTCTTTCCAAAGAATGGCAAGCAGCCTGCTCCTTTCGATGAGACACACGTGTGGGGAGAGATGCTTGGCAGCAGAGAAGAAGCAAGAGGGCAGCCAGGGAGGGATTTGCACACAGCTTGAAGTCCCCAGACCTCCTGATTCGAAACCAGGGAATGCCAGCTCTGCCTGTCAGGCCCCATTCCCTAGTGGGCACCCAGATTCAGGATCTGCCCTTTCCCAGCTATGAAACCACACCCAGGCTGCACCCTGAGCCCTGCCAAGTTGGAACTTTGCTCGCCAGGTGGGCTGAATGGCATGACTGTGTCAGGGGAAAGAAGGACCTAGGAGGCCTTCCGGGAGCTGCCACGACATAGCAGTGCTCAGGAAAAGGCAGTCTCCTTTCTGTAGGCCGGATGCACACTGGAGTTTCCGCTTGAGGCAAGGAAGCTCAGCTAGGTGATCCCTGGCTGAAGGCAAAGCAGAGAGTTTTTCAGTGGAGCGCTGGCCCCATCTGCTGGCCGACAAGCATGGGAGGAGAAACCTCGCTGCAAATGAGTTCCTGAAGTGCTTTCCAAGCAGGAGGCAGCATGGCTCCAATAGTTTAGAAAGTCCTGCTTAGGACTACCCTCTGGCAACAGGGTGGGTGCCAAGGGCATGTGGGTTGGAGGGTGCTCAGAAGTCGCAGGGGAGGCTTTGGGCACCCGGTGCTCTCTGATGGAAAACACTGCAGGCCCGAGCATCCATGAATTCCTGCAAGGCTTTGGAGTGGGAAAGCTGTGCTTAGCAGAAGGCTCCCTGCCAAGTGCTGCAGGCCTTTGTGGATGCTGAAGCAGCAGCTGCCTTGCAGGCTGCTGGTCCAGGGGCATGTGTGCTCAGTTCCAGAGTGCTGTAGGAGGAGCTCCTAGCAAGGGGCGAGCAAGCACCTTGTTTCCTTGGCATAGACTGGCCTGTGCACCCTGAGGCCTGCCAGACGTGCAGACAGCGCAGGCAGCAAGGGCTTGTGGCAGGCAGATGAGGGGCAGCAGGCGTCTCACTTGAAAGTGGGCTCATGACTCTCTTGTTCTCCGGCCCCTGTGGCCGTGTGCAAGCACAGCCTCTGGACCTGCAGCTTCTGAGCAGTGCAAGAGACACACAGGAAACCCCCAGGTGCCTTCTCTAGTGAACGGTGTTCCATCAAGGTCCTGCTTGCTGGCAGGGGCCTAGGCCAGCACAGGTCCTAGGGAGGCCAGGCTGAGGCTGGGATGGGTCCCGACCTAGCAGTGCTCAGGGCAAGCCTGGGACTGGAGGTCAGGCTGCAGGCTCATTCCAGCTTGGGCCTGGTGCAGAAAGCCTTCAGCTAGGACTTCCATGGGGTATAGTCAGCACAGTGGTTTTTGCCTGAAATCCATGTGCCTCACTCGGAGCCCCCTGCCTTTCAGCACACACTCCCTAGAAGTGTGTTCCTGAGGCAGTTGGACAGTTGGGGAAGTGGAGGCTCTCCCAGCATGGGAGGTCTGCCTAGAACCTTGCTCTGGCTGCAAAGAGGATTCCCTGCACCTCTGGCGCTGGGGTGAGATTTTCTGCACACAGGAGACACTTGGCACACACAGTGTTTCCCCATGGAAAGCACTGTGAGGAAGAATCTCTGCCAGGGATGCATGGCACTCTCCCATCGAAGCCCTCCATGCAGCAAGCTGTCATGGACTCGAGTGCAGGCCTTGGTGGCTGGAGAGACTGCAGCTCCTCTGGAGGCTCCGGGGCAATTGGCACACCCCTCCAAGGAAATGAGGCTTGTGGGATGAGCACTTTGCAAAGAATTGCAAGCAGCCTGCTCCTTTTGATGAGACACATGTGTGGGGAGAGAGACTTGACAGCCGAGAAGAAGCAAGAGGGCAATGAGGGATTGGATTTGCATGCAGCTTGGAGGCTCCATATCTCCTGCTTGGCAAGCAGGGAGTGCCAGGTCTGCCCATGATGCTCCATTACCAGCTGGGCACCCAGTTTCAGGATCTGCCCTTTCCCAGCCATGAAACCACACCCAGGCTGCACCCTGAGCCCTGCCAAGGGGGACCCTTGCTCGCCAGGTGGGCTGAATTGCATGACTGTGTCAGGGGAGAGAAGGCCCTAGGAGGCCTTCAGGGAACTGCCTCAACATAGCCCCGCTCAGGAAAGGCACTCCTCTTTCTGTGACCGGATGCACAATGGAGTATCTGCTTGAGGCAAAGAAGCTCAGCTAGGCGATCCCTGGCTGAAGGCAAAGCAGAGAGTTTTTCAGTGGAGCGCTGGCACCATCTGCCGGCCGACAAGCATGGAAGGAGAATCCTCGCTCCAAATGAGTTCCTGAGGAGCTTTCCAAGCAGCAGGCAGGCTGCCTCCAGAAGCTTAGAGAGTCCTGCTTCGGACTATCCTCTGACAACAGAGTGGGTGGCAAGGGCATGTGGGTTGGAGGGTGCTCGGAAGCTGCAGGGGAGGTTTTCAGCATCCAGTGCTCTCCGATGGAACACACTGCAGGTGCGAGCATCCATGAACTCCTGCAAGGCTTTGGAGTGGGAAAGCTGTGCTTAGCAGAGGGCTCCCTGCCAAATGCTGCAGGCCTATGTGGATGGGAAGGCGAAGCTGCAGCTGTCTTGCAGTCTGCTTGTCCAGAGGTGTGTGTGCCCTGGTCCAGAGTGCTGTAGGAGGAGCTCCTAGCAACGGGAGAGCAAGCACCTTGTTTCCTTGGCATAGAATGGCCTGTGCACACAGAGGCCTGTCAGCAGTGAAGACAACGCAGGCAGCAAGAGGGGTGGCAGGCAGCTAAGTGGCGGCAGGCGTCCTGCTTGAAAGTGGGGTCATGACTGTTTTGTCCTCAGGCCCCAGTGTCCACGTGCACACACTGCCTCTGGACCTGCAGCTTCCGAGCAGTGCAAGAGAAACACAAGCAACACCCTGGGGCCTACTCGAATGAACGGTGCTCCATCGAGGTCCTGCTGGCTGGCAGTGGCCTAGGCCAGCAAAGGCCCTAGGGAGGCCAGGCTGAGGCTGGGATGGTTCCTGACCTAGCAGTGCCCAGGGCAAGCCTGGAACTGGAGGCCAGGCTGCAGGCTCATTCCAGCTTGGGCCTGGTGCAGAGCGCCTTCAGCTAAGACTTCCATGGGGAATGGTATGCGTAGTGATTTTTGCCTGCAATCCTCCTTCCTAACTCTCGCCAAACAGCCTGTTAGCCCACACTTGCTAGAAGTGTGTTCCTGAGGCAGTTGGATAATAGGGCAAGTGGAGGCTCACCCAGCATGGGACACCAACCTTTCACATTGCTCTGGGTGCAAAGAGGATTCCCTGCACCTCTGGCACTGGGGAGAGCATTTCTGCACACAGGAGACACTTGGCAAACACAGTTTTTCCCCTCGGAAAGTACTGTGAGAAAGAGTCGCCATCCCGGATGCATGGCACTCTCCCTTCGAAGCCCTCCATGCAGCAGGCTTTCATGGACTCGCCTGCAGGCTTTGGTAGCTGGAGACACTGCAGCTCCTCTGGAGGCTCAGGGGCAATTGGCACACCCCTCCAAGGAAATGAGGCTAGTGTGATGAGCTCTTTCCAAAGAATGGCAAGCAGCCTGCTCCTTTCGATGAGACACACGTGTGGGGAGAGATGCTTGGCAGCAGAGAAGAAGCAAGAGGGCAGCCAGGGAGGGATTTGCACACAGCTTGAAGTCCCCAGACCTCCTGATTCGAAACCAGGGAATGCCAGCTCTGCCTGTCAGGCCCCATTCCCTAGTGGGCACCCAGATTCAGGATCTGCCCTTTCCCAGCTATGAAACCACACCCAGGCTGCACCCTGAGCCCTGCCAAGTTGGAACTTTGCTCGCCAGGTGGGCTGAATGGCATGACTGTGTCAGGGGAAAGAAGGACCTAGGAGGCCTTCCGGGAGCTGCCACGACATAGCAGTGCTCAGGAAAAGGCAGTCTCCTTTCTGTAGGCCGGATGCACACTGGAGTTTCCGCTTGAGGCAAGGAAGCTCAGCTAGGTGATCCCTGCTGAAGGCAAAGCAGAGAGTTTTTCAGTGGAGCGCTGGCCCCATCTGCTGGCCGACAAGCATGGGAGGAGAAACCTCGCTGCAAATGAGTTCCTGAAGTGCTTTCCAAGCAGGAGGCAGCATGGCTCCAATAGTTATTTTAGAAAGTCCTGCTTAGGACTACCCTCTGGCAACAGGGTGGGTGCCAAGGGCATGTGGGTTGGAGGGTGCTCAGAAGTCGCAGGGGAGGCTTTGGGCACCCGGTGCTCTCTGATGGAAAACACTGCAGGCCCGAGCATCCATGAATTCCTGCAAGGCTTTGGAGTGGGAAAGCTGTGCTTAGCAGAAGGCTCCCTGCCAAGTGCTGCAGGCCTTTGTGGATGCTGAAGCAGCAGCTGCCTTGCAGGCTGCTGGTCCAGGGGCATGTGTGCCCAGTTCCAGAGTGCTGTAGGAGGAGCTCCTAGCAAGGGGCGAGCAAGCACCTTGTTTCCTTGGCATAGACTGGCCTGTGCACCCTGAGGCCTGCCAGACGTGCAGACAGCGCAGGCAGCAAGGGCTTGTGGCAGGCAGATGAGGGGCAGCAGGCGTCTCACTTGAAAGTGGGCTCATGACTCTCTTGTTCTCCGGCCCCTGTGGCCGTGTGCAAGCACAGCCTCTGGACCTGCAGCTTCTGAGCAGTGCAAGAGACACACAGGAAACCCCCAGGTGCCTTCTCTAGTGAACGGTGTTCCATCAAGGTCCTGCTTGCTGGCAGGGGCCTAGGCCAGCACAGGTCCTAGGGAGGCCAGGCTGAGGCTGGGATGGGTCCCGACCTAGCAGTGCTCAGGGCAAGCCTGGGACTGGAGGTCAGGCTGCAGGCTCATTCCAGCTTGGGCCTGGTGCAGAAAGCCTTCAGCTAGGACTTCCATGGGGTATAGTCAGCACAGTGGTTTTTGCCTGAAATCCATGTGCCTCACTCGGAGCCCCCTGCCTTTCAGCACACACTCCCTAGAAGTGTGTTCCTGAGGCAGTTGGACAGTTGGGGAAGTGGAGGCTCTCCCAGCATGGGAGGTCTGCCTAGAACCTTGCTCTGGCTGCAAAGAGGATTCCCTGCACCTCTGGCGCTGGGGTGAGATTTTCTGCACACAGGAGACACTTGGCACACACAGTGTTTCCCCATGGAAAGCACTGTGAGGAAGAATCTCTGCCAGGGATGCATGGCACTCTCCCATCGAAGCCCTCCATGCAGCAAGCTGTCATGGACTCGAGTGCAGGCCTTGGTGGCTGGAGAGACTGCAGCTCCTCTGGAGGCTCCGGGGCAATTGGCACACCCCTCCAAGGAAATGAGGCTTGTGGGATGAGCACTTTGCAAAGAATTGCAAGCAGCCTGCTCCTTTTGATGAGACACATGTGTGGGGAGAGAGACTTGACAGCCGAGAAGAAGCAAGAGGGCAATGAGGGATTGGATTTGCATGCAGCTTGGAGGCTCCATATCTCCTGCTTGGCAAGCAGGGAGTGCCAGGTCTGCCCATGATGCTCCATTACCAGCTGGGCACCCAGTTTCAGGATCTGCCCTTTCCCAGCCATGAAACCACACCCAGGCTGCACCCTGAGCCCTGCCAAGGGGGACCCTTGCTCGCCAGGTGGGCTGAATTGCATGACTGTGTCAGGGGAGAGAAGGCCCTAGGAGGCCTTCAGGGAACTGCCTCAACATAGCCCCGCTCAGGAAAGGCACTCCTCTTTCTGTGACCGGATGCACAATGGAGTATCTGCTTGAGGCAAAGAAGCTCAGCTAGGCGATCCCTGGCTGAAGGCAAAGCAGAGAGTTTTTCAGTGGAGCGCTGGCACCATCTGCCGGCCGACAAGCATGGAAGGAGAATCCTCGCTCCAAATGAGTTCCTGAGGAGCTTTCCAAGCAGCAGGCAGGCTGCCTCCAGAAGCTTAGAGAGTCCTGCTTCGGACTATCCTCTGACAACAGAGTGGGTGGCAAGGGCATGTGGGTTGGAGGGTGCTCGGAAGCTGCAGGGGAGGTTTTCAGCATCCAGTGCTCTCCGATGGAACACACTGCAGGTGCGAGCATCCATGAACTCCTGCAAGGCTTTGGAGTGGGAAAGCTGTGCTTAGCAGAGGGCTCCCTGCCAAATGCTGCAGGCCTATGTGGATGGCGAAGCTGCAGCTGTCTTGCAGTCTGCTTGTCCAGAGGTGTGTGTGCCCTGGTCCAGAGTGCTGTAGGAGGAGCTCCTAGCAACGGGAGAGCAAGCACCTTGTTTCCTTGGCATAGAATGGCCTGTGCACACAGAGGCCTGTCAGCAGTGAAGACAACGCAGGCAGCAAGAGGGGTGGCAGGCAGCTAAGTGGCGGCAGGCGTCCTGCTTGAAAGTGGGGTCATGACTGTTTTGTCCTCAGGCCCCAGTGTCCACGTGCACACACTGCCTCTGGACCTGCAGCTTCCGAGCAGTGCAAGAGAAACACAAGCAACACCCTGGGGCCTACTCGAATGAACGGTGCTCCATCGAGGTCCTGCTGGCTGGCAGTGGCCTAGGCCAGCAAAGGCCCTAGGGAGGCCAGGCTGAGGCTGGGATGGTTCCTGACCTAGCAGTGCCCAGGGCAAGCCTGGAACTGGAGGCCAGGCTGCAGGCTCATTCCAGCTTGGGCCTGGTGCAGAGCGCCTTCAGCTAAGACTTCCATGGGGAATGGTATGCGTAGTGATTTTTGCCTGCAATCCTCCTTCCTAACTCTCGCCAAACAGCCTGTTAGCCCACACTTGCTAGAAGTGTGTTCCTGAGGCAGTTGGATAATAGGGCAAGTGGAGGCTCACCCAGCATGGGACACCAACCTTTCACATTGCTCTGGGTGCAAAGAGGATTCCCTGCACCTCTGGCACTGGGGAGAGCATTTCTGCACACAGGAGACACTTGGCAAACACAGTTTTTCCCCTCGGAAAGTACTGTGAGAAAGAGTCGCCATCCCGGATGCATGGCACTCTCCCTTCGAAGCCCTCCATGCAGCAGGCTTTCATGGACTCGCCTGCAGGCTTTGGTAGCTGAGACACTGCAGCTCCTCTGGAGGCTCAGGGGCAATTGGCACACCCCTCCAAGGAAATGAGGCTAGTGTGATGAGCTCTTTCCAAAGAATGGCAAGCAGCCTGCTCCTTTCGATGAGACACACGTGTGGGGAGAGATGCTTGGCAGCAGAGAAGAAGCAAGAGGGCAGCCAGGGAGGGATTTGCACACAGCTTGAAGTCCCCAGACCTCCTGATTCGAAACCAGGGAATGCCAGCTCTGCCTGTCAGGCCCCATTCCCTAGTGGGCACCCAGATTCAGGATCTGCCCTTTCCCAGCTATGAAACCACACCCAGGCTGCACCCTGAGCCCTGCCAAGTTGGAACTTTGCTCGCCAGGTGGGCTGAATGGCATGACTGTGTCAGGGGAAAGAAGGACCTAGGAGGCCTTCCGGGAGCTGCCACGACATAGCAGTGCTCAGGAAAAGGCAGTCTCCTTTCTGTAGGCCGGATGCACACTGGAGTTTCCGCTTGAGGCAAGGAAGCTCAGCTAGGTGATCCCTGGCTGAAGGCAAAGCAGAGAGTTTTTCAGTGGAGCGCTGGCCCCATCTGCTGGCCGACAAGCATGGGAGGAGAAACCTCGCTGCAAATGAGTTCCTGAAGTGCTTTCCAAGCAGGAGGCAGCATGGCTCCAATAGTTTAGAAAGTCCTGCTTAGGACTACCCTCTGGCAACAGGGTGGGTGCCAAGGGCATGTGGGTTGGAGGGTGCTCAGAAGTCGCAGGGGAGGCTTTGGGCACCCGGTGCTCTCTGATGGAAAACACTGCAGGCCCGAGCATCCATGAATTCCTGCAAGGCTTTGGAGTGGGAAAGCTGTGCTTAGCAGAAGGCTCCCTGCCAAGTGCTGCAGGCCTTTGTGGATGCTGAAGCAGCAGCTGCCTTGCAGGCTGCTGGTCCAGGGGCATGTGTGCCCAGTTCCAGAGTGCTGTAGGAGGAGCTCCTAGCAAGGGGCGAGCAAGCACCTTGTTTCCTTGGCATAGACTGGCCTGTGCACCCTGAGGCCTGCCAGACGTGCAGACAGCGCAGGCAGCAAGGGCTTGTGGCAGGCAGATGAGGGGCAGCAGGCGTCTCACTTGAAAGTGGGCTCATGACTCTCTTGTTCTCCGGCCCCTGTGGCCATGTGCAAGCACAGCCTCTGGACCTGCAGCTTCTGAGCAGTGCAAGAGACACACAGGAAACCCCCAGGTGCCTTCTCTAGTGAACGGTGTTCCATCAAGGTCCTGCTTGCTGGCAGGGGCCTAGGCCAGCACAGGTCCTAGGGAGGCCAGGCTGAGGCTGGGATGGGTCCCGACCTAGCAGTGCTCAGGGCAAGCCTGGGACTGGAGGTCAGGCTGCAGGCTCATTCCAGCTTGGGCCTGGTGCAGAAAGCCTTCAGCTAGGACTTCCATGGGGTATAGTCAGCACAGTGGTTTTTGCCTGAAATCCATGTGCCTCACTCGGAGCCCCCTGCCTTTCAGCACACACTCCCTAGAAGTGTGTTCCTGAGGCAGTTGGACAGTTGGGGAAGTGGAGGCTCTCCCAGCATGGGAGGTCTGCCTAGAACCTTGCTCTGGCTGCAAAGAGGATTCCCTGCACCTCTGGCGCTGGGGTGAGATTTTCTGCACACAGGAGACACTTGGCACACACAGTGTTTCCCCATGGAAAGCACTGTGAGGAAGAATCTCTGCCAGGGATGCATGGCACTCTCCCATCGAAGCCCTCCATGCAGCAAGCTGTCATGGACTCGAGTGCAGGCCTTGGTGGCTGGAGAGACTGCAGCTCCTCTGGAGGCTCCGGGGCAATTGGCACACCCCTCCAAGGAAATGAGGCTTGTGGGATGAGCACTTTGCAAAGAATTGCAAGCAGCCTGCTCCTTTTGATGAGACACATGTGTGGGGAGAGAGACTTGACAGCCGAGAAGAAGCAAGAGGGCAATGAGGGATTGGATTTGCATGCAGCTTGGAGGCTCCATATCTCCTGCTTGGCAAGCAGGGAGTGCCAGGTCTGTCCATCATGCTCCATTACCAGCTGGGCACCCAGTTTCAGGATCTGCCCTTTCCCAGCCATGAAACCACACCCAGGCTGCACCCTGAGCCCTGCCAAGGGGGACCCTTGCTCGCCAGGTGGGCTGAATTGCATGACTGTGTCAGGGGAGAGAAGGCCCTAGGAGGCCTTCAGGGAACTGCCTCAACATAGCCCCGCTCAGGAAAGGCACTCCTCTTTCTGTGACCGGATGCACAATGGAGTATCTGCTTGAGGCAAAGAAGCTCAGCTAGGCGATCCCTGGCTGAAGGCAAAGCAGAGAGTTTTTCAGTGGAGCGCTGGCACCATCTGCCGGCCGACAAGCATGGAAGGAGAATCCTCGCTCCAAATGAGTTCCTGAGGAGCTTTCCAAGCAGCAGGCAGGCTGCCTCCAGAAGCTTAGAGAGTCCTGCTTCGGACTATCCTCTGACAACAGAGTGGGTGGCAAGGGCATGTGGGTTGGAGGGTGCTCGGAAGCTGCAGGGGAGGTTTTCAGCATCCAGTGCTCTCCGATGGAACACACTGCAGGCGTGAGCATCCATGAACTCCTGCAAGGCTTTGGAGTGGGAAAGCTGTGCTTAGCAGAGGGCTCCCTGCCAAATGCTGCAGGCCTATGTGGATGGCGAAGCTGCAGCTGTCTTGCAGTCTGCTTGTCCAGAGGTGTGTGTGCCCTGGTCCAGAGTGCTGTAGGAGGAGCTCCTAGCAACGGGAGAGCAAGCACCTTGTTTCCTTGGCATAGAATGGCCTGTGCACACAGAGGCCTGTCAGCAGTGAAGACAACGCAGGCAGCAAGAGGGGTGGCAGGCAGCTAAGTGGCGGCAGGCGTCCTGCTTGAAAGTGGGGTCATGACTGTTTTGTCCTCAGGCCCCAGTGTCCACGTGCACACACTGCCTCTGGACCTGCAGCTTCCGAGCAGTGCAAGAGAAACACAAGCAACACCCTGGGGCCTACTCGAATGAACGGTGCTCCATCGAGGTCCTGCTGGCTGGCAGTGGCCTAGGCCAGCAAAGGCCCTAGGGAGGCCAGGCTGAGGCTGGGATGGTTCCTGACCTAGCAGTGCCCAGGGCAAGCCTGGAACTGGAGGCCAGGCTGCAGGCTCATTCCAGCTTGGGCCTGGTGCAGAGCGCCTTCAGCTAAGACTTCCATGGGGAATGGTATGCGTAGTGATTTTTGCCTGCAATCCTCCTTCCTAACTCTCGCCAAACAGCCTGTTAGCCCACACTTGCTAGAAGTGTGTTCCTGAGGCAGTTGGATAATAGGGCAAGTGGAGGCTCACCCAGCATGGGACACCAACCTTTCACATTGCTCTGGGTGCAAAGAGGATTCCCTGCACCTCTGGCACTGGGGAGAGCATTTCTGCACACAGGAGACACTTGGCAAACACAGTTTTTCCCCTCGGAAAGTACTGTGAGAAAGAGTCGCCATCCCGGATGCATGGCACTCTCCCTTCGAAGCCCTCCATGCAGCAGGCTTTCATGGACTCGCCTGCAGGCTTTGGTAGCTGGAGACACTGCAGCTCCTCTGGAGGCTCAGGGGCAATTGGCACACCCCTCCAAGGAAATGAGGCTAGTGTGATGAGCTCTTTCCAAAGAATGGCAAGCAGCCTGCTCCTTTCGATGAGACACACGTGTGGGGAGAGATGCTTGGCAGCAGAGAAGAAGCAAGAGGGCAGCCAGGGAGGGATTTGCACACAGCTTGAAGTCCCCAGACCTCCTGATTCGAAACCAGGGAATGCCAGCTCTGCCTGTCAGGCCCCATTCCCTAGTGGGCACCCAGATTCAGGATCTGCCCTTTCCCAGCTATGAAACCACACCCAGGCTGCACCCTGAGCCCTGCCAAGTTGGAACTTTGCTCGCCAGGTGGGCTGAATGGCATGACTGTGTCAGGGGAAAGAAGGACCTAGGAGGCCTTCCGGGAGCTGCCACGACATAGCAGTGCTCAGGAAAAGGCAGTCTCCTTTCTGTAGGCCGGATGCACACTGGAGTTTCCGCTTGAGGCAAGGAAGCTCAGCTAGGTGATCCCTGGCTGAAGGCAAAGCAGAGAGTTTTTCAGTGGAGCGCTGGCCCCATCTGCTGGCCGACAAGCATGGGAGGAGAAACCTCGCTGCAAATGAGTTCCTGAAGTGCTTTCCAAGCAGGAGGCAGCATGGCTCCAATAGTTTAGAAAGTCCTGCTTAGGACTACCCTCTGGCAACAGGGTGGGTGCCAAGGGCATGTGGGTTGGAGGGTGCTCAGAAGTCGCAGGGGAGGCTTTGGGCACCCGGTGCTCTCTGATGGAAAACACTGCAGGCCCGAGCATCCATGAATTCCTGCAAGGCTTTGGAGTGGGAAAGCTGTGCTTAGCAGAAGGCTCCCTGCCAAGTGCTGCAGGCCTTTGTGGATGCTGAAGCAGCAGCTGCCTTGCAGGCTGCTGGTCCAGGGGCATGTGTGCCCAGGTCCAGAGTGCTGTAGGAGGAGCTCCTAGCAAGGGGCGAGCAAGCACCTTGTTTCCTTGGCATAGACTGGCCTGTGCACCCTGAGGCCTGCCAGACGTGCAGACAGCACAGGCAGCAAGGGCTTGTGGCAGGCAGATAAGGGGCAGCAGGCGTCTCACTTGAAAGTGGGCTCATGACTCTCTTGTTCTCCGGCCCCTGTGGCCGTGTGCAAGCACAGCCTCTGGACCTGCAGCTTCTGAGCAGTGCAAGAGACACACAGGAAACCCCCAGGTGCCTTCTCTAGTGAACGGTGTTCCATCAAGGTCCTGCTTGCTGGCAGGGGCCTAGGCCAGCACAGGTCCTAGGGAGGCCAGGCTGAGGCTGGGATGGGTCCCGACCTAGCAGTGCTCAGGGCAAGCCTGGGACTGGAGGTCAGGCTGCAGGCTCATTCCAGCTTGGGCCTGGTGCAGAAAGCCTTCAGCTAGGACTTCCATGGGGTATAGTCAGCACAGTGGTTTTTGCCTGAAATCCATGTGCCTCACTCGGAGCCCCCTGCCTTTCAGCACACACTCCCTAGAAGTGTGTTCCTGAGGCATTTGGACAGTTGGGGAAGTGGAGGCTCTCCCAGCATGGGAGGTCTGCCTAGAACCTTGCTCTGGCTGCAAAGAGGATTCCCTGCACCTCTGGCGCTGGGGTGAGATTTTCTGCACACAGGAGACACTTGGCACACACAGTGTTTCCCCATGGAAAGCACTGTGAGGAAGAATCTCTGCCAGGGATGCATGGCACTCTCCCATCGAAGCCCTCCATGCAGCAAGCTGTCATGGACTCGAGTGCAGGCCTTGGTGGCTGGAGAGACTGCAGCTCCTCTGGAGGCTCCGGGGCAATTGGCACACCCCTCCAAGGAAATGAGGCTTGTGGGATGAGCACTTTGCAAAGAATTGCAAGCAGCCTGCTCCTTTTGATGAGACACATGTGTGGGGAGAGAGACTTGACAGCCGAGAAGAAGCAAGAGGGCAATGAGGGATTGGATTTGCATGCAGCTTGGAGGCTCCATATCTCCTGCTTGGCAAGCAGGGAGTGCCAGGTCTGTCCATCATGCTCCATTACCAGCTGGGCACCCAGTTTCAGGATCTGCCCTTTCCCAGCCATGAAACCACACCCAGGCTGCACCCTGAGCCCTGCCAAGGGGGACCCTTGCTCGCCAGGTGGGCTGAATTGCATGACTGTGTCAGGGGAGAGAAGGCCCTAGGAGGCCTTCAGGGAACTGCCTCAACATAGCCCCGCTCAGGAAAGGCACTCCTCTTTCTGTGACCGGATGCACAATGGAGTATCTGCTTGAGGCAAAGAAGCTCAGCTAGGCGATCCCTGGCTGAAGGCAAAGCAGAGAGTTTTTCAGTGGAGCGCTGGCACCATCTGCCGGCCGACAAGCATGGAAGGAGAATCCTCGCTCCAAATGAGTTCCTGAGGAGCTTTCCAAGCAGCAGGCAGGCTGCCTCCAGAAGCTTAGAGAGTCCTGCTTCGGACTATCCTCTGACAACAGAGTGGGTGGCAAGGGCATGTGGGTTGGAGGGTGCTCGGAAGCTGCAGGGGAGGTTTTCAGCATCCAGTGCTCTCCGATGGAACACACTGCAGGCGCGAGCATCCATGAACTCCTGCAAGGCTTTGGAGTGGGAAAGCTGTGCTTAGCAGAGGGCTCCCTGCCAAATGCTGCAGGCCTATGTGGATGGCGAAGCTGCAGCTGTCTTGCAGTCTGCTTGTCCAGAGGTGTGTGTGCCCTGGTCCAGAGTGCTGTAGGAGGAGCTCCTAGCAACGGGAGAGCAAGCACCTTGTTTCCTTGGCATAGAATGGCCTGTGCACACAGAGGCCTGTCAGCAGTGAAGACAACGCAGGCAGCAAGAGGGGTGGCAGGCAGCTAAGTGGCGGCAGGCGTCCTGCTTGAAAGTGGGGTCATGACTGTTTTGTCCTCAGGCCCCAGTGTCCACGTGCACACACTGCCTCTGGACCTGCAGCTTCCGAGCAGTGCAAGAGAAACACAAGCAACACCCTGGGGCCTTCTCGAATGAACGGTGCTCCATCGAGGTCCTGCTGGCTGGCAGTGGCCTAGGCCAGCAAAGGCCCTAGGGAGGCCAGGCTGAGGCTGGGATGGTTCCTGACCTAGCAGTGCCCAGGGCAAGCCTGGGACTGGAGGCCAGGCTGCAGGCTCATTCCAGCTTGGGCCTGGTGCAGAGCGCCTTCAGCTAAGACTTCCATGGGGAATGGTATGCGTAGTGATTTTTGCCTGCAATCCTCCTTCCTAACTCTCGCCAAACAGCCTGTTAGCCCACACTTGCTAGAAGTGTGTTCCTGAGGCAGTTGGACAATAGGGCAAGTGGAGGCTCACCCAGCATGGGACGCCCGCCTTGCACTTTGCTCTGGGTGCAAAGAGGATTCCCTGCACCTCTGGCACTGGGGAGAGCATTTCTGCACACAGGAGACACTTGGCAAACACAGTTTTTCCCCTCGGAAAGTACTGTGAGAAAGAGTCACCATCCCGGATGCATGGCACTCTCCCTTCAAAGCCCTCCATGCAGCAGGCTTTCATGGACTCGCCTGCAGGCTTTGGTAGCTGGAGACACTGCAGCTCCTCTGGAGGCTCAGGGGCAATTGGCACACCCCTCCAAGGAAATGAGGCTAGTGTGATGAGCTCTTTCCAAAGAATGGCAAGCAGCCTGCTCCTTTCGATGAGACACACGTGTGGGGAGAGATGCTTGGCAGCAGAGAAGAAGCAAGAGGGCAGCCAGGGAGGGATTTGCACACAGCTTGAAGTCCCCAGACCTCCTGATTCGAAACCAGGGAATGCCAGCTCTGCCTGTCAGGCCCCATTCCCTAGTGGGCACCCAGATTCAGGATCTGCCCTTTCCCAGCTATGAAACCACACCCAGGCTGCACCCTGAGCCCTGCCAAGTTGGAACTTTGCTCGCCAGGTGGGCTGAATGGCATGACTGTGTCAGGGGAAAGAAGGACCTAGGAGGCCTTCCGGGAGCTGCCACGACATAGCAGTGCTCAGGAAAAGGCAGTCTCCTTTCTGTAGGCCGGATGCACACTGGAGTTTCCGCTTGAGACAAGGAAGCTCAGGTAGGTGATCCCTGGCTGAAGGCAAAGCAGAGAGTTTTTCAGTGGAGCGCTGGCCCCATCTGCTGGCCGACAAGCATGGGAAGAGAAACCTCGCTGCAAATGAGTTCCTGAAGTGCTTTCCAAGCAGGAGGCAGCATGGCTGCAATAGTTTAGAAAGTCCTGCTTAGGACTACCCTCTGGCAACAGGGTGGGTGCCAAGGGCATGTGGGTTGGAGGGTGCTCAGAAGTCGCAGGGGAGGCTTTGGGCACCCGGTGCTCTCTGATGGAAAACACTGCAGGCCCGAGCATCCATGAATTCCTGCAAGGCTTTGGAGTGGGAAAGCTGTGCTTAGCAGAAGGCTCCCTGCCAAGTGCTGCAGGCCTTTGTGGATGCTGAAGCAGCAGCTGCCTTGCAGGCTGCTGGTCCAGGGGCATGTGTGCCCAGTTCCAGAGTGCTGTAGGAGGAGCTCCTAGCAAGGGGCGAGCAAGCACCTTGTTTCCTTGGCATAGACTGGCCTGTGCACCCTGAGGCCTGCCAGACGTGCAGACAGCGCAGGCAGCAAGGGCTTGTGGCAGGCAGATAAGGGGCAGCAGGCGTCTCACTTGAAAGTGGGCTCATGACTCTCTTGTTCTCCGGCCCCTGTGGCCGTGTGCAAGCACAGCCTCTGGACCTGCAGCTTCTGAGCAGTGCAAGAGACACACAGGAAACACCCAGGTGCCTTCTCTAGTGAACGGTGTTCCATCAAGGTCCTGCTTGCTGGCAGGGGCCTAGGCCAGCACAGGTCCTAGGTAGGCCAGGCTGAGGCTGGGATGGGTCCCGAGCTAGCAGTGCTCAGGGCAAGCCTGGGACTGGAGGTCAGGCTGCAGGCTCATTCCAGCTTGGGCCTGGTGCAGAAAGCCTTCAGCTAGGACTTCCATGGGGTATAGTCAGCACAGTGGTTTTTGCCTGAAATCCATGTGCCTCACTCGGAGCCCCCTGCCTTTCAGCACACACTCCCTAGAAGTGTGTTCCTGAGGCATTTGGACAGGTTGGGGAAGTGGAGGCTCTCCCAGCATGGGAGGTCTGCCTAGAACCTTGCTCTGGCTGCAAAGAGGATTCCCTGCACCTCTGGCGCTGGGGTGAGATTTTCTGCACACAGGAGACACTTGGCACACACAGTGTTTCCCCATGGAAAGCACTGTGAGGAAGAATCTCTGCCAGGGATGCATGGCACTCTCCCATCGAAGCCCTCCATGCAGCAAGCTGTCATGGACTCGAGTGCAGGCCTTGGTGGCTGGAGAGACTGCAGCTCCTCTGGAGGCTCCGGGGCAATTGGCACACCCCTCCAAGGAAATGAGGCTTGTGGGATGAGCACTTTGCAAAGAATTGCAAGCAGCCTGCTCCTTTTGATGAGACACATGTGTGGGGAGAGAGACTTGACAGCCGAGAAGAAGCAAGAGGGCAATGAGGGATTGGATTTGCATGCAGCTTGGAGGCTCCATATCTCCTGCTTCGCAAGCAGGGAGTGCCAGGTCTGCCCATGATGCTCCATTACCAGCTGGGCACCCAGTTTCAGGATCTGCCCTTTCCCAGCCATGAAACCACACCCAGGCTGCACCCTGAGCCCTGCCAAGGGGGACCCTTGCTCGCCAGGTGGGCTGAATTGCATGACTGTGTCAGGGGAGAGAAGGCCCTAGGAGGCCTTCAGGGAACTGCCTCAACATAGCCCCGCTCAGGAAAGGCACTCCTCTTTCTGTGACCGGATGCACAATGGAGTATCTGCTTGAGGCAAAGAAGCTCAGCTAGGCGATCCCTGGCTGAAGGCAAAGCAGAGAGTTTTTCAGTGGAGCGCTGGCACCATCTGCCGGCCGACAAGCATGGAAGGAGAATCCTCGCTCCAAATGAGTTCCTGAGGAGCTTTCCAAGCAGCAGGCAGGCTGCCTCCAGAAGCTTAGAGAGTCCCTGCTTCGGACTATCCTCTGACAACAGAGTGGGTGGCAAGGGCATGTGGGTTGGAGGGTGCTCGGAAGCTGCAGGGGAGGGGTTTTCAGCATCCAGTGCTCTCCGATGGAACACACTGCAGGCACGAGCATCCATGAACTCCTGCAAGGCTTTGGAGTGGGAAAGCTGTGCTTAGCAGAGGGCTCCCTGCCAAATGCTGCAGGCCTATGTGGATGGCGAAGCTGCAGCTGTCTTGCAGTCTGCTTGTCCAGAGGTGTGTGTGCCCTGGTCCAGAGTGCTGTAGGAGGAGCTCCTAGCAACGGGAGAGCAAGCACCTTGTTTCCTTGGCATAGAATGGCCTGTGCACACAGAGGCCTGTCAGCAGTGAAGACAACGCAGGCAGCAAGAGGGGTGGCAGGCAGCTAAGTGGCGGCAGGCGTCCTGCTTGAAAGTGGGGTCATGACTGTTTTGTCCTCAGGCCCCAGTGTCCACGTGCACACACTGCCTCTGGACCTGCAGCTTCCGAGCAGTGCAAGAGAAACACAAGCAACACCCTGGGGCCTTCTCGAATGAACGGTGCTCCATCGAGGTCCTGCTGGCTGGCAGTGGCCTAGGCCAGCAAAGGCCCTAGGGAGGCCAGGCTGAGGCTGGGATGGTTCCTGACCTAGCAGTGCCCAGGGCAAGCCTGGGACTGGAGGCCAGGCTGCAGGCTCATTCCAGCTTGGGCCTGGTGCAGAGCGCCTTCAGCTAAGACTTCCATGGGGAATGGTATGCGTAGTGATTTTTGCCTGCAATCCTCCTTCCTAACTCTCGCCAAACAGCCTGTTAGCCCACACTTGCTAGAAGTGTGTTCCTGAGGCAGTTGGACAATAGGGCAAGTGGAGGCTCACCCAGCATGGGACGCCCGCCTTGCACTTTGCTCTGGGTGCAAAGAGGATTCCCTGCACCTCTGGCACTGGGGAGAGCATTTCTGCACACAGGAGACACTTGGCAAACACAGTTTTTCCCCTCGGAAAGTACTGTGAGAAAGAGTCGCCATCCCGGATGCATGGCACTCTCCCTTCGAAGCCCTCCATGCAGCAGGCTTTCATGGACTCGCCTGCAGGCTTTGGTAGCTGGAGACACTGCAGCTCCTCTGGAGGCTCAGGGGCAATTGGCACACCCCTCCAAGGAAATGAGGCTAGTGTGATGAGCTCTTTCCAAAGAATGGCAAGCAGCCTGCTCCTTTCGATGAGACACACGTGTGGGGAGAGATGCTTGGCAGCAGAGAAGAAGCAAGAGGGCAGCCAGGGAGGGATTTGCACACAGCTTGAAGTCCCCAGACCTCCTGATTCGAAACCAGGGAATGCCAGCTCTGCCTGTCAGGCCCCATTCCCTAGTGGGCACCCAGATTCAGGATCTGCCTTTCCCAGCTATGAAACCACACCCAGGCTGCACCCTGAGCCCTGCCAAGTTGGAACTTTGCTCGCCAGGTGGGCTGAATGGCATGACTGTGTCAGGGGAAAGAAGGACCTAGGAGGCCTTCCGGGAGCTGCCACGACATAGCAGTGCTCAGGAAAAGGCAGTCTCCTTTCTGTAGGCCGGATGCACACTGGAGTTTCCGCTTGAGACAAGGAAGCTCAGCTAGGTGATCCCTGGCTGAAGGCAAAGCAGAGAGTTTTTCAGTGGAGCGCTGGCCCCATCTGCTGGCCGACAAGCATGGGAGGAGAAACCTCGCTGCAAATGAGTTCCTGAAGTGCTTTCCAAGCAGGAGGCAGCATGGCTGCAATAGTTTAGAAAGTCCTGCTTAGGACTACCCTCTGGCAACAGGGTGGGTGCCAAGGGCATGTGGGTTGGAGGGTGCTCAGAAGTCGCAGGGGAGGCTTTGGGCACCCGGTGCTCTCTGATGGAAAACACTGCAGGCCCGAGCATCCATGAATTCCTGCAAGGCTTTGGAGTGGGAAAGCTGTGCTTAGCAGAAGGCTCCCTGCCAAGTGCTGCAGGCCTTTGTGGATGCTGAAGCAGCAGCTGCCTTGCAGGCTGCTGGTCCAGGGGCATGTGTGCCCAGTTCCAGAGTGCTGTAGGAGGAGCTCCTAGCAAGGGGCGAGCAAGCACCTTGTTTCCTTGGCATAGACTGGCCTGTGCACCCTGAGGCCTGCCAGACGTGCAGACAGCGCAGGCAGCAAGGGCTTGTGGCAGGCAGATAAGGGGCAGCAGGCGTCTCACTTGAAAGTGGGCTCATGACTCTCTTGTTCTCCGGCCCCTGTGGCCGTGTGCAAGCACAGCCTCTGGACCTGCAGCTTCTGAGCAGTGCAAGAGACACACAGGAAACATCCAGGTGCCTTCTCTAGTGAACGGTGTTCCATCAAGGTCCTGCTTGCTGGCAGGGGCCTAGGCCAGCACAGGTCCTAGGGAGGCCAGGCTGAGGCTGGGATGGGTCCCGACCTAGCAGTGCTCAGGGCAAGCCTGGGACTGGAGGTCAGGCTGCAGGCTCATTCCAGCTTGGGCCTGGTGCAGAAAGCCTTCAGCTAGGACTTCCATGGGGTATAGTCAGCACAGTGGTTTTTGCCTGAAATCCATGTGCCTCACTCGGAGCCCCCTGCCTTTCAGCACACACTCCCTAGAAGTGTGTTCCTGAGGCAGTTGGACAGTTGGGGAAGTGGAGGCTCTCCCAGCATGGGAGGTCTGCCTAGAACCTTGCTCTGGCTGCAAAGAGGATTCCCTGCACCTCTGGCGCTGGGGTGAGATTTTCTGCACACAGGAGACACTTGGCACACACAGTGTTTCCCCATGGAAAGCACTGTGAGGAAGAATCTCTGCCAGGGATGCATGGCACTCTCCCATCGAAGCCCTCCATGCAGCAAGCTGTCATGGACTCGAGTGCAGGCCTTGGTGGCTGGAGAGACTGCAGCTCCTCTGGAGGCTCCGGGGCAATTGGCACACCCCTCCAAGGAAATGAGGCTTGTGGGATGAGCACTTTGCAAAGAATTGCAAGCAGCCTGCTCCTTTTGATGAGACACATGTGTGGGGAGAGAGACTTGACAGCCGAGAAGAAGCAAGAGGGCAATGAGGGATTGGATTTGCATGCAGCTTGGAGGCTCCATATCTCCTGCTTCGCAAGCAGGGAGTGCCAGGTCTGCCCATCATGCTCCATTACCAGCTGGGCACCCAGTTTCAGGATCTGCCCTTTCCCAGCCATGAAACCACACCCAGGCTGCACCCTGAGCCCTGCCAAGGGGGACCCTTGCTCGCCAGGTGGGCTGAATTGCATGACTGTGTCAGGGGAGAGAAGGCCCTAGGAGGCCTTCAGGGAACTGCCTCAACATAGCCCCGCTCAGGAAAGGCACTCCTCTTTCTGTGACCGGATGCACAATGGAGTATCTGCTTGAGGCAAAGAAGCTCAGCTAGGCGATCCCTGGCTGAAGGCAAAGCAGAGAGTTTTTCAGTGGAGCGCTGGCACCATCTGCCGGCCGAAAAGCATGGAAGGAGAATCCTCGCTCCAAATGAGTTCCTGAGGAGCTTTCCAAGCAGCAGGCAGGCTGCCTCCAGAAGCTTAGAGAGTCCTGCTTCGGACTACCCTCCGGCAATAGAGTGGGTGCCAAGGGCATGTGGGTTGGAGGGTGCTCGGAAGCTGCAGGGGAGGTTTTCAGCATCCAGTGCTCTCCGATGGAACACACTGCAGGCACGAGCATCCATGAACTCCTGCAAGGCTTTGGAGTGGGAAAGCTGTGCTTAGCAGAGGGCTCCCTGCCAAATGCTGCAGGCCTATGTGGATGGCGAAGCTGCAGCTGTCTTGCAGTCTGCTTGTCCAGAGGTGTGTGTGCCCTGGTCCAGAGTGCTGTAGGAGGAGCTCCTAGCAACGGGAGAGCAAGCACCTTGTTTCCTTGGCATAGAATGGCCTGTGCACACAGAGGCCTGTCAGCAGTGAAGACAACGCAGGCAGCAAGAGGGGTGGCAGGCAGCTAAGTGGCGGCAGGCGTCCTGCTTGAAAGTGGGGTCATGACTGTTTTGTCCTCAGGCCCCAGTGTCCACGTGCACACACTGCCTCTGGACCTGCAGCTTCCGAGCAGTGCAAGAGAAACACAAGCAACACCCTGGGGCCTTCTCGAATGAACGGTGCTCCATCGAGGTCCTGCTGGCTGGCAGTGGCCTAGGCCAGCAAAGGCCCTAGGGAGGCCAGGCTGAGGCTGGGATGGTTCCTGACCTAGCAGTGCCCAGGGCAAGCCTGGGACTGGAGGCCAGGCTGCAGGCTCATTCCAGCTTGGGCCTGGTGCAGAGCGCCTTCAGCTAAGACTTCCATGGGGAATGGTATGCGTAGTGATTTTTGCCTGCAATCCTCCTTCCTAACTCTCGCCAAACAGCCTGTTAGCCCACACTTGCTAGAAGTGTGTTCCTGAGGCAGTTGGACAATAGGGCAAGTGGAGGCTCACCCAGCATGGGACGCCCGCCTTGCACATTGCTCTGGGTGCAAAGAGGATTCCCTGCACCTCTGGCACTGGGGAGAGCATTTCTGCACACAGGAGACACTTGGCAAACACAGTTTTTCCCCTCGGAAAGTACTGTGAGAAAGAGTCGCCATCCCAGATGCATGGCACTCTCCCTTCGAAGCCCTCCATGCAGCAGGCTTTCATGGACTCGCCTGCAGGCTTTGGTAGCTGGAGACACTGCAGCTCCTCTGGAGGCTCAGGGGCAATTGGCACACCCCTCCAAGGAAATGAGGCTAGTGTGATGAGCTCTTTCCAAAGAATGGCAAGCAGCCTGCTCCTTTCGATGAGACACACGTGTGGGGAGAGATGCTTGGCAGCAGAGAAGAAGCAAGAGGGCAGCCAGGGAGGGATTTGCACACAGCTTGAAGTCCCCAGACCTCCTGATTCGAAACCAGGGAATGCCAGCTCTGCCTGTCAGGCCCCATTCCCTAGTGGGCACCCAGATTCAGGATCTGCCCTTTCCCAGCTATGAAACCACACCCAGGCTGCACCCTGAGCCCTGCCAAGTTGGAACTTTGCTCGCCAGGTGGGCTGAATGGCATGACTGTGTCAGGGGAAAGAAGGACCTAGGAGGCCTTCCGGGAGCTGCCACGACATAGCAGTGCTCAGGAAAAGGCAGTCTCCTTTCTGTAGGCCGGATGCACACTGGAGTTTCCGCTTGAGGCAAGGAAGCTCAGCTAGGTGATCCCTGGCTGAAGGCAAAGCAGAGAGTTTTTCAGTGGAGCGCTGGCCCCATCTGCTGGCCGACAAGCATGGGAGGAGAAACCTCGCTGCAAATGAGTTCCTGAAGTGCTTTCCAAGCAGGAGGCAGCATGGCTGCAATAGTTTAGAAAGTCCTGCTTAGGACTACCCTCTGGCAACAGGGTGGGTGCCAAGGGCATGTGGGTTGGAGGGTGCTCAGAAGTCGCAGGGGAGGCTTTGGGCACCCGGTGCTCTCTGATGGAAAACACTGCAGGCCCGAGCATCCATGAATTCCTGCAAGGCTTTGGAGTGGGAAAGCTGTGCTTAGCAGAAGGCTCCCTGCCAAGTGCTGCAGGCCTTTGTGGATGCTGAAGCAGCAGCTGCCTTGCAGGCTGCTGGTCCAGGGGCATGTGTGCCCAGTTCCAGAGTGCTGTAGGAGGAGCTCCTAGCAAGGGGCGAGCAAGCACCTTGTTTCCTTGGCATAGACTGGCCTGTGCACCCTGAGGCCTGCCAGACGTGCAGACAGCGCAGGCAGCAAGGGCTTGTGGCAGGCAGATAAGGGGCAGCAGGCGTCTCACTTGAAAGTGGGCTCATGACTCTCTTGTTCTCCGGCCCCTGTGGCCGTGTGCAAGCACAGCCTCTGGACCTGCAGCTTCTGAGCAGTGCAAGAGACACACAGGAAACATCCAGGTGCCTTCTCTAGTGAACGGTGTTCCATCAAGGTCCTGCTTGCTGGCAGGGGCCTAGGCCAGCACAGGTCCTAGGGAGGCCAGGCTGAGGCTGGGATGGGTCCCGACCTAGCAGTGCTCAGGGCAAGCCTGGGACTGGAGGTCAGGCTGCAGGCTCATTCCAGCTTGGGCCTGGTGCAGAAAGCCTTCAGCTAGGACTTCCATGGGGTATAGTCAGCACAGTGGTTTTTGCCTGAAATCCATGTGCCTCACTCGGAGCCCCCTGCCTTTCAGCACACACTCCCTAGAAGTGTGTTCCTGAGGCAGTTGGACAGTTGGGGAAGTGGAGGCTCTCCCAGCATGGGAGGTCTGCCTAGAACCTTGCTCTGGCTGCAAAGAGGATTCCCTGCACCTCTGGCGCTGGGGTGAGATTTTCTGCACACAGGAGACACTTGGCACACACAGTGTTTCCCCATGGAAAGCACTGTGAGGAAGAATCTCTGCCAGGGATGCATGGCACTCTCCCATCGAAGCCCTCCATGCAGCAAGCTGTCATGGACTCGAGTGCAGGCCTTGGTGGCTGGAGAGACTGCAGCTCCTCTGGAGGCTCCGGGGCAATTGGCACACCCCTCCAAGGAAATGAGGCTTGTGGGATGAGCACTTTGCAAAGAATTGCAAGCAGCCTGCTCCTTTTGATGAGACACATGTGTGGGGAGAGAGACTTGACAGCCGAGAAGAAGCAAGAGGGCAATGAGGGATTGGATTTGCATGCAGCTTGGAGGCTCCATATCTCCTGCTTCGCAAGCAGGGAGTGCCAGGTCTGCCCATCATGCTCCATTACCAGCTGGGCACCCAGTTTCAGGATCTGCCCTTTCCCAGCCATGAAACCACACCCAGGCTGCACCCTGAGCCCTGCCAAGGGGGACCCTTGCTCGCCAGGTGGGCTGAATTGCATGACTGTGTCAGGGGAGAGAAGGCCCTAGGAGGCCTTCAGGGAACTGCCTCAACATAGCCCCGCTCAGGAAAGGCACTCCTCTTTCTGTGACCGGATGCACAATGGAGTATCTGCTTGAGGCAAAGAAGCTCAGCTAGGCGATCCCTGGCTGAAGGCAAAGCAGAGAGTTTTTCAGTGGAGCGCTGGCACCATCTGCCGGCCGAAAAGCATGGAAGGAGAATCCTCGCTCCAAATGAGTTCCTGAGGAGCTTTCCAAGCAGCAGGCAGGCTGCCTCCAGAAGCTTAGAGAGTCCTGCTTCGGACTACCCTCCGGCAATAGAGTGGGTGCCAAGGGCATGTGGGTTGGAGGGTGCTCGGAAGCTGCAGGGGAGGTTTTCAGCATCCAGTGCTCTCCGATGGAACACACTGCAGGCACGAGCATCCATGAACTCCTGCAAGGCTTTGGAGTGGGAAAGCTGTGCTTAGCAGAGGGCTCCCTGCCAAATGCTGCAGGCCTATGTGGATGGCGAAGCTGCAGCTGTCTTGCAGTCTGCTTGTCCAGAGGTGTGTGTGCCCTGGTCCAGAGTGCTGTAGGAGGAGCTCCTAGCAACGGGAGAGCAAGCACCTTGTTTCCTTGGCATAGAATGGCCTGTGCACACAGAGGCCTGTCAGCAGTGAAGACAACGCAGGCAGCAAGAGGGGTGGCAGGCAGCTAAGTGGCGGCAGGCGTCCTGCTTGAAAGTGGGGTCATGACTGTTTTGTCCTCAGGCCCCAGTGTCCACGTGCACACACTGCCTCTGGACCTGCAGCTTCCGAGCAGTGCAAGAGAAACACAAGCAACACCCTGGGGCCTTCTCGAATGAACGGTGCTCCATCGAGGTCCTGCTGGCTGGCAGTGGCCTAGGCCAGCAAAGGCCCTAGGGAGGCCAGGCTGAGGCTGGGATGGTTCCTGACCTAGCAGTGCCCAGGGCAAGCCTGGGACTGGAGGCCAGGCTGCAGGCTCATTCCAGCTTGGGCCTGGTGCAGAGCGCCTTCAGCTAAGACTTCCATGGGGAATGGTATGCGTAGTGATTTTTGCCTGCAATCCTCCTTCCTAACTCTCGCCAAACAGCCTGTTAGCCCACACTTGCTAGAAGTGTGTTCCTGAGGCAGTTGGACAATAGGGCAAGTGGAGGCTCACCCAGCATGGGACGCCCGCCTTGCACATTGCTCTGGGTGCAAAGAGGATTCCCTGCACCTCTGGCACTGGGGAGAGCATTTCTGCACACAGGAGACACTTGGCAAACACAGTTTTTCCCCTCGGAAAGTACTGTGAGAAAGAGTCGCCATCCCAGATGCATGGCACTCTCCCTTCGAAGCCCTCCATGCAGCAGGCTTTCATGGACTCGCCTGCAGGCTTTGGTAGCTGGAGACACTGCAGCTCCTCTGGAGGCTCAGGGGCAATTGGCACACCCCTCCAAGGAAATGAGGCTAGTGTGATGAGCTCTTTCCAAAGAATGGCAAGCAGCCTGCTCCTTTCGATGAGACACACGTGTGGGGAGAGATGCTTGGCAGCAGAGAAGAAGCAAGAGGGCAGCCAGGGAGGGATTTGCACACAGCTTGAAGTCCCCAGACCTCCTGATTCGAAACCAGGGAATGCCAGCTCTGCCTGTCAGGCCCCATTCCCTAGTGGGCACCCAGATTCAGGATCTGCCCTTTCCCAGCTATGAAACCACACCCAGGCTGCACCCTGAGCCCTGCCAAGTTGGAACTTTGCTCGCCAGGTGGGCTGAATGGCATGACTGTGTCAGGGGAAAGAAGGACCTAGGAGGCCTTCCGGGAGCTGCCACGACATAGCAGTGCTCAGGAAAAGGCAGTCTCCTTTCTGTAGGCCGGATGCACACTGGAGTTTCCGCTTGAGGCAAGGAAGCTCAGCTAGGTGATCCCTGGCTGAAGGCAAAGCAGAGAGTTTTTCAGTGGAGCGCTGGCCCCATCTGCTGGCCGACAAGCATGGGAGGAGAAACCTCGCTGCAAATGAGTTCCTGAAGTGCTTTCCAAGCAGGAGGCAGCATGGCTGCAATAGTTTAGAAAGTCCTGCTTAGGACTACCCTCTGGCAACAGGGTGGGTGCCAAGGGCATGTGGGTTGGAGGGTGCTCAGAAGTCGCAGGGGAGGCTTTGGGCACCCGGTGCTCTCTGATGGAAAACACTGCAGGCCCGAGCATCCATGAATTCCTGCAAGGCTTTGGAGTGGGAAAGCTGTGCTTAGCAGAAGGCTCCCTGCCAAGTGCTGCAGGCCTTTGTGGATGCTGAAGCAGCAGCTGCCTTGCAGGCTGCTGGTCCAGGGGCATGTGTGCCCAGTTCCAGAGTGCTGTAGGAGGAGCTCCTAGCAAGGGGCGAGCAAGCACCTTGTTTCCTTGGCATAGACTGGCCTGTGCACCCTGAGGCCTGCCAGACGTGCAGACAGCGCAGGCAGCAAGGGCTTGTGGCAGGCAGATAAGGGGCAGCAGGCGTCTCACTTGAAAGTGGGCTCATGACTCTCTTGTTCTCCGGCCCCTGTGGCCGTGTGCAAGCACAGCCTCTGGACCTGCAGCTTCTGAGCAGTGCAAGAGACACACAGGAAACACCCAGGTGCCTTCTCTAGTGAACGGTGTTCCATCAAGGTCCTGCTTGCTGGCAGGGGCCTAGGCCAGCACAGGTCCTAGTGAGGCCAGGCTGAGGCTGGGATGGGTCCCGACCTAGCAGTGCTCAGGGCAAGCCTGGGACTGGAGGTAAGGCTGCAGGCTCATTCCAGCTTGGGCCTGGTGCAGAAAGCCTTCAGCTAGGACTTCCATGGGGTATAGCCAGCACAGTGGTTTTTGCCTGAAATCCATGTGCCTCACTCGGAGCCCTCTGCCTTTCAGCACACACTCCCTAGAAGTGTGTTCCTGAGGCAGTTGGACAGTTGGGGAAGTGGAGGCTCTCCCAGCATGGGAGGTCTGCCTAGAACCTTGCTCTGGCTGCAAAGAGGATTCCCTGCACCTCTGGCGCTGGGGTGAGATTTTCTGCACACAGGAGACACTTGGCACACACAGTGTTTCCCCATGGAAAGCACTGTGAGGAAGAATCTCTGCCAGGGATGCATGGCACTCTCCCATCGAAGCCCTCCATGCAGCAAGCTGTCATGGACTCGAGTGCAGGCCTTGGTGGCTGGAGAGACTGCAGCTCCTCTGGAGGCTCCGGGGCAATTGGCACACCCCTCCAAGGAAATGAGGCTTGTGGGATGAGCACTTTGCAAAGAATTGCAAGCAGCCTGCTCCTTTTGATGAGACACATGTGTGGGGAGAGAGACTTGACAGCCGAGAAGAAGCAAGAGGGCAATGAGGGATTGGATTTGCATGCAGCTTGGAGGCTCCATATCTCCTGCTTGGCAAGCAGGGAGTGCCAGGTCTGCCCATCATGCTCCATTACCAGCTGGGCACCCAGTTTCAGGATCTGCCCTTTCCCAGCCATGAAACCACACCCAGGCTGCACCCTGAGCCCTGCCAAGGGGGACCCTTGCTCGCCAGGTGGGCTGAATTGCATGACTGTGTCAGGGGAGAGAAGGCCCTAGGAGGCCTTCAGGGAACTGCCTCAACATAGCCCCGCTCAGGAAAGGCACTCCTCTTTCTGTGACCGGATGCACAATGGAGTATCTGCTTGAGGCAAAGAAGCTCAGCTAGGCGATCCCTGGCTGAAGGCAAAGCAGAGAGTTTTTCAGTGGAGCGCTGGCACCATCTGCCGGCCGACAAGCATGGAAGGAGAATCCTCGCTCCAAATGAGTTCCTGAGGAGCTTTCCAAGCAGCAGGCAGGCTGCCTCCAGAAGCTTAGAGAGTCCTGCTTCGGACTACCCTCCGGCAATAGAGTGGGTGCCAAGGGCATGTGGGTTGGAGGGTGCTCGGAAGCTGCAGGGGAGGTTTTCAGCATCCAGTGCTCTCCGATGGAACACACTGCAGGCGCGAGCATCCATGAACTCCTGCAAGGCTTTGGAGTGGGAAAGCTGTGCTTAGCAGAGGGCTCCCTGCCAAGTGCTGCAGGCCTATGTGGATGGCGAAGCTGCAGCTGTCTTGCAGTCTGCTTGTCCAGAGGTGTGTGTGCCCTGGTCCAGAGTGCTGTAGGAGGAGCTCCTAGCAACGGGAGAGCAAGCACCTTGTTTCCTTGGCATAGAATGGCCTGTGCACACAGAGGCCTGTCAGCAGTGAAGACAACGCAGGCAGCAAGAGGGGTGGCAGGCAGCTAAGTGGCGGCAGGCGTCCTGCTTGAAAGTGGGGTCATGACTGTTTTGTCCTCAGGCCCCAGTGTCCACGTGCACACACTGCCTCTGGACCTGCAGCTTCCGAGCAGTGCAAGAGAAACACAAGCAACACCCTGGGGCCTTCTCGAATGAACGGTGCTCCATCGAGGTCCTGCTGGCTGGCAGTGGCCTAGGCCAGCAAAGGCCCTAGGGAGGCCAGGCTGAGGCTGGGATGGTTCCTGACCTAGCAGTGCCCAGGGCAAGCCTGGGACTGGAGGCCAGGCTGCAGGCTCATTCCAGCTTGGGCCTGGTGCAGAGCGCCTTCAGCTAAGACTTCCATGGGGAATGGTATGCGTAGTGATTTTTGCCTGCAATCCTCCTTCCTAACTCTCGCCAAACAGCCTGTTAGCCCACACTTGCTAGAAGTGTGTTCCTGAGGCAGTTGGACAATAGGGCAAGTGGAGGCTCACCCAGCATGGGACGCCCGCCTTGCACATTGCTCTGGGTGCAAAGAGGATTCCCTGCACCTCTGGCACTGGGGAGAGCATTTCTGCACACAGGAGACACTTGGCAAACACAGTTTTTCCCCTCGGAAAGTACTGTGAGAAAGAGTCGCCATCCCGGATGCATGGCACTCTCCCTTCGAAGCCCTCCATGCAGCAGGCTTTCATGGACTCGCCTGCAGGCTTTGGTAGCTGGAGACACTGCAGCTCCTCTGGAGGCTCAGGGGCAATTGGCACACCCCTCCAAGGAAATGAGGCTAGTGTGATGAGCTCTTTCCAAAGAATGGCAAGCAGCCTGCTCCTTTCGATGAGACACACGTGTGGGGAGAGATGCTTGGCAGCAGAGAAGAAGCAAGAGGGCAGCCAGGGAGGGATTTGCACACAGCTTGAAGTCCCCAGACCTCCTGATTCGAAACCAGGGAATGCCAGCTCTGCCTGTCAGGCCCCATTCCCTAGTGGGCACCCAGATTCAGGATCTGCCCTTTCCCAGCTATGAAACCACACCCAGGCTGCACCCTGAGCCCTGCCAAGTTGCAACTTTGCTCGCCAGGTGGGCTGAATGGCATGACTGTGTCAGGGGAAAGAAGGACCTAGGAGGCCTTCCGGGAGCTGCCACGACATAGCAGTGCTCAGGAAAAGGCAGTCTCCTTTCTGTAGGCCGGATGCACACTGGAGTTTCCGCTTGAGGCAAGGAAGCTCAGCTAGGTGATCCCTGGCTGAAGGCAAAGCAGAGAGGTTTTCAGTGGAGCGCTGGCCCCATCTGCTGGCCGACAAGCATGGGAGGAGAAACCTCGCTGCAAATGAGTTCCTGAAGTGCTTTCCAAGCAGGAGGCAGCATGGCTGCAATAGTTTAGAAAGTCCTGCTTAGGACTACCCTCTGGCAACAGGGTGGGTGCCAAGGGCATGTGGGTTGGAGGGTGCTCAGAAGTCGCAGGGGAGGCTTTGGGCACCCGGTGCTCTCTGATGGAAAACACTGCAGGCCCGAGCATCCATGAATTCCTGCAAGGCTTTGGAGTGGGAAAGCTGTGCTTAGCAGAAGGCTCCCTGCCAAGTGCTGCAGGCCTTTGTGGATGCTGAAGCAGCAGCTGCCTTGCAGGCTGCTGGTCCAGGGGCATGTGTGCCCAGGTCCAGAGTGCTGTAGGAGGAGCTCCTAGCAAGGGGCGAGCAAGCACCTTGTTTCCTTGGCATAGACTGGCCTGTGCACCCTGAGGCCTGCCAGACGTGCAGACAGCGCAGGCAGCAAGGGCTTGTGGCAGGCAGATGAGGGGCAGCAGGCGTCTCACTTGAAAGTGGGCTCATGACTCTCTTGTTCTCCGGCCCCTGTGGCCGTGTGCAAGCACAGCCTCTGGACCTGCAGCTTCTGAGCAGTGCAAGAGACACACAGGAAACACCCAGGTGCCTTCTCTAGTGAACGGTGTTCCATCAAGGTCCTGCTTGCTGGCAGGGGCCTAGGCCAGCACAGGTCCTAGGGAGGCCAGGCTGAGGCTGGGATGGGTCCCGACCTAGCAGTGCTCAGGGCAAGCCTGGGACTGGAGGTAAGGCTGCAGGCTCATTCCAGCTTGGGCCTGGTGCAGAAAGCCTTCAGCTAGGACTTCCATGGGGTATAGCCAGCACAGTGGTTTTTGCCTGAAATCCATGTGCCTCACTCGGAGCCCTCTGCCTTTCAGCACACACTCCCTAGAAGTGTGTTCCTGAGGCAGTTGGACAGTTGGGGAAGTGGAGGCTCTCCCAGCATGGGAGGTCTGCCTAGAACCTTGCTCTGGCTGCAAAGAGGATTCCCTGCACCTCTGGCGCTGGGGTGAGATTTTCTGCACACAGGAGACACTTGGCACACACAGTGTTTCCCCATGGAAAGCACTGTGAGGAAGAATCTCTGCCAGGGATGCATGGCACTCTCCCATCGAAGCCCTCCATGCAGCAAGCTGTCATGGACTCGAGTGCAGGCCTTGGTGGCTGGAGAGACTGCAGCTCCTCTGGAGGCTCCGGGGCAATTGGCACACCCCTCCAAGGAAATGAGGCTTGTGGGATGAGCACTTTGCAAAGAATTGCAAGCAGCCTGCTCCTTTTGATGAGACACATGTGTGGGGAGAGAGACTTGACAGCCGAGAAGAAGCAAGAGGGCAATGAGGGATTGGATTTGCATGCAGCTTGGAGGCTCCATATCTCCTGCTTGGCAAGCAGGGAGTGCCAGGTCTGCCCATCATGCTCCATTACCAGCTGGGCACCCAGTTTCAGGATCTGCCCTTTCCCAGCCATGAAACCACACCCAGGCTGCACCCTGAGCCCTGCCAAGGGGGACCCTTGCTCGCCAGGTGGGCTGAATTGCATGACTGTGTCAGGGGAGAGAAGGCCCTAGGAGGCCTTCAGGGAACTGCCTCAACATAGCCCCGCTCAGGAAAGGCACTCCTCTTTCTGTGACCGGATGCACAATGGAGTATCTGCTTGAGGCAAAGAAGCTCAGCTAGGCGATCCCTGGCTGAAGGCAAAGCAGAGAGTTTTTCAGTGGAGCGCTGGCACCATCTGCCGGCCGACAAGCATGGAAGGAGAATCCTCGCTCCAAATGAGTTCCTGAGGAGCTTTCCAAGCAGCAGGCAGGCTGCCTCCAGAAGCTTAGAGAGTCCTGCTTCGGACTACCCTCCGGCAATAGAGTGGGTGCCAAGGGCATGTGGGTTGGAGGGTGCTCGGAAGCTGCAGGGGAGGTTTTCAGCATCCAGTGCTCTCCGATGGAACACACTGCAGGCGCGAGCATCCATGAACTCCTGCAAGGCTTTGGAGTGGGAAAGCTGTGCTTAGCAGAGGGCTCCCTGCCAAGTGCTGCAGGCCTATGTGGATGGCGAAGCTGCAGCTGTCTTGCAGTCTGCTTGTCCAGAGGTGTGTGTGCCCTGGTCCAGAGTGCTGTAGGAGGAGCTCCTAGCAACGGGAGAGCAAGCACCTTGTTTCCTTGGCATAGAATGGCCTGTGCACACAGAGGCCTGTCAGCAGTGAAGACAACGCAGGCAGCAAGAGGGGTGGCAGGCAGCTAAGTGGCGGCAGGCGTCCTGCTTGAAAGTGGGGTCATGACTGTTTTGTCCTCAGGCCCCAGTGTCCACGTGCACACACTGCCTCTGGACCTGCAGCTTCCGAGCAGTGCAAGAGAAACACAAGCAACACCCTGGGGCCTTCTCGAATGAACGGTGCTCCATCGAGGTCCTGCTGGCTGGCAGTGGCCTAGGCCAGCAAAGGCCCTAGGGAGGCCAGGCTGAGGCTGGGATGGTTCCTGACCTAGCAGTGCCCAGGGCAAGCCTGGGACTGGAGGCCAGGCTGCAGGCTCATTCCAGCTTGGGCCTGGTGCAGAGCGCCTTCAGCTAAGACTTCCATGGGGAATGGTATGCGTAGTGATTTTTGCCTGCAATCCTCCTTCCTAACTCTCGCCAAACAGCCTGTTAGCCCACACTTGCTAGAAGTGTGTTCCTGAGGCAGTTGGACAATAGGGCAAGTGGAGGCTCACCCAGCATGGGACGCCCGCCTTGCACATTGCTCTGGGTGCAAAGAGGATTCCCTGCACCTCTGGCACTGGGGAGAGCATTTCTGCACACAGGAGACACTTGGCAAACACAGTTTTTCCCCTCGGAAAGTACTGTGAGAAAGAGTCGCCATCCCGGATGCATGGCACTCTCCCTTCGAAGCCCTCCATGCAGCAGGCTTTCATGGACTCGCCTGCAGGCTTTGGTAGCTGGAGACACTGCAGCTCCTCTGGAGGCTCAGGGGCAATTGGCACACCCCTCCAAGGAAATGAGGCTAGTGTGATGAGCTCTTTCCAAAGAATGGCAAGCAGCCTGCTCCTTTCGATGAGACACACGTGTGGGGAGAGATGCTTGGCAGCAGAGAAGAAGCAAGAGGGCAGCCAGGGAGGGATTTGCACACAGCTTGAAGTCCCCAGACCTCCTGATTCGAAACCAGGGAATGCCAGCTCTGCCTGTCAGGCCCCATTCCCTAGTGGGCACCCAGATTCAGGATCTGCCCTTTCCCAGCTATGAAACCACACCCAGGCTGCACCCTGAGCCCTGCCAAGTTGGAACTTTGCTCGCCAGGTGGGCTGAATGGCATGACTGTGTCAGGGGAAAGAAGGACCTAGGAGGCCTTCCGGGAGCTGCCACGACATAGCAGTGCTCAGGAAAAGGCAGTCTCCTTTCTGTAGGCCGGATGCACACTGGAGTTTCCGCTTGAGGCAAGGAAGCTCAGCTAGGTGATCCCTGGCTGAAGGCAAAGCAGAGAGGTTTTCAGTGGAGCGCTGGCCCCATCTGCTGGCCGACAAGCATGGGAGGAGAAACCTCGCTGCAAATGAGTTCCTGAAGTGCTTTCCAAGCAGGAGGCAGCATGGCTGCAATAGTTTAGAAAGTCCTGCTTAGGACTACCCTCTGGCAACAGGGTGGGTGCCAAGGGCATGTGGGTTGGAGGGTGCTCAGAAGTCGCAGGGGAGGCTTTGGGCACCCGGTGCTCTCTGATGGAAAACACTGCAGGCCCGAGCATCCATGAATTCCTGCAAGGCTTTGGAGTGGGAAAGCTGTGCTTAGCAGAAGGCTCCCTGCCAAGTGCTGCAGGCCTTTGTGGATGCTGAAGCAGCAGCTGCCTTGCAGGCTGCTGGTCCAGGGGCATGTGTGCCCAGGTCCAGAGTGCTGTAGGAGGAGCTCCTAGCAAGGGGCGAGCAAGCACCTTGTTTCCTTGGCATAGACTGGCCTGTGCACCCTGAGGCCTGCCAGACGTGCAGACAGCGCAGGCAGCAAGGGCTTGTGGCAGGCAGATGAGGGGCAGCAGGCGTCTCACTTGAAAGTGGGCTCATGACTCTCTTGTTCTCCGGCCCCTGTGGCCGTGTGCAAGCACAGCCTCTGGACCTGCAGCTTCTGAGCAGTGCAAGAGACACACAGGAAACACCCAGGTGCCTTCTCTAGTGAACGGTGTTCCATCAAGGTCCTGCTTGCTGGCAGGGGCCTAGGCCAGCACAGGTCCTAGGGAGGCCAGGCTGAGGCTGGGATGGGTCCCGAGCTAGCAGTGCTCAGGGCAAGCCTGGGACTGGAGGTCAGGCTGCAGGCTCATTCCAGCTTGGGCCTGGTGCAGAAAGCCTTCAGCTAGGACTTCCATGGGGTATAGTCAGCACAGTGGTTTTTGCCTGAAATCCATGTGCCTCACTCGGAGCCCCCTGCCTTTCAGCACACACTCCCTAGAAGTGTGTTCCTGAGGCAGTTGGACAGTTGGGGAAGTGGAGGCTCTCCCAGCATGGGAGGTCTGCCTAGAACCTTGCTCTGGCTGCAAAGAGGATTCCCTGCACCTCTGGCGCTGGGGTGAGATTTTCTGCACACAGGAGACACTTGGCACACACAGTGTTTCCCCATGGAAAGCACTGTGAGGAAGAATCTCTGCCAGGGATGCATGGCACTCTCCCATCGAAGCCCTCCATGCAGCAAGCTGTCATGGACTCGAGTGCAGGCCTTGGTGGCTGGAGAGACTGCAGCTCCTCTGGAGGCTCCGGGGCAATTGGCACACCCCTCCAAGGAAATGAGGCTTGTGGGATGAGCACTTTGCAAAGAATTGCAAGCAGCCTGCTCCTTTTGATGAGACACATGTGTGGGGAGAGAGACTTGACAGCCGAGAAGAAGCAAGAGGGCAATGAGGGATTGGATTTGCATGCAGCTTGGAGGCTCCATATCTCCTGCTTCGCAAGCAGGGAGTGCCAGGTCTGCCCATCATGCTCCATTACCAGCTGGGCACCCAGTTTCAGGATCTGCCCTTTCCCAGCCATGAAACCACACCCAGGCTGCACCCTGAGCCCTGCCAAGGGGGACCCTTGCTCGCCAGGTGGGCTGAATTGCATGACTGTGTCAGGGGAGAGAAGGCCCTAGGAGGCCTTCAGGGAACTGCCTCAACATAGCCCCGCTCAGGAAAGGCACTCCTCTTTCTGTGACCGGATGCACAATGGAGTATCTGCTTGAGGCAAAGAAGCTCAGCTAGGCGATCCCTGGCTGAAGGCAAAGCAGAGAGTTTTTCAGTGGAGCGCTGGCACCATCTGCCGGCCGACAAGCATGGAAGGAGAATCCTCGCTCCAAATGAGTTCCTGAGGAGCTTTCCAAGCAGCAGGCAGGCTGCCTCCAGAAGCTTAGAGAGTCCTGCTTCGGACTATCCTCTGACAACAGAGTGGGTGGCAAGGGCATGTGGGTTGGAGGGTGCTCGGAAGCTGCAGGGGAGGTTTTCAGCATCCAGTGCTCTCCGATGGAACACACTGCAGGTGCGAGCATCCATGAACTCCTGCAAGGCTTTGGAGTGGGAAAGCTGTGCTTAGCAGAGGGCTCCCTGCCAAATGCTGCAGGCCTATGTGGATGGCGAAGCTGCAGCTGTCTTGCAGTCTGCTTGTCCAGAGGTGTGTGTGCCCTGGTCCAGAGTGCTGTAGGAGGAGCTCCTAGCAACGGGAGAGCAAGCACCTTGTTTCCTTGGCATAGAATGGCCTGTGCACACAGAGGCCTGTCAGCAGTGAAGACAACGCAGGCAGCAAGAGGGGTGGCAGGCAGCGAAGTGGCGGCAGGCGTCCTGCTTGAAAGTGGGGTCATGACTGTTTTGTCCTCAGGCCCCAGTGTCCACGTGCACACACTGCCTCTGGACCTGCAGCTTCCGAGCAGTGCAAGAGAAACACAAGCAACACCCTGGGGCCTACTCGAATGAACGGTGCTCCATCGAGGTCCTGCTGGCTGGCAGTGGCCTAGGCCAGCAAAGGCCCTAGGGAGGCCAGGCTGAGGCTGGGATGGTTCCTGACCTAGCAGTGCCCAGGGCAAGCCTGGGACTGGAGGCCAGGCTGCAGGCTCATTCCAGCTTGGGCCTGGTGCAGAGCGCCTTCAGCTAAGACTTCCATGGGGAATGGTATGCGTAGTGATTTTTGCCTGCAATCCTCCTTCCTAACTCTCGCCAAACAGCCTGTTAGCCCACACTTGCTAGAAGTGTGTTCCTGAGGCAGTTGGATAATAGGGCAAGTGGAGACTCACCCAGCATGGGACGCCCACCTTTCACATTGCTCTGGGTGCAAAGAGGATTCCCTGCACCTCTGGCACTGGGGAGAGCATTTCTGCACACAGGAGACACTTGGCAAACACAGTTTTTCCCCTCGGAAAGTACTGTGAGAAAGAGTCGCCATCCCGGATGCATGGCACTCTCCCTTCGAAGCCCTCCATGCAGCAGGCTTTCATGGACTCGCCTGCAGGCTTTGGTAGCTGGAGACACTGCAGCTCCTCTGGAGGCTCAGGGGCAATTGGCACACCCCTCCAAGGAAATGAGGCTAGTGTGATGAGCTCTTTCCAAAGAATGGCAAGCAGCCTGCTCCTTTCGATGAGACACACGTGTGGGGAGAGATGCTTGGCAGCAGAGAAGAAGCAAGAGGGCAGCCAGGGAGGGATTTGCACACAGCTTGAAGTCCCCAGACCTCCTGATTCGAAACCAGGGAATGCCAGCTCTGCCTGTCAGGCCCCATTCCCTAGTGGGCACCCAGATTCAGGATCTGCCCTTTCCCAGCTATGAAACCACACCCAGGCTGCACCCTGAGCCCTGCCAAGTGGGACCTTTGCTCGCCAGGTGGGCTGAATGGCATGACTGTGTCAGGGGAAAGAAGGACCTAGGAGGCCTTCCGGGAGCTGCCACAACATAGCACTGCTCAGGAAAAGGCAGTCTCCTTTCTGTAGGCCGGATGCACACTGGAGTTTCCGCTTGAGGCAAGGAAGCTCAGCTAGGTGATCCCTGGCTGAAGGCAAAGCAGAGAGTTTTTCAGTGGAGCGCTGGCCCCATCTGCTGGCCGACAAGCATGGGAGGAGAAACCTCGCTGCAAATGAGTTCCTGAAGTGCTTTCCAAGCAGGAGGCAGCATGGCTCCAATAGTTTAGAAAGTCCTGCTTAGGACTACCCTCTGGCAACAGGGTGGGTGCCAAGGGCATGTGGGTTGGAGGGTGCTCAGCAGTCGCAGGGGAGGCTTTGGGCACCCGGTGCTCTCTGATGGAAAACACTGCAGGCCCGAGCATCCATGAATTCCTGCAAGGCTTTGGAGTGGGAAAGCTGTGCTTAGCAGAAGGCTCCCTGCCAAGTGCTGCAGGCCTTTGTGGATGCTGAAGCAGCAGCTGCCTTGCAGGCTGCTGGTCCAGGGGCATGTGTGCCCAGTTCCAGAGTGCTGTAGGAGGAGCTCCTAGCAAGGGGCGAGCAAGCACCTTGTTTCCTTGGCATAGACTGGCCTGTGCACCCTGAGGCCTGCCAGACGTGCAAACAGCGCAGGCAGCAAGGGCTTGTGGCAGGCAGATAAGGGGCAGCAGGCGTCTCACTTGAAAGTGGGCTCATGACTCTCTTGTTCTCCGGCCCCTGTGGCCGTGTGCAAGCACAGCCTCTGGACCTGCAGCTTCTGAGCAGTGCAAGAGACACACAGGAAACACCCAGGTGCCTTCTCTAGTGAACGGTGTTCCATCAAGGTCCTGCTTGCTGGCAGGGGCCTAGGCCAGCACAGGTCCTAGGGAGGCCTGGCTGAGGCTGGGATGGGTCCCGAGCTAGCAGTGCTCAGGGCAAGCCTGGGACTGGAGGTCAGGCTGCAGGCTCATTCCAGCTTGGGCCTGGTGCAGAAAGCCTTCAGCTAGGACTTCCATGGGGTATAGTCAGCACAGTGGTTTTTGCCTGAAATCCATGTGCCTCACTCGGAGCCCCCTGCCTTTCAGCACACACTCCCTAGAAGTGTGTTCCTGAGGCATTTGGACAGTTGGGGAAGTGGAGGCTCTCCCAGCATGGGAGGTCTGCCTAGAACCTTGCTCTGGCTGCAAAGAGGATTCCCTGCACCTCTGGCGCTGGGGTGAGATTTTCTGCACACAGGAGACACTTGGCACACACAGTGTTTCCCCATGGAAAGCACTGTGAGGAAGAATCTCTGCCAGGGATGCATGGCACTCTCCCATCGAAGCCCTCCATGCAGCAAGCTGTCATGGACTCGAGTGCAGGCCTTGGTGGCTGGAGAGACTGCAGCTCCTCTGGAGGCTCCGGGGCAATTGGCACACCCCTCCAAGGAAATGAGGCTTGTGGGATGAGCACTTTGCAAAGAATTGCAAGCAGCCTGCTCCTTTTGATGAGACACATGTGTGGGGAGAGAGACTTGACAGCCGAGAAGAAGCAAGAGGGCAATGAGGGATTGGATTTGCATGCAGCTTGGAGGCTCCATATCTCCTGCTTGGCAAGCAGGGAGTGCCAGGTCTGCCCATCATGCTCCATTACCAGCTGGGCACCCAGTTTCAGGATCTGCCCTTTCCCAGCCATGAAACCACACCCAGGCTGCACCCTGAGCCCTGCCAAGGGGGACCCTTGCTCGCCAGGTGGGCTGAATTGCATGACTGTGTCAGGGGAGAGAAGGCCCTAGGAGGCCTTCAGGGAACTGCCTCAACATAGCCCCGCTCAGGAAAGGCACTCCTCTTTCTGTGACCGGATGCACAATGGAGTATCTGCTTGAGGCAAAGAAGCTCAGCTAGGCGATCCCTGGCTGAAGGCAAAGCAGAGAGTTTTTCAGTGGAGCGCTGGCACCATCTGCCGGCCGACAAGCATGGAAGGAGAATCCTCGCTCCAAATGAGTTCCTGAGGAGCTTTCCAAGCAGCAGGCAGGCTGCCTCCAGAAGCTTAGAGAGTCCTGCTTCGGACTATCCTCTGACAACAGAGTGGGTGGCAAGGGCATGTGGGTTGGAGGGTGCTCGGAAGCTGCAGGGGAGGTTTTCAGCATCCAGTGCTCTCCGATGGAACACACTGCAGGTGCGAGCATCCATGAACTCCTGCAAGGCTTTGGAGTGGGAAAGCTGTGCTTAGCAGAGGGCTCCCTGCCAAATGCTGCAGGCCTATGTGGATGGCGAAGCTGCAGCTGTCTTGCAGTCTGCTTGTCCAGAGGTGTGTGTGCCCTGGTCCAGAGTGCTGTAGGAGGAGCTCCTAGCAACGGGAGAGCAAGCACCTTGTTTCCTTGGCATAGAATGGCCTGTGCACACAGAGGCCTGTCAGCAGTGAAGACAACGCAGGCAGCAAGAGGGGTGGCAGGCAGCGAAGTGGCGGCAGGCGTCCTGCTTGAAAGTGGGGTCATGACTGTTTTGTCCTCAGGCCCCAGTGTCCACGTGCACACACTGCCTCTGGACCTGCAGCTTCCGAGCAGTGCAAGAGAAACACAAGCAACACCCTGGGGCCTACTCGAATGAACGGTGCTCCATCGAGGTCCTGCTGGCTGGCAGTGGCCTAGGCCAGCAAAGGCCCTAGGGAGGCCAGGCTGAGGCTGGGATGGTTCCTGACCTAGCAGTGCCCAGGGCAAGCCTGGGACTGGAGGCCAGGCTGCAGGCTCATTCCAGCTTGGGCCTGGTGCAGAGCGCCTTCAGCTAAGACTTCCATGGGGAATGGTATGCGTAGTGATTTTTGCCTGCAATCCTCCTTCCTAACTCTCGCCAAACAGCCTGTTAGCCCACACTTGCTAGAAGTGTGTTCCTGAGGCAGTTGGATAATAGGGCAAGTGGAGACTCACCCAGCATGGGACGCCCACCTTTCACATTGCTCTGGGTGCAAAGAGGATTCCCTGCACCTCTGGCACTGGGGAGAGCATTTCTGCACACAGGAGACACTTGGCAAACACAGTTTTTCCCCTCGGAAAGTACTGTGAGAAAGAGTCGCCATCCCGGATGCATGGCACTCTCCCTTCGAAGCCCTCCATGCAGCAGGCTTTCATGGACTCGCCTGCAGGCTTTGGTAGCTGGAGACACTGCAGCTCCTCTGGAGGCTCAGGGGCAATTGGCACACCCCTCCAAGGAAATGAGGCTAGTGTGATGAGCTCTTTCCAAAGAATGGCAAGCAGCCTGCTCCTTTCGATGAGACACACGTGTGGGGAGAGATGCTTGGCAGCAGAGAAGAAGCAAGAGGGCAGCCAGGGAGGGATTTGCACACAGCTTGAAGTCCCCAGACCTCCTGATTCGAAACCAGGGAATGCCAGCTCTGCCTGTCAGGCCCCATTCCCTAGTGGGCACCCAGATTCAGGATCTGCCCTTTCCCAGCTATGAAACCACACCCAGGCTGCACCCTGAGCCCTGCCAAGTTGGAACTTTGCTCGCCAGGTGGGCTGAATGGCATGACTGTGTCAGGGGAAAGAAGGACCTAGGAGGCCTTCCGGGAGCTGCCACGACATAGCAGTGCTCAGGAAAAGGCAGTCTCCTTTCTGTAGGCCGGATGCACACTGGAGTTTCCGCTTGAGGCAAGGAAGCTCAGCTAGGTGATCCCTGGCTGAAGGCAAAGCAGAGAGGTTTTCAGTGGAGCGCTGGCCCCATCTGCTGGCCGACAAGCATGGGAGGAGAAACCTCGCTGCAAATGAGTTCCTGAAGTGCTTTCCAAGCAGGAGGCAGCATGGCTCCAATAGTTTAGAAAGTCCTGCTTAGGACTACCCTCTGGCAACAGGGTGGGTGCCAAGGGCATGTGGGTTGGAGGGTGCTCAGAAGTCGCAGGGGAGGCTTTGGGCACCCGGTGCTCTCTGATGGAAAACACTGCAGGCCCGAGCATCCATGAATTCCTGCAAGGCTTTGGAGTGGGAAAGCTGTGCTTAGCAGAAGGCTCCCTGCCAAGTGCTGCAGGCCTTTGTGGATGCTGAAGCAGCAGCTGCCTTGCAGGCTGCTGGTCCAGGGGCATGTGTGCCCAGGTCCAGAGTGCTGTAGGAGGAGCTCCTAGCAAGGGGCGAGCAAGCACCTTGTTTCCTTGGCATAGACTGGCCTGTGCACCCTGAGGCCTGCCAGACGTGCAGACAGCGCAGGCAGCAAGGGCTTGTGGCAGGCAGATGAGGGGCAGCAGGCGTCTCACTTGAAAGTGGGCTCATGACTCTCTTGTTCTCTGGCCCCTGTGGCCGTGTGCAAGCACAGCCTCTGGACCTGCAGCTTCTGAGCAGTGCAAGAGACACACAGGAAACCCCCAGGTGCCTTCTCTAGTGAACGGTGTTCCATCAAGGTCCTGCTTGCTGGCAGGGGCCTAGGCCAGCACAGGTCCTAGGTAGGCCAGGCTGAGGCTGGGATGGGTCCCGACCTAGCAGTGCTCAGGGCAAGCCTGGGACTGGAGGTCAGGCTGCAGGCTCATTCCAGCTTGGGCCTGGTGCAGAAAGCCTTCAGCTAGGACTTCCATGGGGTATAGTCAGCACAGTGGTTTTTGCCTGAAATCCATGTGCCTCACTCGGAGCCCCCTGCCTTTCAGCACACACTCCCTAGAAGTGTGTTCCTGAGGCAGTTGGACAGTTGGGGAAGTGGAGGCTCTCCCAGCATGGGAGGTCTGCCTAGAACCTTGCTCTGGCTGCAAAGAGGATTCCCTGCACCTCTGGCGCTGGGGTGAGATTTTCTGCACACAGGAGACACTTGGCACACACAGTGTTTCCCCATGGAAAGCACTGTGAGGAAGAATCTCTGCCAGGGATGCATGGCACTCTCCCATCGAAGCCCTCCATGCAGCAAGCTGTCATGGACTCGAGTGCAGGCCTTGGTGGCTGGAGAGACTGCAGCTCCTCTGGAGGCTCCGGGGCAATTGGCACACCCCTCCAAGGAAATGAGGCTTGTGGGATGAGCACTTTGCAAAGAATTGCAAGCAGCCTGCTCCTTTTGACGAGACACATGTGTGGGGAGAGAGACTTGACAGCCGAGAAGAAGCAAGAGGGCAATGAGGGATTGGATTTGCATGCAGCTTGGAGGCTCCATATCTCCTGCTTGGCAAGCAGGGAGTGCCAGGTCTGCCCATGATGCTCCATTACCAGCTGGGCACCCAGTTTCAGGATCTGCCCTTTCCCAGCCATGAAACCACACCCAGGCTGCACCCTGAGCCCTGCCAAGGGGGACCCTTGCTCGCCAGGTGGGCTGAATTGCATGACTGTGTCAGGGGAGAGAAGGCCCTAGGAGGCCTTCAGGGAACTGCCTCAACATAGCCCCGCTCAGGAAAGGCACTCCTCTTTCTGTGACCGGATGCACAATGGAGTATCTGCTTGAGGCAAAGAAGCTCAGCTAGGCGATCCCTGGCTGAAGGCAAAGCAGAGAGTTTTTCAGTGGAGCGCTGGCACCATCTGCCGGCCGACAAGCATGGAAGGAGAATCCTCGCTCCAAATGAGTTCCTGAGGAGCTTTCCAAGCAGCAGGCAGGCTGCCTCCAGAATTTTAGAGAGTCCTGCTTCGGACTACCCTCCGGCAACAGAGTGGGTGCCAAGGGCATGTGGGTTGGAGTCTGATCAGAAGTCGCAGGGCAGGCTTTGGGCACCCGGTGCTCTCTGATGGAAAACACTGCAGGCCCGAGCATCCATGAATTCCTGCAAGGCTTTGGAGTGGAAAAGCTGTGCTTAGCAGAAGGCTCCCTGCCAAGTGCTGCATTCCTTTGTGGATGCTGAAGCAGCAGCTGCCTTGCAGGCTGCTGGTCCAGGGGCATGTGTGCCCAGTTCCAGAGTGCTGTAGGAGGAGCTCCTAGCAAGGGGCGAGCAAGCACCTTGTTTCCTTGGCATAGACTGGCCTGTGCACCCTGAGGCCTGCCAGACGTGCAGACAGTGCAGGCAGCAAGGGCTTGTGGCAGGCAGATAAGGGGCAGCAGGCGTCTCACTTGAAAGTGGGCTCATGACTCTCTTGTTCTCCGGCCCCTGTGGCCGTGTGCAAGCACAGCCTCTGGACCTGCAGCTTCTGAGCAGTGCAAGAGACACACAGGAAACACCCAGGTGCCTTCTCTAGTGAACGGTGTTCCATCAAGGTCATGCTTGCTGGCAGCGGCCTAGGCCAGCACAGGTCCTAGGGAGGCCAGGCTGAGGCTGGGATGGGTCCCGACCTAGCAGTGCTCAGGGCAAGCCTGGGACTGGAGGTCAGGCTGCAGGCTCATTCCAGCTTGGGCCTGGTGCAGAAAGCCTTCAGCTAGGACTTCCATGGGGTATAGTCAGCACAGTGGTTTTTGCCTGAAATCCATGTGCCTCACTCGGAGCCCCCTGCCTTTCAGCACACACTCCCTAGAAGTGTGTTCCTGAGGCAGTTGGACAGCTGGGGAAGTGGAGGCTCTCCCAGCATGGGAGGTCTGCCTAGAACCTTGCTCTGGCTGCAAAGAGGATTCCCTGCACCTCTGGCGCTGGGGTGAGATTTTCTGCACACAGGAGTCACTTGGCACACACAGTGTTTCCCCATGGAAAGCACTGTGAGGAAGAATCTCTGCCAGGGATGCATGGCACTCTCCCATCGAAGCCCTCCATGCAGCAAGCTGTCATGGACTCGAGTGCAGGCCTTGGTGGCTGGAGAGACTGCAGCTCCTCTGGAGGCTCCAGGGCAATTGGCACACCCCTCCAAGGAAATGAGGCTTGTGGGATGAGCACTTTGCAAAGAATTGCAAGCAGCCTGCTCCTTTTGATGAGACACATGTGTGGGGAGAGAGACTTGACAGCCGAGAAGAAGCAAGAGGGCAATGAGGGATTGGATTTGCATGCAGCTTGGAGGCTCCATATCTCCTGCTTGGCAAGCAGGGAGTGCCAGGTCTGCCCATGATGCTCCATTACCAGCTGGGCACCCAGTTTCAGGATCTGCCCTTTCCCAGCCATGAAACCACACCCAGGCTGCACCCTGAGCCCTGCCAAGGGGGACCCTTGCTCGCCAGGTGGGCTGAATTGCATGACTGTGTCAGGGGAGAGAAGGCCCTAGGAGGCCTTCAGGGAACTGCCTCAACATAGCCCCGCTCAGGAAAGGCACTCCTCTTTCTGTGACCGGATGCACAATGGAGTATCTGCTTGAGGCAAAGAAGCTCAGCTAGGCGATCCCTGGCTGAAGGCAAAGCAGAGAGTTTTTCAGTGGAGCGCTGGCACCATCTGCCGGCCGACAAGCATGGAAGGAGAATCCTCGCTCCAAATGAGTTCCTGAGGAGCTTTCCAAGCAGCAGGCAGGTTGCCTCCAGAAGCTTAGAGAGTCCTGCTTCGGACTATCCTCTGACAACAGAGTGGGTGGCAAGGGCATGTGGGTTGGAGGGTGCTCGGAAGCTGCAGGGGAGGTTTTCAGCATCCAGTGCTCTCCGATGGAACACACTGCAGGCACGAGCATCCATGAACTCCTGCAAGGCTTTGGAGTGGGAAAGCTGTGCTTAGCAGAGGGCTCCCTGCCAAATGCTGCAGGCCTATGTGGATGGCGAAGCTGCAGCTGTCTTGCAGTCTGCTTGTCCAGAGGTGTGTGTGCCCTGGTCCAGAGTGCTGTAGGAGGAGCTCCTAGCAACGGGAGAGCAAGCACCTTGTTTCCTTGGCATAGAATGGCCTGTGCACACAGAGGCCTGTCAGCAGTGAAGACAACGCAGGCAGCAAGAGGGGTGGCAGGCAGCTAAGTGGCGGCAGGCGTCCTGCTTGAAAGTGGGGTCATGACTGTTTTGTCCTCAGGCCCCAGTGTCCACGTGCACACACTGCCTCTGGACCTGCAGCTTCCGAGCAGTGCAAGAGAAACACAAGCAACACCCTGGGGCCTACTCGAATGAACGGTGCTCCATCGAGGTCCTGCTGGCTGGCAGTGGCCTAGGCCAGCAAAGGCCCTAGGGAGGCCAGGCTGAGGCTGGGATGGTTCCTGACCTAGCAGTGCCCAGGGCAAGCCTGGGACTGGAGGCCAGGCTGCAGGCTCATTCCAGCTTGGGCCTGGTGCAGAGCGCCTTCAGCTAAGACTTCCATGGGGAATGGTATGCGTAGTGATTTTTGCCTGCAATCCTCCTTCCTAACTCTCGCCAAACAGCCTGTTAGCCCACACTTGCTAGAAGTGTGTTCCTGAGGCAGTTGGACAATAGGGCAAGTGGAGGCTCACCCAGCATGGGACGCCCACCTTTCACATTGCTCTGGGTGCAAAGAGGATTCCCTGCACCTCTGGCACTGGGGAGAGCATTTCTGCACACAGGAGACACTTGGCAAACACAGTTTTTCCCCTCGGAAAGTACTGTGAGAAAGAGTCGCCATCCCGGATGCATGGCACTCTCCCTTCGAAGCCCTCCATGCAGCAGGCTTTCATGGACTCGCCTGCAGGCTTTGGTAGCTGGAGACACTGCAGCTCCTCTGGAGGCTCAGGGGCAATTGGCACACCCCTCCAAGGAAATGAGGCTAGTGTGATGAGCTCTTTCCAAAGAATGGCAAGCAGCCTGCTCCTTTCGATGAGACACACGTGTGGGGAGAGATGCTTGGCAGCAGAGAAGAAGCAAGAGGGCAGCCAGGGAGGGATTTGCACACAGCTTGAAGTCCCCAGACCTCCTGATTCGAAACCAGGGAATGCCAGCTCTGCCTGTCAGGCCCCATTCCCTAGTGGGCACCCAGATTCAGGATCTGCCCTTTCCCAGCTATGAAACCACACCCAGGCTGCACCCTGAGCCCTGCCAAGTGGGACCTTTGCTCGCCAGGTGGGCTGAATGGCATGACTGTGTCAGGGGAAAGAAGGACCTAGGAGGCCTTCCGGGAGCTGCCACAACATAGCACTGCTCAGGAAAAGGCAGTCTCCTTTCTGTAGGCCGGATGCACACTGGAGTTTCCGCTTGAGGCAAGGAAGCTCAGCTAGGTGATCCCTGGCTGAAGGCAAAGCAGAGAGTTTTTCAGTGGAGCGCTGGCCCCATCTGCTGGCCGACAAGCATGGGAGGAGAAACCTCGCTGCAAATGAGTTCCTGAAGTGCTTTCCAAGCAGGAGGCAGCATGGCTCCAATAGTTTAGAAAGTCCTGCTTAGGACTACCCTCTGGCAACAGGGTGGGTGCCAAGGGCATGTGGGTTGGAGGGTGCTCAGCAGTCGCAGGGGAGGCTTTGGGCACCCGGTGCTCTCTGATGGAAAACACTGCAGGCCCGAGCATCCATGAATTCCTGCAAGGCTTTGGAGTGGGAAAGCTGTGCTTAGCAGAAGGCTCCCTGCCAAGTGCTGCAGGCCTTTGTGGATGCTGAAGCAGCAGCTGCCTTGCAGGCTGCTGGTCCAGGGGCATGTGTGCCCAGGTCCAGAGTGCTGTAGGAGGAGCTCCTAGCAAGGGGCGAGCAAGCACCTTGTTTCCTTGGCATAGACTGGCCTGTGCACCCTGAGGCCTGCCAGACGTGCAGACAGCGCAGGCAGCAAGGGCTTGTGGCCGGCAGATAAGGGGCAGCAGGCGTCTCACTTGAAAGTGGGCTCATGACTCTCTTGTTCTCCGGCCCCTGTGGCCGTGTGCAAGCACAGCCTCTGGACCTGCAGCTTCTGAGCAGTGCAAGAGACACACAGGAAACACCCAGGTGCCTTCTCTAGTGAACGGTGTTCCATCAAGGTCCTGCTTTATGGCAGCGGCCTAGGCCAGCACAGGTCCTAGGTAGGCCAGGCTGAGGCTGGGATGGGTCCCGAGCTAGCAGTGCTCAGGGCAAGCCTGGGACTGGAGGTCAGGCTGCAGGCTCATTCCAGCTTGGGCCTGGTGCAGAAAGCCTTCAGCTAGGACTTCCATGGGGTATAGTCAGCACAGTGGTTTTTGCCTGAAATCCATGTGCCTCACTCGGAGCCCCCTGCCTTTCAGCACACACTCCCTAGAAGTGTGTTCCTGAGGCAGTTGGACAGTTGGGGAAGTGGAGGCTCTCCCAGCATGGGAGGTCTGCCTAGAACCTTGCTCTGGCTGCAAAGAGGATTCCCTGCACCTCTGGCGCTGGGGTGAGATTTTCTGCACACAGGAGACACTTGGCACACACAGTGTTTCCCCATGGAAAGCACTGTGAGGAAGAATCTCTGCCAGGGATGCATGGCACTCTCCCATCGAAGCCCTCCATGCAGCAAGCTGTCATGGACTCGAGTGCAGGCCTTGGTGGCTGGAGAGACTGCAGCTCCTCTGGAGGCTCCGGGGCAATTGGCACACCCCTCCAAGGAAATGAGGCTTGTGGGATGAGCACTTTGCAAAGAATTGCAAGCAGCCTGCTCCTTTTGATGAGACACATGTGTGGGGAGAGAGACTTGACAGCCGAGAAGAAGCAAGAGGGCAATGAGGGATTGGATTTGCATGCAGCTTGGAGGCTCCATATCTCCTGCTTGGCAAGCAGGGAGTGCCAGGTCTGCCCATCATGCTCCATTACCAGCTGGGCACCCAGTTTCAGGATCTGCCCTTTCCCAGCCATGAAACCACACCCAGGCTGCACCCTGAGCCCTGCCAAGGGGGACCCTTGCTCACCAGGTGGGCTGAATTGCATGACTGTCAGGGGAGAGAAGGCCCGAGGAGGCCTTCAGGGAACTGCCTCAACATAGCCCTGCTCAGGAAAGGCACTCCTCTTTCTGTGACCGGATGCACAATGGAGTATCTGCTTGAGGCAAAGAAGCTCAGCTAGGCGATCCCTGGCTGAAGGCAAAGCAGAGAGTTTTTCGGTGGAGCGCTGGCACCATCTGCCGGTCGACAAGCATGGAAGGAGAATCCTCGCTCCAAATGAGTTCCTGAGGAGCTTTCCAAGCAGCAGGCAGGCTGCCTCCAGAAGCTTAGAGAGTCCTGCTTCGGACTATCCTCCGACAACAGAGTGGGTGGCAAGGGCATGTGGGTTGGAGGGTGCTCAGAAGCTGCAGGGGAGGTTTTCAGCATCCAGTGCTCTCCGATGGAACACACTGCAGGCGTGAGCATCCATGAACTCCTGCAAGGCTTTGGAGTGGGAAAGCTGTGCTTAGCAGAGGGCTCCCTGCCAAATGCTGCAGGCCTATGTGGATGGCGAAGCTGCAGCTGTCTTGCAGTCTGCTTGTCCAGAGGTGTGTGTGCCCTGGTCCAGAGTGCTGTAGGAGGAGCTCCTAGCAACGGGAGAGCAAGCACCTTGTTTCCTTGGCATAGAATGGCCTGTGCACACAGAGGCCTGTCAGCAGTGAAGACAACGCAGGCAGCAAGAGGGGTGGCAGGCAGCTAAGTGGCGGCAGGCGTCCTGCTTGAAAGTGGGGTCATGACTGTTTTGTCCTCAGGCCCCAGTGTCCACGTGCACACACTGCCTCTGGACCTGCAGCTTCCGAGCAGTGCAAGAGAAACACAAGCAACACCCTGGGGCCTTCTCGAATGAACGGTGCTCCATCGAGGTCCTGCTGGCTGGCAGTGGCCTAGGCCAGCAAAGGCCCTAGGGAGGCCAGGCTGAGGCTGGGATGGTTCCTGACCTAGCAGTGCCCAGGGCAAGCCTGGGACTGGAGGCCAGGCTGCAGGCTCATTCCAGCTTGGGCCTGGTGCAGAGCGCCTTCAGCTAAGACTTCCATGGGGAATGGTATGCGTAGTGATTTTTGCCTGCAATCCTCCTTCCTAACTCTCGCCAAACAGCCTGTTAGCCCACACTTGCTAGAAGTGTGTTCCTGAGGCAGTTGGACAATAGGGCAAGTGGAGGCTCACCCAGCATGGGACGCCCGCCTTGCACATTGCTCTGGGTGCAAAGAGGATTCCCTGCACCTCTGGCACTGGGGAGAGCATTTCTGCACACAGGAGACACTTGGCAAACACAGTTTTTCCCCTCGGAAAGTACTGTGAGAAAGAGTCGCCATCCTGGATGCATGGCGCTCTCCCTTCGAAGCCCTCCATGCAGCAGGCTTTCATGGACTCGCCTGCAGGCTTTGGTAGCTGGAGACACTGCAGCTCCTCTGGAGGCTCAGGGGCAATTGGCACACCCCTCCAAGGAAATGAGGCTAGTGTGATGAGCTCTTTCCAAAGAATGGCAAGCAGCCTGCTCCTTTCGATGAGACACACGTGTGGGGAGAGATGCTTGGCAGCAGAGAAGAAGCAAGAGGGCAGCCAGGGAGGGATTTGCACACAGCTTGAAGTCCCCAGACCTCCTGATTCGAAACCAGGGAATGCCAGCTCTGCCTGTCAGGCCCCATTCCCTAGTGGGCACCCAGATTCAGGATCTGCCCTTTCCCAGCTATGAAACCACACCCAGGCTGCACCCTGAGCCCTGCCAAGTGGGACCTTTGCTCGCCAGGTGGGCTGAATGGCATGACTGTGTCAGGGGAAAGAAGGACCTAGGAGGCCTTCCGGGAGCTGCCACGACATAGCAGTGCTCAGGAAAAGGCAGTCTCCTTTCTGTAGGCCGGATGCACACTGGAGTTTCCGCTTGAGGCAAGGAAGCTCAGCTAGGTGATCCCTGGCTGAAGGCAAAGCAGAGAGTTTTTCAGTGGAGCGCTGGCCCCATCTGCTGGCCGACAAGCATGGGAGGAGAAACCTCGCTGCAAATGAGTTCCTGAAGTGCTTTCCAAGCAGGAGGCAGCATGGCTCCAATAGTTTAGAAAGTCCTGCTTAGGACTACCCTCTGGCAACAGGGTGGGTGCCAAGGGCATGTGGGTTGGAGGGTGCTCAGAAGTCGCAGGGGAGGCTTTGGGCACCCGGTGCTCTCTGATGGAAAACACTGCAGGCCCGAGCATCCATGAATTCCTGCAAGGCTTTGGAGTGGGAAAGCTGTGCTTAGCAGAAGGCTCCCTGCCAAGTGCTGCAGGCCTTTGTGGATGCTGAAGCAGCAGCTGCCTTGCAGGCTGCTGGTCCAGGGGCATGTGTACCCAGGTCCAGAGTGCTGTAGGAGGAGCTCCTAGCAAGGGGCGAGCAAGCACCTTGTTTCCTTGGCATAGACTGGCCTGTGCACCCTGAGGCCTGCCAGACGTGCAGACAGCGCAGGCAGCAAGGGCTTGTGGCAGGCAGATAAGGGGCAGCAGGCGTCTCACTTGAAAGTGGGCTCATGACTCTCTTGTTCTCCGGCCCCTGTGGCCGTGTGCAAGCACAGCCTCTGGACCTGCAGCTTCTGAGCAGTGCAAGAGACACACAGGAAACACCCAGGTGCCTTCTCTAGTGAACGGTGTTCCATCAAGGTCCTGCTTTATGGCAGCGGCCTAGGCCAGCACAGGTCCTAGGTAGGCCAGGCTGAGGCTGGGATGGGTCCCGACCTAGCAGTGCTCAGGGCAAGCCTGGGACTGGAGGTCAGGCTGCAGGCTCATTCCAGCTTGGGCCTGGTGCAGAAAGCCTTCAGCTAGGACTTCCATGGGGTATAGTCAGCACAGTGGTTTTTGCCTGAAATCCATGTGCCTCACTCGGAGCCCCCTGCCTTTCAGCACACACTCCCTAGAAGTGTGTTCCTGAGGCAGTTGGACAGTTGGGGAAGTGGAGGCTCTCCCAGCATGGGAGGTCTGCCTAGAACCTTGCTCTGGCTGCAAAGAGGATTCCCTGCACCTCTGGCGCTGGGGTGAGATTTTCTGCACACAGGAGACACTTGGCACACACAGTGTTTCCCCATGGAAAGCACTGTGAGGAAGAATCTCTGCCAGGGATGCATGGCACTCTCCCATCGAAGCCCTCCATGCAGCAAGCTGTCATGGACTCGAGTGCAGGCCTTGGTGGCTGGAGAGACTGCAGCTCCTCTGGAGGCTCCGGGGCAATTGGCACACCCCTCCAAGGAAATGAGGCTTGTGGGATGAGCACTTTGCAAAGAATTGCAAGCAGCCTGCTCCTTTTGATGAGACACATGTGTGGGGAGAGAGACTTGACAGCCGAGAAGAAGCAAGAGGGCAATGAGGGATTGGATTTGCATGCAGCTTGGAGGCTCCATATCTCCTGCTTCGCAAGCAGGGAGTGCCAGGTCTGCCCATCATGCTCCATTACCAGCTGGGCACCCAGTTTCAGGATCTGCCCTTTCCCAGCCATGAAACCACACCCAGGCTGCACCCTGAGCCCTGCCAAGGGGGACCCTTGCTCACCAGGTGGGCTGAATTGCATGACTGTCAGGGGAGAGAAGGCCCGAGGAGGCCTTCAGGGAACTGCCTCAACATAGCCCCGCTCAGGAAAGGCACTCCTCTTTCTGTGACCGGATGCACAATGGAGTATCTGCTTGAGGCAAAGAAGCTCAGCTAGGCGATCCCTGGCTGAAGGCAAAGCAGAGAGTTTTTCGGTGGAGCGCTGGCACCATCTGCCGGCCGACAAGCATGGAAGGAGAATCCTCGCTCCAAATGAGTTCCTGAGGAGCTTTCCAAGCAGCAGGCAGGCTGCCTCCAGAAGCTTAGAGAGTCCTGCTTCGGACTATCCTCCGACAACAGAGTGGGTGGCAAGGGCATGTGGGTTGGAGGGTGCTCGGAAGCTGCAGGGGAGGTTTTCAGCATCCAGTGCTCTCCGATGGAACACACTGCAGGCGTGAGCATCCATGAACTCCTGCAAGGCTTTGGAGTGGGAAAGCTGTGCTTAGCAGAGGGCTCCCTGCCAAATGCTGCAGGCCTATGTGGATGGCGAAGCTGCAGCTGTCTTGCAGTCTGCTTGTCCAGAGGTGTGTGTGCCCTGGTCCAGAGTGCTGTAGGAGGAGCTCCTAGCAACGGGAGAGCAAGCACCTTGTTTCCTTGGCATAGAATGGCCTGTGCACACAGAGGCCTGTCAGCAGTGAAGACAACGCAGGCAGCAAGAGGGGTGGCAGGCAGCGAAGTGGCGGCAGGCGTCCTGCTTGAAAGTGGGGTCATGACTGTTTTGTCCTCAGGCCCCAGTGTCCACGTGCACACACTGCCTCTGGACCTGCAGCTTCCGAGCAGTGCAAGAGAAACACAAGCAACACCCTGGGGCCTACTCGAATGAACGGTGCTCCATCGAGGTCCTGCTGGCTGGCAGTGGCCTAGGCCAGCAAAGGCCCTAGGGAGGCCAGGCTGAGGCTGGGATGGTTCCTGACCTAGCAGTGCCCAGGGCAAGCCTGGGACTGGAGGCCAGGCTGCAGGCTCATTCCAGCTTGGGCCTGGTGCAGAGCGCCTTCAGCTAAGACTTCCATGGGGAATGGTATGCGTAGTGATTTTTGCCTGCAATCCTCCTTCCTAACTCTCGCCAAACAGCCTGTTAGCCCACACTTGCTAGAAGTGTGTTCCTGAGGCAGTTGGATAATAGGGCAAGTGGAGACTCACCCAGCATGGGACGCCCACCTTTCACATTGCTCTGGGTGCAAAGAGGATTCCCTGCACCTCTGGCACTGGGGAGAGCATTTCTGCACACAGGAGACACTTGGCAAACACAGTTTTTCCCCTCGGAAAGTACTGTGAGAAAGAGTCGCCATCCCGGATGCATGGCACTCTCCCTTCGAAGCCCTCCATGCAGCAGGCTTTCATGGACTCGCCTGCAGGCTTTGGTAGCTGGAGACACTGCAGCTCCTCTGGAGGCTCAGGGGCAATTGGCACACCCCTCCAAGGAAATGAGGCTAGTGTGATGAGCTCTTTCCAAAGAATGGCAAGCAGCCTGCTCCTTTCGATGAGACACACGTGTGGGGAGAGATGCTTGGCAGCAGAGAAGAAGCAAGAGGGCAGCCAGGGAGGGATTTGCACACAGCTTGAAGTCCCCAGACCTCCTGATTCGAAACCAGGGAATGCCAGCTCTGCCTGTCAGGCCCCATTCCCTAGTGGGCACCCAGATTCAGGATCTGCCCTTTCCCAGCTATGAAACCACACCCAGGCTGCACCCTGAGCCCTGCCAAGTTGGAACTTTGCTCGCCAGGTGGGCTGAATGGCATGACTGTGTCAGGGGAAAGAAGGACCTAGGAGGCCTTCCGGGAGCTGCCACGACATAGCAGAGCTCAGGAAAAGGCAGTCTCCTTTCTGTAGGCCGGATGCACACTGGAGTTTCCGCTTGAGGCAAGGAAGCTCAGCTAGGTGATCCCTGGCTGAAGGCAAAGCAGAGAGGTTTTCAGTGGAGCGCTGGCCCCATCTGCTGGCCGACAAGCATGGGAGGAGAAACCTCGCTGCAAATGAGTTCCTGAAGTGCTTTCCAAGCAGGAGGCAGCATGGCTCCAATAGTTTAGAAAGTCCTGCTTAGGACTACCCTCTGGCAACAGGGTGGGTGCCAAGGGCATGTGGGTTGGAGGGTGCTCAGAAGTCGCAGGGGAGGCTTTGGGCACCCGGTGCTCTCTGATGGAAAACACTGCAGGCCCGAGCATCCATGAATTCCTGCAAGGCTTTGGAGTGGGAAAGCTGTGCTTAGCAGAAGGCTCCCTGCCAAGTGCTGCAGGCCTTTGTGGATGCTGAAGCAGCAGCTGCCTTGCAGGCTGCTGGTCCAGGGGCATGTGTGCCCAGGTCCAGAGTGCTGTAGGAGGAGCTCCTAGCAAGGGGCGAGCAAGCACCTTGTTTCCTTGGCATAGACTGGCCTGTGCACCCTGAGGCCTGCCAGACGTGCAGACAGCGCAGGCAGCAAGGGCTTGTGGCAGGCAGATGAGGGGCAGCAGGCGTCTCACTTGAAAGTGGGCTCATGACTCTCTTGTTCTCTGGCCCCTGTGGCCGTGTGCAAGCACAGCCTCTGGACCTGCAGCTTCTGAGCAGTGCAAGAGACACACAGGAAACCCCAGGTGCCTTCTCTAGTGAACGGTGTTCCATCAAGGTCCTGCTTGCTGGCAGGGGCCTAGGCCAGCACAGGTCCTAGGTAGGCCAGGCTGAGGCTGGGATGGGTCCCGACCTAGCAGTGCTCAGGGCAAGCCTGGGACTGGAGGTCAGGCTGCAGGCTCATTCCAGCTTGGGCCTGGTGCAGAAAGCCTTCAGCTAGGACTTCCATGGGGTATAGTCAGCACAGTGGTTTTTGCCTGAAATCCATGTGCCTCACTCGGAGCCCCCTGCCTTTCAGCACACACTCCCTAGAAGTGTGTTCCTGAGGCAGTTGGACAGTTGGGGAAGTGGAGGCTCTCCCAGCATGGGAGGTCTGCCTAGAACCTTGCTCTGGCTGCAAAGAGGATTCCCTGCACCTCTGGCGCTGGGTGAGATTTTCTGCACACAGGAGACACTTGGCACACACAGTGTTTCCCCATGGAAAGCACTGTGAGGAAGAATCTCTGCCAGGGATGCATGGCACTCTCCCATCGAAGCCCTCCATGCAGCAAGCTGTCATGGACTCGAGTGCAGGCCTTGGTGGCTGGAGAGACTGCAGCTCCTCTGGAGGCTCCGGGGCAATTGGCACACCCCTCCAAGGAAATGAGGCTTGTGGGATGAGCACTTTGCAAAGAATTGCAAGCAGCCTGCTCCTTTTGACGAGACACATGTGTGGGGAGAGAGACTTGACAGCCGAGAAGAAGCAAGAGGGCAATGAGGGATTGGATTTGCATGCAGCTTGGAGGCTCCATATCTCCTGCTTGGCAAGCAGGGAGTGCCAGGTCTGCCCATGATGCTCCATTACCAGCTGGGCACCCAGTTTCAGGATCTGCCCTTTCCCAGCCATGAAACCACACCCAGGCTGCACCCTGAGCCCTGCCAAGGGGGACCCTTGCTCGCCAGGTGGGCTGAATTGCATGACTGTGTCAGGGGAGAGAAGGCCCTAGGAGGCCTTCAGGGAACTGCCTCAACATAGCCCCGCTCAGGAAAGGCACTCCTCTTTCTGTGACCGGATGCACAATGGAGTATCTGCTTGAGGCAAAGAAGCTCAGCTAGGCGATCCCTGGCTGAAGGCAAAGCAGAGAGTTTTTCAGTGGAGCGCTGGCACCATCTGCCGGCCGACAAGCATGGAAGGAGAATCCTCGCTCCAAATGAGTTCCTGAGGAGCTTTCCAAGCAGCAGGCAGGCTGCCTCCAGAATTTTAGAGAGTCCTGCTTCGGACTACCCTCCGGCAACAGAGTGGGTGCCAAGGGCATGTGGGTTGGAGTCTGATCAGAAGTCGCAGGGCAGGCTTTGGGCACCCGGTGCTCTCTGATGGAAAACACTGCAGGCCCGAGCATCCATGAATTCCTGCAAGGCTTTGGAGTGGAAAAGCTGTGCTTAGCAGAAGGCTCCCTGCCAAGTGCTGCATTCCTTTGTGGATGCTGAAGCAGCAGCTGCCTTGCAGGCTGCTGGTCCAGGGGCATGTGTGCCCAGTTCCAGAGTGCTGTAGGAGGAGCTCCTAGCAAGGGGCGAGCAAGCACCTTGTTTCCTTGGCATAGACTGGCCTGTGCACCCTGAGGCCTGCCAGACGTGCAGACAGTGCAGGCAGCAAGGGCTTGTGGCAGGCAGATAAGGGGCAGCAGGCGTCTCACTTGAAAGTGGGCTCATGACTCTCTTGTTCTCCGGCCCCTGTGGCCGTGTGCAAGCACAGCCTCTGGACCTGCAGCTTCTGAGCAGTGCAAGAGACACACAGGAAACACCCAGGTGCCTTCTCTAGTGAACGGTGTTCCATCAAGGTCATGCTTGCTGGCAGCGGCCTAGGCCAGCACAGGTCCTAGGGAGGCCAGGCTGAGGCTGGGATGGGTCCCGACCTAGCAGTGCTCAGGGCAAGCCTGGGACTGGAGGTCAGGCTGCAGGCTCATTCCAGCTTGGGCCTGGTGCAGAAAGCCTTCAGCTAGGACTTCCATGGGGTATAGTCAGCACAGTGGTTTTTGCCTGAAATCCATGTGCCTCACTCGGAGCCCCCTGCCTTTCAGCACACACTCCCTAGAAGTGTGTTCCTGAGGCAGTTGGACAGCTGGGGAAGTGGAGGCTCTCCCAGCATGGGAGGTCTGCCTAGAACCTTGCTCTGGCTGCAAAGAGGATTCCCTGCACCTCTGGCGCTGGGGTGAGATTTTCTGCACACAGGAGTCACTTGGCACACACAGTGTTTCCCCATGGAAAGCACTGTGAGGAAGAATCTCTGCCAGGGATGCATGGCACTCTCCCATCGAAGCCCTCCATGCAGCAAGCTGTCATGGACTCGAGTGCAGGCCTTGGTGGCTGGAGAGACTGCAGCTCCTCTGGAGGCTCCAGGGCAATTGGCACACCCCTCCAAGGAAATGAGGCTTGTGGGATGAGCACTTTGCAAAGAATTGCAAGCAGCCTGCTCCTTTTGATGAGACACATGTGTGGGGAGAGAGACTTGACAGCCGAGAAGAAGCAAGAGGGCAATGAGGGATTGGATTTGCATGCAGCTTGGAGGCTCCATATCTCCTGCTTGGCAAGCAGGGAGTGCCAGGTCTGCCCATGATGCTCCATTACCAGCTGGGCACCCAGTTTCAGGATCTGCCCTTTCCCAGCCATGAAACCACACCCAGGCTGCACCCTGAGCCCTGCCAAGGGGGACCCTTGCTCGCCAGGTGGGCTGAATTGCATGACTGTGTCAGGGGAGAGAAGGCCCTAGGAGGCCTTCAGGGAACTGCCTCAACATAGCCCCGCTCAGGAAAGGCACTCCTCTTTCTGTGACCGGATGCACAATGGAGTATCTGCTTGAGGCAAAGAAGCTCAGCTAGGCGATCCCTGGCTGAAGGCAAAGCAGAGAGTTTTTCAGTGGAGCGCTGGCACCATCTGCCGGCCGACAAGCATGGAAGGAGAATCCTCGCTCCAAATGAGTTCCTGAGGAGCTTTCCAAGCAGCAGGCAGGTTGCCTCCAGAAGCTTAGAGAGTCCTGCTTCGGACTATCCTCTGACAACAGAGTGGGTGGCAAGGGCATGTGGGTTGGAGGGTGCTCGGAAGCTGCAGGGGAGGTTTTCAGCATCCAGTGCTCTCCGATGGAACACACTGCAGGCACGAGCATCCATGAACTCCTGCAAGGCTTTGGAGTGGGAAAGCTGTGCTTAGCAGAGGGCTCCCTGCCAAATGCTGCAGGCCTATGTGGATGGCGAAGCTGCAGCTGTCTTGCAGTCTGCTTGTCCAGAGGTGTGTGTGCCCTGGTCCAGAGTGCTGTAGGAGGAGCTCCTAGCAACGGGAGAGCAAGCACCTTGTTTCCTTGGCATAGAATGGCCTGTGCACACAGAGGCCTGTCAGCAGTGAAGACAACGCAGGCAGCAAGAGGGGTGGCAGGCAGCTAAGTGGCGGCAGGCGTCCTGCTTGAAAGTGGGGTCATGACTGTTTTGTCCTCAGGCCCCAGTGTCCACGTGCACACACTGCCTCTGGACCTGCAGCTTCCGAGCAGTGCAAGAGAAACACAAGCAACACCCTGGGGCCTACTCGAATGAACGGTGCTCCATCGAGGTCCTGCTGGCTGGCAGTGGCCTAGGCCAGCAAAGGCCCTAGGGAGGCCAGGCTGAGGCTGGGATGGTTCCTGACCTAGCAGTGCCCAGGGCAAGCCTGGGACTGGAGGCCAGGCTGCAGGCTCATTCCAGCTTGGGCCTGGTGCAGAGCGCCTTCAGCTAAGACTTCCATGGGGAATGGTATGCGTAGTGATTTTTGCCTGCAATCCTCCTTCCTAACTCTCGCCAAACAGCCTGTTAGCCCACACTTGCTAGAAGTGTGTTCCTGAGGCAGTTGGACAATAGGGCAAGTGGAGGCTCACCCAGCATGGGACGCCCACCTTTCACATTGCTCTGGGTGCAAAGAGGATTCCCTGCACCTCTGGCACTGGGGAGAGCATTTCTGCACACAGGAGACACTTGGCAAACACAGTTTTTCCCCTCGGAAAGTACTGTGAGAAAGAGTCGCCATCCCGGATGCATGGCACTCTCCCTTCGAAGCCCTCCATGCAGCAGGCTTTCATGGACTCGCCTGCAGGCTTTGGTAGCTGGAGACACTGCAGCTCCTCTGGAGGCTCAGGGGCAATTGGCACACCCCTCCAAGGAAATGAGGCTAGTGTGATGAGCTCTTTCCAAAGAATGGCAAGCAGCCAGCTCCTTTCGATGAGACACACGTGTGGGGAGAGATGCTTGGCAGCAGAGAAGAAGCAAGAGGGCAGCCAGGGAGGGATTTGCACACAGCTTGAAGTCCCCAGACCTCCTGATTCGAAACCAGGGAATGCCAGCTCTGCCTGTCAGGCCCCATTCCCTAGTGGGCACCCAGATTCAGGATCTGCCCTTTCCCAGCTATGAAACCACACCCAGGCTGCACCCTGAGCCCTGCCAAGTGGGACCTTTGCTCGCCAGGTGGGCTGAATGGCATGACTGTGTCAGGGGAAAGAAGGACCTAGGAGGCCTTCCGGGAGCTGCCACAACATAGCACTGCTCAGGAAAAGGCAGTCTCCTTTCTGTAGGCCGGATGCACACTGGAGTTTCCGCTTGAGGCAAGGAAGCTCAGCTAGGTGATCCCTGGCTGAAGGCAAAGCAGAGAGTTTTTCAGTGGAGCGCTGGCCCCATCTGCTGGCCGACAAGCATGGGAGGAGAAACCTCGCTGCAAATGAGTTCCTGAAGTGCTTTCCAAGCAGGAGGCAGCATGGCTCCAATAGTTTAGAAAGTCCTGCTTAGGACTACCCTCTGGCAACAGGGTGGGTGCCAAGGGCATGTGGGTTGGAGGGTGCTCAGCAGTCGCAGGGGAGGCTTTGGGCACCCGGTGCTCTCTGATGGAAAACACTGCAGGCCCGAGCATCCATGAATTCCTGCAAGGCTTTGGAGTGGGAAAGCTGTGCTTAGCAGAAGGCTCCCTGCCAAGTGCTGCAGGCCTTTGTGGATGCTGAAGCAGCAGCTGCCTTGCAGGCTGCTGGTCCAGGGGCATGTGTGCCCAGGTCCAGAGTGCTGTAGGAGGAGCTCCTAGCAAGGGGCGAGCAAGCACCTTGTTTCCTTGGCATAGACTGGCCTGTGCACCCTGAGGCCTGCCAGACGTGCAGACAGCGCAGGCAGCAAGGGCTTGTGGCCGGCAGATAAGGGGCAGCAGGCGTCTCACTTGAAAGTGGGCTCATGACTCTCTTGTTCTCCGGCCCCTGTGGCCGTGTGCAAGCACAGCCTCTGGACCTGCAGCTTCTGAGCAGTGCAAGAGACACACAGGAAACACCCAGGTGCCTTCTCTAGTGAACGGTGTTCCATCAAGGTCCTGCTTTATGGCAGCGGCCTAGGCCAGCACAGGTCCTAGGTAGGCCAGGCTGAGGCTGGGATGGGTCCCGAGCTAGCAGTGCTCAGGGCAAGCCTGGGACTGGAGGTCAGGCTGCAGGCTCATTCCAGCTTGGGCCTGGTGCAGAAAGCCTTCAGCTAGGACTTCCATGGGGTATAGTCAGCACAGTGGTTTTTGCCTGAAATCCATGTGCCTCACTCGGAGCCCCCTGCCTTTCAGCACACACTCCCTAGAAGTGTGTTCCTGAGGCAGTTGGACAGTTGGGGAAGTGGAGGCTCTCCCAGCATGGGAGGTCTGCCTAGAACCTTGCTCTGGCTGCAAAGAGGATTCCCTGCACCTCTGGCGCTGGGGTGAGATTTTCTGCACACAGGAGACACTTGGCACACACAGTGTTTCCCCATGGAAAGCACTGTGAGGAAGAATCTCTGCCAGGGATGCATGGCACTCTCCCATCGAAGCCCTCCATGCAGCAAGCTGTCATGGACTCGAGTGCAGGCCTTGGTGGCTGGAGAGACTGCAGCTCCTCTGGAGGCTCCGGGGCAATTGGCACACCCCTCCAAGGAAATGAGGCTTGTGGGATGAGCACTTTGCAAAGAATTGCAAGCAGCCTGCTCCTTTTGATGAGACACATGTGTGGGGAGAGAGACTTGACAGCCGAGAAGAAGCAAGAGGGCAATGAGGGATTGGATTTGCATGCAGCTTGGAGGCTCCATATCTCCTGCTTGGCAAGCAGGGAGTGCCAGGTCTGCCCATCATGCTCCATTACCAGCTGGGCACCCAGTTTCAGGATCTGCCCTTTCCCAGCCATGAAACCACACCCAGGCTGCACCCTGAGCCCTGCCAAGGGGGACCCTTGCTCACCAGGTGGGCTGAATTGCATGACTGTCAGGGGAGAGAAGGCCCGAGGAGGCCTTCAGGGAACTGCCTCAACATAGCCCTGCTCAGGAAAGGCACTCCTCTTTCTGTGACCGGATGCACAATGGAGTATCTGCTTGAGGCAAAGAAGCTCAGCTAGGCGATCCCTGGCTGAAGGCAAAGCAGAGAGTTTTTCGGTGGAGCGCTGGCACCATCTGCCGGTCGACAAGCATGGAAGGAGAATCCTCGCTCCAAATGAGTTCCTGAGGAGCTTTCCAAGCAGCAGGCAGGCTGCCTCCAGAAGCTTAGAGAGTCCTGCTTCGGACTATCCTCCGACAACAGAGTGGGTGGCAAGGGCATGTGGGTTGGAGGGTGCTCAGAAGCTGCAGGGGAGGTTTTCAGCATCCAGTGCTCTCCGATGGAACACACTGCAGGCGTGAGCATCCATGAACTCCTGCAAGGCTTTGGAGTGGGAAAGCTGTGCTTAGCAGAGGGCTCCCTGCCAAATGCTGCAGGCCTATGTGGATGGCGAAGCTGCAGCTGTCTTGCAGTCTGCTTGTCCAGAGGTGTGTGTGCCCTGGTCCAGAGTGCTGTAGGAGGAGCTCCTAGCAACGGGAGAGCAAGCACCTTGTTTCCTTGGCATAGAATGGCCTGTGCACACAGAGGCCTGTCAGCAGTGAAGACAACGCAGGCAGCAAGAGGGGTGGCAGGCAGCTAAGTGGCGGCAGGCGTCCTGCTTGAAAGTGGGGTCATGACTGTTTTGTCCTCAGGCCCCAGTGTCCACGTGCACACACTGCCTCTGGACCTGCAGCTTCCGAGCAGTGCAAGAGAAACACAAGCAACACCCTGGGGCCTTCTCGAATGAACGGTGCTCCATCGAGGTCCTGCTGGCTGGCAGTGGCCTAGGCCAGCAAAGGCCCTAGGGAGGCCAGGCTGAGGCTGGGATGGTTCCTGACCTAGCAGTGCCCAGGGCAAGCCTGGGACTGGAGGCCAGGCTGCAGGCTCATTCCAGCTTGGGCCTGGTGCAGAGCGCCTTCAGCTAAGACTTCCATGGGGAATGGTATGCGTAGTGATTTTTGCCTGCAATCCTCCTTCCTAACTCTCGCCAAACAGCCTGTTAGCCCACACTTGCTAGAAGTGTGTTCCTGAGGCAGTTGGACAATAGGGCAAGTGGAGGCTCACCCAGCATGGGACGCCCGCCTTGCACATTGCTCTGGGTGCAAAGAGGATTCCCTGCACCTCTGGCACTGGGGAGAGCATTTCTGCACACAGGAGACACTTGGCAAACACAGTTTTTCCCCTCGGAAAGTACTGTGAGAAAGAGTCGCCATCCTGGATGCATGGCGCTCTCCCTTCGAAGCCCTCCATGCAGCAGGCTTTCATGGACTCGCCTGCAGGCTTTGGTAGCTGGAGACACTGCAGCTCCTCTGGAGGCTCAGGGGCAATTGGCACACCCCTCCAAGGAAATGAGGCTAGTGTGATGAGCTCTTTCCAAAGAATGGCAAGCAGCCTGCTCCTTTCGATGAGACACACGTGTGGGGAGAGATGCTTGGCAGCAGAGAAGAAGCAAGAGGGCAGCCAGGGAGGGATTTGCACACAGCTTGAAGTCCCCAGACCTCCTGATTCGAAACCAGGGAATGCCAGCTCTGCCTGTCAGGCCCCATTCCCTAGTGGGCACCCAGATTCAGGATCTGCCCTTTCCCAGCTATGAAACCACACCCAGGCTGCACCCTGAGCCCTGCCAAGTGGGACCTTTGCTCGCCAGGTGGGCTGAATGGCATGACTGTGTCAGGGGAAAGAAGGACCTAGGAGGCCTTCCGGGAGCTGCCACGACATAGCAGTGCTCAGGAAAAGGCAGTCTCCTTTCTGTAGGCCGGATGCACACTGGAGTTTCCGCTTGAGGCAAGGAAGCTCAGCTAGGTGATCCCTGGCTGAAGGCAAAGCAGAGAGTTTTTCAGTGGAGCGCTGGCCCCATCTGCTGGCCGACAAGCATGGGAGGAGAAACCTCGCTGCAAATGAGTTCCTGAAGTGCTTTCCAAGCAGGAGGCAGCATGGCTCCAATAGTTTAGAAAGTCCTGCTTAGGACTACCCTCTGGCAACAGGGTGGGTGCCAAGGGCATGTGGGTTGGAGGGTGCTCAGAAGTCGCAGGGGAGGCTTTGGGCACCCGGTGCTCTCTGATGGAAAACACTGCAGGCCCGAGCATCCATGAATTCCTGCAAGGCTTTGGAGTGGGAAAGCTGTGCTTAGCAGAAGGCTCCCTGCCAAGTGCTGCAGGCCTTTGTGGATGCTGAAGCAGCAGCTGCCTTGCAGGCTGCTGGTCCAGGGGCATGTGTACCCAGGTCCAGAGTGCTGTAGGAGGAGCTCCTAGCAAGGGGCGAGCAAGCACCTTGTTTCCTTGGCATAGACTGGCCTGTGCACCCTGAGGCCTGCCAGACGTGCAGACAGCGCAGGCAGCAAGGGCTTGTGGCAGGCAGATAAGGGGCAGCAGGCGTCTCACTTGAAAGTGGGCTCATGACTCTCTTGTTCTCCGGCCCCTGTGGCCGTGTGCAAGCACAGCCTCTGGACCTGCAGCTTCTGAGCAGTGCAAGAGACACACAGGAAACACCCAGGTGCCTTCTCTAGTGAACGGTGTTCCATCAAGGTCCTGCTTTATGGCAGCGGCCTAGGCCAGCACAGGTCCTAGGTAGGCCAGGCTGAGGCTGGGATGGGTCCCGACCTAGCAGTGCTCAGGGCAAGCCTGGGACTGGAGGTCAGGCTGCAGGCTCATTCCAGCTTGGGCCTGGTGCAGAAAGCCTTCAGCTAGGACTTCCATGGGGTATAGTCAGCACAGTGGTTTTTGCCTGAAATCCATGTGCCTCACTCGGAGCCCCCTGCCTTTCAGCACACACTCCCTAGAAGTGTGTTCCTGAGGCAGTTGGACAGTTGGGGAAGTGGAGGCTCTCCCAGCATGGGAGGTCTGCCTAGAACCTTGCTCTGGCTGCAAAGAGGATTCCCTGCACCTCTGGCGCTGGGGTGAGATTTTCTGCACACAGGAGACACTTGGCACACACAGTGTTTCCCCATGGAAAGCACTGTGAGGAAGAATCTCTGCCAGGGATGCATGGCACTCTCCCATCGAAGCCCTCCATGCAGCAAGCTGTCATGGACTCGAGTGCAGGCCTTGGTGGCTGGAGAGACTGCAGCTCCTCTGGAGGCTCCGGGGCAATTGGCACACCCCTCCAAGGAAATGAGGCTTGTGGGATGAGCACTTTGCAAAGAATTGCAAGCAGCCTGCTCCTTTTGATGAGACACATGTGTGGGGAGAGAGACTTGACAGCCGAGAAGAAGCAAGAGGGCAATGAGGGATTGGATTTGCATGCAGCTTGGAGGCTCCATATCTCCTGCTTCGCAAGCAGGGAGTGCCAGGTCTGCCCATCATGCTCCATTACCAGCTGGGCACCCAGTTTCAGGATCTGCCCTTTCCCAGCCATGAAACCACACCCAGGCTGCACCCTGAGCCCTGCCAAGGGGGACCCTTGCTCACCAGGTGGGCTGAATTGCATGACTGTCAGGGGAGAGAAGGCCCGAGGAGGCCTTCAGGGAACTGCCTCAACATAGCCCCGCTCAGGAAAGGCACTCCTCTTTCTGTGACCGGATGCACAATGGAGTATCTGCTTGAGGCAAAGAAGCTCAGCTAGGCGATCCCTGGCTGAAGGCAAAGCAGAGAGTTTTTCGGTGGAGCGCTGGCACCATCTGCCGGCCGACAAGCATGGAAGGAGAATCCTCGCTCCAAATGAGTTCCTGAGGAGCTTTCCAAGCAGCAGGCAGGCTGCCTCCAGAAGCTTAGAGAGTCCTGCTTCGGACTATCCTCCGACAACAGAGTGGGTGGCAAGGGCATGTGGGTTGGAGGGTGCTCGGAAGCTGCAGGGGAGGTTTTCAGCATCCAGTGCTCTCCGATGGAACACACTGCAGGCGTGAGCATCCATGAACTCCTGCAAGGCTTTGGAGTGGGAAAGCTGTGCTTAGCAGAGGGCTCCCTGCCAAATGCTGCAGGCCTATGTGGATGGCGAAGCTGCAGCTGTCTTGCAGTCTGCTTGTCCAGAGGTGTGTGTGCCCTGGTCCAGAGTGCTGTAGGAGGAGCTCCTAGCAACGGGAGAGCAAGCACCTTGTTTCCTTGGCATAGAATGGCCTGTGCACACAGAGGCCTGTCAGCAGTGAAGACAACGCAGGCAGCAAGAGGGGTGGCAGGCAGCTAAGTGGCGGCAGGCGTCCTGCTTGAAAGTGGGGTCATGACTGTTTTGTCCTCAGGCCCCAGTGTCCACGTGCACACACTGCCTCTGGACCTGCAGCTTCCGAGCAGTGCAAGAGAAACACAAGCAACACCCTGGGGCCTTCTCGAATGAACGGTGCTCCATCGAGGTCCTGCTGGCTGGCAGTGGCCTAGGCCAGCAAAGGCCCTAGGGAGGCCAGGCTGAGGCTGGGATGGTTCCTGACCTAGCAGTGCCCAGGGCAAGCCTGGGACTGGAGGCCAGGCTGCAGGCTCATTCCAGCTTGGGCCTGGTGCAGAGCGCCTTCAGCTAAGACTTCCATGGGGAATGGTATGCGTAGTGATTTTTGCCTGCAATCCTCCTTCCTAACTCTCGCCAAACAGCCTGTTAGCCCACACTTGCTAGAAGTGTGTTCCTGAGGCAGTTGGACAATAGGGCAAGTGGAGGCTCACCCAGCATGGGACGCCCGCCTTGCACATTGCTCTGGGTGCAAAGAGGATTCCCTGCACCTCTGGCACTGGGGAGAGCATTTCTGCACACAGGAGACACTTGGCAAACACAGTTTTTCCCCTCGGAAAGTACTGTGAGAAAGAGTCGCCATCCTGGATGCATGGCACTCTCCCTTCGAAGCCCTCCATGCAGCAGGCTTTCATGGACTCGCCTGCAGGCTTTGGTAGCTGGAGACACTGCAGCTCCTCTGGAGGCTCAGGGGCAATTGGCACACCCCTCCAAGGAAATGAGGCTAGTGTGATGAGCTCTTTCCAAAGAATGGCAAGCAGCCTGCTCCTTTCGATGAGACACACGTGTGGGGAGAGATGCTTGGCAGCAGAGAAGAAGCAAGAGGGCAGCCAGGGAGGGATTTGCACACAGCTTGAAGTCCCCAGACCTCCTGATTCGAAACCAGGGAATGCCAGCTCTGCCTGTCAGGCCCCATTCCCTAGTGGGCACCCAGATTCAGGATCTGCCCTTTCCCAGCTATGAAACCACACCCAGGCTGCACCCTGAGCCCTGCCAAGTGGGACCTTTGCTCGCCAGGTGGGCTGAATGGCATGACTGTGTCAGGGGAAAGAAGGACCTAGGAGGCCTTCCGGGAGCTGCCACGACATAGCAGTGCTCAGGAAAAGGCAGTCTCCTTTCTGTAGGCCGGATGCACACTGGAGTTTCCGCTTGAGGCAAGGAAGCTCAGCTAGGTGATCCCTGGCTGAAGGCAAAGCAGAGAGTTTTTCAGTGGAGCGCTGGCCCCATCTGCTGGCCGACAAGCATGGGAGGAGAAACCTCGCTGCAAATGAGTTCCTGAAGTGCTTTCCAAGCAGGAGGCAGCATGGCTGCAATAGTTTAGAAAGTCCTGCTTAGGACTACCCTCTGGCAACAGGGTGGGTGCCAAGGGCATGTGGGTTGGAGGGTGCTCAGAAGTCGCAGGGGAGGCTTTGGGCACCCGGTGCTCTCTGATGGAAAACACTGCAGGCCCGAGCATCCATGAATTCCTGCAAGGCTTTGGAGTGGGAAAGCTGTGCTTAGCAGAAGGCTCCCTGCCAAGTGCTGCAGGCCTTTGTGGATGCTGAAGCAGCAGCTGCCTTGCAGGCTGCTGGTCCAGGGGCATGTGTGCCCAGGTCCAGAGTGCTGTAGGAGGAGCTCCTAGCAAGGGGCGAGCAAGCACCTTGTTTCCTTGGCATAGACTGGCCTGTGCACCCTGAGGCCTGCCAGACGTGCAGACAGTGCAGGCAGCAAGGGCTTGTGGCAGGCAGATAAGGGGCAGCAGGCGTCTCACTTGAAAGTGGGCTCATGACTCTCTTGTTCTCCGGCCCCTGTGGCCGTGTGCAAGCACAGCCTCTGGACCTGCAGCTTCTGAGCAGTGCAAGAGACACACAGGAAACACCCAGGTGCCTTCTCTAGTGAACGGTGTTCCATCAAGGTCCTGCTTTATGGCAGCGGCCTAGGCCAGCACAGGTCCTAGGTAGGCCAGGCTGAGGCTGGGATGGGTCCCGACCTAGCAGTGCTCAGGGCAAGCCTGGGACTGGAGGTCAGGCTGCAGGCTCATTCCAGCTTGGGCCTGGTGCAGAAAGCCTTCAGCTAGGACTTCCATGGGGTATAGTCAGCACAGTGGTTTTTGCCTGAAATCCATGTGCCTCACTCGGAGCCCCCTGCCTTTCAGCACACACTCCCTAGAAGTGTGTTCCTGAGGCAGTTGGACAGTTGGGGAAGTGGAGGCTCTCCCAGCATGGGAGGTCTGCCTAGAACCTTGCTCTGGCTGCAAAGAGGATTCCCTGCACCTCTGGCGCTGGGGTGAGATTTTCTGCACACAGGAGACACTTGGCACACACAGTGTTTCCCCATGGAAAGCACTGTGAGGAAGAATCTCTGCCAGGGATGCATGGCACTCTCCCATCGAAGCCCTCCATGCAGCAAGCTGTCATGGACTCGAGTGCAGGCCTTGGTGGCTGGAGAGACTGCAGCTCCTCTGGAGGCTCCGGGGCAATTGGCACACCCCTCCAAGGAAATGAGGCTTGTGGGATGAGCACTTTGCAAAGAATTGCAAGCAGCCTGCTCCTTTTGATGAGACACATGTGTGGGGAGAGAGACTTGACAGCCGAGAAGAAGCAAGAGGGCAATGAGGGATTGGATTTGCATGCAGCTTGGAGGCTCCATATCTCCTGCTTCGCAAGCAGGGAGTGCCAGGTCTGCCCATCATGCTCCATTACCAGCTGGGCACCCAGTTTCAGGATCTGCCCTTTCCCAGCCATGAAACCACACCCAGGCTGCACCCTGAGCCCTGCCAAGGGGGACCCTTGCTCGCCAGGTGGGCTGAATTGCATGACTGTCAGGGGAGAGAAGGCCCGAGGAGGCCTTCAGGGAACTGCCTCAACATAGCCCCGCTCAGGAAAGGCACTCCTCTTTCTGTGACCGGATGCACAATGGAGTATCTGCTTGAGGCAAAGAAGCTCAGCTTGGCGATCCCTGGCTGAAGGCAAAGCAGAGAGTTTTTTGGTGGAGCGCTGGCACCATCTGCCGGCCGACAAGCATGGAAGGAGAATCCTCGCTCCAAATGAGTTCCTGAGGAGCTTTCCAAGCAGCAGGCAGGCTGCCTCCAGAAGCTTAGAGAGTCCTGCTTCGGACTACCCTCCGGCAACAGAGTGGGTGCCAAGGGCATGTGGGTTGGAGGGTGCTCGGAAGCTGCAGGGGAGGTTTTCAGCATCCAGTGCTCTCCGATGGAACACACTGCAGGCGTGAGCATCCATGAACTCCTGCAAGGCTTTGGAGTGGGAAAGCTGTGCTTAGCAGAGGGCTCCCTGCCAAATGCTGCAGGCCTATGTGGATGGCGAAGCTGCAGCTGTCTTGCAGTCTGCTTGTCCAGAGGTGTGTGTGCCCTGGTCCAGAGTGCTGTAGGAGGAGCTCCTAGCAACGGGAGAGCAAGCACCTTGTTTCCTTGGCATAGAATGGCCTGTGCACACAGAGGCCTGTCAGCAGTGAAGACAACGCAGGCAGCAAGAGGGGTGGCAGGCAGCTAAGTGGCGGCAGGCGTCCTGCTTGAAAGTGGGGTCATGACTGTTTTGTCCTCAGGCCCCAGTGTCCACGTGCACACACTGCCTCTGGACCTGCAGCTTCCGAGCAGTGCAAGAGAAACACAAGCAACACCCTGGGGCCTTCTCGAATGAACGGTGCTCCATCGAGGTCCTGCTGGCTGGCAGTGGCCTAGGCCAGCAAAGGCCCTAGGGAGGCCAGGCTGAGGCTGGGATGGTTCCTGACCTAGCAGTGCCCAGGGCAAGCCTGGGACTGGAGGCCAGGCTGCAGGCTCATTCCAGCTTGGGCCTGGTGCAGAGCGCCTTCAGCTAAGACTTCCATGGGGAATGGTATGCGTAGTGATTTTTGCCTGCAATCCTCGTTCCTAACTCTCGCCAAACAGCCTGTTAGCCCACACTTGCTAGAAGTGTGTTCCTGAGGCAGTTGGACAATAGGGCAAGTGGAGGCTCACCCAGCATGGGACGCCCGCCTTGCACATTGCTCTGGGTGCAAAGAGGATTCCCTGCACCTCTGGCACTGGGGAGAGCATTTCTGCACACAGGAGACACTTGGCAAACACAGTTTTTCCCCTCGGAAAGTACTGTGAGAAAGAGTCGCCATCCCGGATGCATGGCACTCTCCCTTCGAAGCCCTCCATGCAGCAGGCTTTCATGGACTCGCCTGCAGGCTTTGGTAGCTGGAGACACTGCAGCTCCTCTGGAGGCTCAGGGGCAATTGGCACACCCCTCCAAGGAAATGAGGCTAGTGTGATGAGCTCTTTCCAAAGAATGGCAAGCAGCCTGCTCCTTTCGATGAGACACACGTGTGGGGAGAGATGCTTGGCAGCAGAGAAGAAGCAAGAGGGCAGCCAGGGAGGGATTTGCACACAGCTTGAAGTCCCCAGACCTCCTGATTCGAAACCAGGGAATGCCAGCTCTGCCTGTCAGGCCCCATTCCCTAGTGGGCACCCAGATTCAGGATCTGCCCTTTCCCAGCTATGAAACCACACCCAGGCTGCACCCTGAGCCCTGCCAAGTGGGAACTTTGCTCGCCAGGTGGGCTGAATGGCATGACTGTGTCAGGGGAAAGAAGGACCTAGGAGGCCTTCCGGGCGCTGCCACAACATAGCAGTGCTCAGGAAAAGGCAGTCTCCTTTCTGTAGGCCGGATGCACACTGGAGTTTCCGCTTGAGGCAAGGAAGCTCAGCTAGGTGATCCCTGGCTGAAGGCAAAGCAGAGAGTTTTTCAGTGGAGCGCTGGCCCCATCTGCTGGCCGACAAGCATGGGAGGAGAAACCTCGCTGCAAATGAGTTCCTGAAGTGCTTTCCAAGCAGGAGGCAGCATGGCTCCAATAGTTTAGAAAGTCCTGCTTAGGACTACCCTCTGGCAACAGGGTGGGTGCCAAGGGCATGTGGGTTGGAGGGTGCTCAGAAGTCGCAGGGGAGGCTTTGGGCACCCGGTGCTCTCTGATGGAAAACACTGCAGGCCCGAGCATCCATGAATTCCTGCAAGGCTTTGGAGTGGGAAAGCTGTGCTTAGCAGAAGGCTCCCTGCCAAGTGCTGCAGGCCTTTGTGGATGCTGAAGCAGCAGCTGCCTTGCAGGCTGCTGGTCCAGGGGCATGTGTGCCCAGGTCCAGAGTGCTGTAGGAGGAGCTCCTAGCAAGGGGCGAGCAAGCACCTTGTTTCCTTGGCATAGACTGGCCTGTGCACCCTGAGGCCTGCCAGACGTGCAAACAGCGCAGGCAGCAAGGGCTTGTGGCAGGCAGATAAGGGGCAGCAGGCGTCTCACTTGAAAGTGGGCTCATGACTCTCTTGTTCTCCGGCCCCTGTGGCCGTGTGCAAGCACAGCCTCTGGACCTGCAGCTTCTGAGCAGTGCAAGAGACACACAGGAAACACCCAGGTGCCTTCTCTAGTGAACGGTGTTCCATCAAGGTCCTGCTTGCTGGCAGGGGCCTAGGCCAGCACAGGTCCTAGGGAGGCCAGGCTGAGGCTGGGATGGGTCCCGAGCTAGCAGTGCTCAGGGCAAGCCTGGGACTGGAGGTCAGGCTGCAGGCTCATTCCAGCTTGGGCCTGGTGCAGAAAGCCTTCAGCTAGGACTTCCATGGGGTATAGTCAGCACAGTGGTTTTTGCCTGAAATCCATGTGCCTCACTCGGAGCCCCCTGCCTTTCAGCACACACTCCCTAGAAGTGTGTTCCTGAGGCAGTTGGACAGTTGGGGAAGTGGAGGCTCTCCCAGCATGGGAGGTCTGCCTAGAACCTTGCTCTGGCTGCAAAGAGGATTCCCTGCACCTCTGGCGCTGGGGTGAGATTTTCTGCACACAGGAGACACTTGGCACACACAGTGTTTCCCCATGGAAAGCACTGTGAGGAAGAATCTCTGCCAGGGATGCATGGCACTCTCCCATCGAAGCCCTCCATGCAGCAAGCTGTCATGGACTCGAGTGCAGGCCTTGGTGGCTGGAGAGACTGCAGCTCCTCTGGAGGCTCCGGGGCAATTGGCACACCCCTCCAAGGAAATGAGGCTTGTGGGATGAGCACTTTGCAAAGAATTGCAAGCAGCCTGCTCCTTTTGATGAGACACATGTGTGGGGAGAGAGACTTGACAGCCGAGAAGAAGCAAGAGGGCAATGAGGGATTGGATTTGCATGCAGCTTGGAGGCTCCATATCTCCTGCTTCGCAAGCAGGGAGTGCCAGGTCTGCCCATCATGCTCCATTACCAGCTGGGCACCCAGTTTCAGGATCTGCCCTTTCCCAGCCATGAAACCACACCCAGGCTGCACCCTGAGCCCTGCCAAGGGGGACCCTTGCTCGCCAGGTGGGCTGAATTGCATGACTGTGTCAGGGGAGAGAAGGCCCGAGGAGGCCTTCAGGGAACTGCCTCAACATAGCCCCGCTCAGGAAAGGCACTCCTCTTTTTGTGACCGGATGCACAATGGAGTATCTGCTTGAGGCAAAGAAGCTCAGCTAGGCGATCCCTGGCTGAAGGCAAAGCAGAGAGTTTTTCAGTGGAGCGCTGGCACCATCTGCCGGCCGACAAGCATGGAAGGAGAATCCTCGCTCCAAATGAGTTCCTGAGGAGCTTTCCAAGCAGCAGGCAGGCTGCCTCCAGAAGCTTAGAGAGTCCTGCTTCGGACTACCCTCCGGCAACAGAGTGGGTGCCAAGGGCATGTGGGTTGGAGGGTGCTCGGAAGCTGCAGGGGAGGTTTTCAGCATCCAGTGCTCTCCGATGGAACACACTGCAGGCGCGAGCATCCATGAACTCCTGCAAGGCTTTGGAGTGGGAAAGCTGTGCTTAGCAGAGGGCTCCCTGCCAAATGCTGCAGGCCTATGTGGATGGCGAAGCTGCAGCTGTCTTGCAGTCTGCTTGTCCAGAGGTGTGTGTGCCCTGGTCCAGAGTGCTGTAGGAGGAGCTCCTAGCAACGGGAGAGCAAGCACCTTGTTTCCTTGGCATAGAATGGCCTGTGCACACAGAGGCCTGTCAGCAGTGAAGACAACGCAGGCAGCAAGAGGGGTGGCAGGCAGCTAAGTGGCGGCAGGCGTCCTGCTTGAAAGTGGGGTCATGACTGTTTTGTCCTCAGGCCCCAGTGTCCACGTGCACACACTGCCTCTGGACCTGCAGCTTCCGAGCAGTGCAAGAGAAACACAAGCAACACCCTGGGGCCTACTCGAATGAACGGTGCTCCATCGAGGTCCTGCTGGCTGGCAGTGGCCTAGGCCAGCAAAGGCCCTAGGGAGGCCAGGCTGAGGCTGGGATGGTTCCTGACCTAGCAGTGCCCAGGGCAAGCCTGGGACTGGAGGTCAGGCTGCAGGCTCATTCCAGCTTGGGCCTGGTGCAGAGCGCCTTCAGCTAAGACTTCCATGGGGAATGGTATGCGTAGTGATTTTTGCCTGCAATCCTCCTTCCTAACTCTCGCCAAACAGCCTGTTAGCCCACACTTGCTAGAAGTGTGTTCCTGAGGCAGTTGGACAATAGGGCAAGTGGAGGCTCACCCAGCATGGGACGCCCACCTTTCACATTGCTCTGGGTGCAAAGAGGATTCCCTGCACCTCTGGCACTGGGGAGAGCATTTCTGCACACAGGAGACACTTGGCAAACACAGTTTTTCCCCTCGGAAAGTACTGTGAGAAAGAGTCGCCATCCCGGATGCATGGCACTCTCCCTTCGAAGCCCTCCATGCAGCAGGCTTTCATGGACTCGCCTGCAGGCTTTGGTAGCTGGAGACACTGCAGCTCCTCTGGAGGCTCAGGGGCAATTGGCACACCCCTCCAAGGAAATGAGGCTAGTGTGATGAGCTCTTTCCAAAGAATGGCAAGCAGCCTGCTCCTTTCGATGAGACACACGTGTGGGGAGAGATGCTTGGCAGCAGAGAAGAAGCAAGAGGGCAGCCAGGGAGGGATTTGCACACAGCTTGAAGTCCCCAGACCTCCTGATTCGAAACCAGGGAATGCCAGCTCTGCCTGTCAGGCCCCATTCCCTAGTGGGCACCCAGATTCAGGATCTGCCCTTTCCCAGCTATGAAACCACACCCAGGCTGCACCCTGAGCCCTGCCAAGTGGGAACTTTGCTCGCCAGGTGGGCTGAATGGCATGACTGTGTCAGGGGAAAGAAGGACCTAGGAGGCCTTCCGGGAGCTGCCACAACATAGCAGTGCTCAGGAAAAGGCAGTCTCCTTTCTGTAGGCCGGATGCACACTGGAGTTTCCGCTTGAGGCAAGGAAGCTCAGCTAGGTGATCCCTGGCTGAAGGCAAAGCAGAGAGTTTTTCAGTGGAGCGCTGGCCCCATCTGCTGGCCGACAAGCATGGGAGGAGAAACCTCGCTGCAAATGAGTTCCTGAAGTGCTTTCCAAGCAGGAGGCAGCATGGCTCCAATAGTTTAGAAAGTCCTGCTTAGGACTACCCTCTGGCAACAGGGTGGGTGCCAAGGGCATGTGGGTTGGAGGGTGCTCAGAAGTCGCAGGGGAGGCTTTGGGCACCCGGTGCTCTCTGATGGAAAACACTGCAGGCCCGAGCATCCATGAATTCCTGCAAGGCTTTGGAGTGGGAAAGCTGTGCTTAGCAGAAGGCTCCCTGCCAAGTGCTGCAGGCCTTTGTGGATGCTGAAGCAGCAGCTGCCTTGCAGGCTGCTGGTCCAGGGGCATGTGTGCCCAGGTCCAGAGTGCTGTAGGAGGAGCTCCTAGCAAGGGGCGAGCAAGCACCTTGTTTCCTTGGCATAGACTGGCCTGTGCACCCTGAGGCCTGCCAGACGTGCAAACAGCGCAGGCAGCAAGGGCTTGTGGCAGGCAGATAAGGGGCAGCAGGCGTCTCACTTGAAAGTGGGCTCATGACTCTCTTGTTCTCCGGCCCCTGTGGCCGTGTGCAAGCACAGCCTCTGGACCTGCAGCTTCTGAGCAGTGCAAGAGACACACAGGAAACACCCAGGTGCCTTCTCTAGTGAACGGTGTTCCATCAAGGTCCTGCTTGCTGGCAGGGGCCTAGGCCAGCACAGGTCCTAGGGAGGCCAGGCTGAGGCTGGGATGGGTCCCGAGCTAGCAGTGCTCAGGGCAAGCCTGGGACTGGAGGTCAGGCTGCAGGCTCATTCCAGCTTGGGCCTGGTGCAGAAAGCCTTCAGCTAGGACTTCCATGGGGTATAGTCAGCACAGTGGTTTTTGCCTGAAATCCATGTGCCTCACTCGGAGCCCCCTGCCTTTCAGCACACACTCCCTAGAAGTGTGTTCCTGAGGCAGTTGGACAGTTGGGGAAGTGGAGGCTCTCCCAGCATGGGAGGTCTGCCTAGAACCTTGCTCTGGCTGCAAAGAGGATTCCCTGCACCTCTGGCGCTGGGGTGAGATTTTCTGCACACAGGAGACACTTGGCACACACAGTGTTTCCCCATGGAAAGCACTGTGAGGAAGAATCTCTGCCAGGGATGCATGGCACTCTCCCATCGAAGCCCTCCATGCAGCAAGCTGTCATGGACTCGAGTGCAGGCCTTGGTGGCTGGAGAGACTGCAGCTCCTCTGGAGGCTCCGGGGCAATTGGCACACCCCTCCAAGGAAATGAGGCTTGTGGGATGAGCACTTTGCAAAGAATTGCAAGCAGCCTGCTCCTTTTGATGAGACACATGTGTGGGGAGAGAGACTTGACAGCCGAGAAGAAGCAAGAGGGCAATGAGGGATTGGATTTGCATGCAGCTTGGAGGCTCCATATCTCCTGCTTCGCAAGCAGGGAGTGCCAGGTCTGCCCATCATGCTCCATTACCAGCTGGGCACCCAGTTTCAGGATCTGCCCTTTCCCAGCCATGAAACCACACCCAGGCTGCACCCTGAGCCCTGCCAAGGGGGACCCTTGCTCGCCAGGTGGGCTGAATTGCATGACTGTGTCAGGGGAGAGAAGGCCCGAGGAGGCCTTCAGGGAACTGCCTCAACATAGCCCCGCTCAGGAAAGGCACTCCTCTTTTTGTGACCGGATGCACAATGGAGTATCTGCTTGAGGCAAAGAAGCTCAGCTAGGCGATCCCTGGCTGAAGGCAAAGCAGAGAGTTTTTCAGTGGAGCGCTGGCACCATCTGCCGGCCGACAAGCATGGAAGGAGAATCCTCGCTCCAAATGAGTTCCTGAGGAGCTTTCCAAGCAGCAGGCAGGCTGCCTCCAGAAGCTTAGAGAGTCCTGCTTCGGACTACCCTCCGGCAACAGAGTGGGTGCCAAGGGCATGTGGGTTGGAGGGTGCTCGGAAGCTGCAGGGGAGGTTTTCAGCATCCAGTGCTCTCCGATGGAACACACTGCAGGCGCGAGCATCCATGAACTCCTGCAAGGCTTTGGAGTGGGAAAGCTGTGCTTAGCAGAGGGCTCCCTGCCAAATGCTGCAGGCCTATGTGGATGGCGAAGCTGCAGCTGTCTTGCAGTCTGCTTGTCCAGAGGTGTGTGTGCCCTGGTCCAGAGTGCTGTAGGAGGAGCTCCTAGCAACGGGAGAGCAAGCACCTTGTTTCCTTGGCATAGAATGGCCTGTGCACACAGAGGCCTGTCAGCAGTGAAGACAACGCAGGCAGCAAGAGGGGTGGCAGGCAGCTAAGTGGCGGCAGGCGTCCTGCTTGAAAGTGGGGTCATGACTGTTTTGTCCTCAGGCCCCAGTGTCCACGTGCACACACTGCCTCTGGACCTGCAGCTTCCGAGCAGTGCAAGAGAAACACAAGCAACACCCTGGGGCCTACTCGAATGAACGGTGCTCCATCGAGGTCCTGCTGGCTGGCAGTGGCCTAGGCCAGCAAAGGCCCTAGGGAGGCCAGGCTGAGGCTGGGATGGTTCCTGACCTAGCAGTGCCCAGGGCAAGCCTGGGACTGGAGGTCAGGCTGCAGGCTCATTCCAGCTTGGGCCTGGTGCAGAGCGCCTTCAGCTAAGACTTCCATGGGGAATGGTATGCGTAGTGATTTTTGCCTGCAATCCTCCTTCCTAACTCTCGCCAAACAGCCTGTTAGCCCACACTTGCTAGAAGTGTGTTCCTGAGGCAGTTGGACAATAGGGCAAGTGGAGGCTCACCCAGCATGGGACGCCCACCTTTCACATTGCTCTGGGTGCAAAGAGGATTCCCTGCACCTCTGGCACTGGGGAGAGCATTTCTGCACACAGGAGACACTTGGCAAACACAGTTTTTCCCCTCGGAAAGTACTGTGAGAAAGAGTCGCCATCCCGGATGCATGGCACTCTCCCTTCGAAGCCCTCCATGCAGCAGGCTTTCATGGACTCGCCTGCAGGCTTTGGTAGCTGGAGACACTGCAGCTCCTCTGGAGGCTCAGGGGCAATTGGCACACCCCTCCAAGGAAATGAGGCTAGTGTGATGAGCTCTTTCCAAAGAATGGCAAGCAGCCTGCTCCTTTCGACGAGACACACGTGTGGGGAGAGATGCTTGGCAGCAGAGAAGAAGCAAGAGGGCAGCCAGGGAGGGATTTGCACACAGCTTGAAGTCCCCAGACCTCCTGATTCGAAACCAGGGAATGCCAGCTCTGCCTGTCAGGCCCCATTCCCTAGTGGGCACCCAGATTCAGGATCTGCCCTTTCCCAGCTATGAAACCACACCCAGGCTGCACCCTGAGCTCTGCCAAGTGGGAACTTTGCTCGCCAGGTGGGCTGAATGGCATGACTGTGTCAGGGGAAAGAAGGACCTAGGAGGCCTTCCGGGAGCTGCCACGACATAGCAGTGCTCAGGAAAAGGCAGTCTCCTTTCTGTAGGCCGGATGCACACTGGAGTTTCCGCTTGAGGCAAGGAAGCTCAGCTAGGTGATCCCTGGCTGAAGGCAAAGCAGAGAGTTTTTCAGTGGAGCGCTGGCCCCATCTGCTGGCCGACAAGCATGGGAGGAGAAACCTCGCTGCAAATGAGTTCCTGAAGTGCTTTCCAAGCAGGAGGCAGCATGGCTCCAATAGTTTAGAAAGTCCTGCTTAGGACTACCCTCTGGCAACAGGGTGGGTGCCAAGGGCATGTGGGTTGGAGGGTGCTCAGAAGTCGCAGGGGAGGCTTTGGGCACCCGGTGCTCTCTGATGGAAAACACTGCAGGCCCGAGCATCCATGAATTCCTGCAAGGCTTTGGAGTGGGAAAGCTGTGCTTAGCAGAAGGCTCCCTGCCAAGTGCTGCAGGCCTTTGTGGATGCTGAAGCAGCAGCTGCCTTGCAGGCTGCTGGTCCAGGGGCATGTGTGCCCAGGTCCAGAGTGCTGTAGGAGGAGCTCCTAGCAAGGGGCGAGCAAGCACCTTGTTTCCTTGGCATAGACTGGCCTGTGCACCCTGAGGCCTGCCAGACGTGCAGACAGCGCAGGCAGCAAGGGCTTGTGGCAGGCAGATAAGGGGCAGCAGGCGTCTCACTTGAAAGTGGGCTCATGACTCTCTTGTTCTCCGGCCCCTGTGGCCGTGTGCAAGCACAGCCTCTGGACCTGCAGCTTCTGAGCAGTGCAAGAGACACACAGGAAACACCCAGGTGCCTTCTCTAGTGAACGGTGTTCCATCAAGGTCCTGCTTTATGGCAGCGGCCTAGGCCAGCACAGGTCCTAGGTAGGCCAGGCTGAGGCTGGGATGGGTCCCGACCTAGCAGTGCTCAGGGCAAGCCTGGGACTGGAGGTCAGGCTGCAGGCTCATTCCAGCTTGGGCCTGGTGCAGAAAGCCTTCAGCTAGGACTTCCATGGGGTATAGTCAGCACAGTGGTTTTTGCCTGAAATCCATGTGCCTCACTCGGAGCCCCCTGCCTTTCAGCACACACTCCCTAGAAGTGTGTTCCTGAGGCAGTTGGACAGTTGGGGAAGTGGAGGCTCTCCCAGCATGGGAGGTCTGCCTAGAACCTTGCTCTGGCTGCAAAGAGGATTCCCTGCACCTCTGGCGCTGGGGTGAGATTTTCTGCACACAGGAGACACTTGGCACACACAGTGTTTCCCCATGGAAAGCACTGTGAGGAAGAATCTCTGCCAGGGATGCATGGCACTCTCCCATCGAAGCCCTCCATGCAGCAAGCTGTCATGGACTCGAGTGCAGGCCTTGGTGGCTGGAGAGACTGCAGCTCCTCTGGAGGCTCCGGGGCAATTGGCACACCCCTCCAAGGAAATGAGGCTTGTGGGATGAGCACTTTGCAAAGAATTGCAAGCAGCCTGCTCCTTTTGATGAGACACATGTGTGGGGAGAGAGACTTGACAGCCGAGAAGAAGCAAGAGGGCAATGAGGGATTGGATTTGCATGCAGCTTGGAGGCTCCATATCTCCTGCTTCGCAAGCAGGGAGTGCCAGGTCTGCCCATCATGCTCCATTACCAGCTGGGCACCCAGTTTCAGGATCTGCCCTTTCCCAGCCATGAAACCACACCCAGGCTGCACCCTGAGCCCTGCCAAGGGGGACCCTTGCTCGCCAGGTGGGCTGAATTGCATGACTGTCAGGGGAGAGAAGGCCCGAGGAGGCCTTCAGGGAACTGCCTCAACATAGCCCCGCTCAGGAAAGGCACTCCTCTTTCTGTGACCGGATGCACAATGGAGTATCTGCTTGAGGCAAAGAAGCTCAGCTAGGCGATCCCTGGCTGAAGGCAAAGCAGAGAGTTTTTCGGTGGAGCGCTGGCACCATCTGCCGGCCGACAAGCATGGAAGGAGAATCCTCGCTCCAAATGAGTTCCTGAGGAGCTTTCCAAGCAGCAGGCAGGCTGCCTCCAGAAGCTTAGAGAGTCCTGCTTCGGACTACCCTCCGGCAACAGAGTGGGTGCCAAGGGCATGTGGGTTGGAGGGTGCTCGGAAGCTGCAGGGGAGGTTTTCAGCATCCAGTGCTCTCCGATGGAACACACTGCAGGCGTGAGCATCCATGAACTCCTGCAAGGCTTTGGAGTGGGAAAGCTGTGCTTAGCAGAGGGCTCCCTGCCAAATGCTGCAGGCCTATGTGGATGGCGAAGCTGCAGCTGTCTTGCAGTCTGCTTGTCCAGAGGTGTGTGTGCCCTGGTCCAGAGTGCTGTAGGAGGAGCTCCTAGCAACGGGAGAGCAAGCACCTTGTTTCCTTGGCATAGAATGGCCTGTGCACACAGAGGCCTGTCAGCAGTGAAGACAACGCAGGCAGCAAGAGGGGTGGCAGGCAGCTAAGTGGCGGCAGGCGTCCTGCTTGAAAGTGGGGTCATGACTGTTTTGTCCTCAGGCCCCAGTGTCCACGTGCACACACTGCCTCTGGACCTGCAGCTTCCGAGCAGTGCAAGAGAAACACAAGCAACACCCTGGGGCCTTCTCGAATGAACGGTGCTCCATCGAGGTCCTGCTGGCTGGCAGTGGCCTAGGCCAGCAAAGGCCCTAGGGAGGCCAGGCTGAGGCTGGGATGGTTCCTGACCTAGCAGTGCCCAGGGCAAGCCTGGGACTGGAGGCCAGGCTGCAGGCTCATTCCAGCTTGGGCCTGGTGCAGAGCGCCTTCAGCTAAGACTTCCATGGGGAATGGTATGCGTAGTGATTTTTGCCTGCAATCCTCGTTCCTAACTCTCGCCAAACAGCCTGTTAGCCCACACTTGCTAGAAGTGTGTTCCTGAGGCAGTTGGACAATAGGGCAAGTGGAGGCTCACCCAGCATGGGACGCCCGCCTTGCACATTGCTCTGGGTGCAAAGAGGATTCCCTGCACCTCTGGCACTGGGGAGAGCATTTCTGCACACAGGAGACACTTGGCAAACACAGTTTTTCCCCTCGGAAAGTACTGTGAGAAAGAGTCGCCATCCCGGATGCATGGCACTCTCCCTTCGAAGCCCTCCATGCAGCAGGCTTTCATGGACTCGCCTGCAGGCTTTGGTAGCTGGAGACACTGCAGCTCCTCTGGAGGCTCAGGGGCAATTGGCACACCCCTCCAAGGAAATGAGGCTAGTGTGATGAGCTCTTTCCAAAGAATGGCAAGCAGCCTGCTCCTTTCGACGAGACACACGTGTGGGGAGAGATGCTTGGCAGCAGAGAAGAAGCAAGAGGGCAGCCAGGGAGGGATTTGCACACAGCTTGAAGTCCCCAGACCTCCTGATTCGAAACCAGGGAATGCCAGCTCTGCCTGTCAGGCCCCATTCCCTAGTGGGCACCCAGATTCAGGATCTGCCCTTTCCCAGCTATGAAACCACACCCAGGCTGCACCCTGAGCCCTGCCAAGTGGGAACTTTGCTCGCCAGGTGGGCTGAATGGCATGACTGTGTCAGGGGAAAGAAGGACCTAGGAGGCCTTCCGGGAGCTGCCACGACATAGCAGTGCTCAGGAAAAGGCAGTCTCCTTTCTGTAGGCCGGATGCACACTGGAGTTTCCGCTTGAGGCAAGGAAGCTCAGCTAGGTGATCCCTGGCTGAAGGCAAAGCAGAGAGTTTTTCAGTGGAGCGCTGGCCCCATCTGCTGGCCGACAAGCATGGGAGGAGAAACCTCGCTGCAAATGAGTTCCTGAAGTGCTTTCCAAGCAGGAGGCAGCATGGCTCCAATAGTTTAGAAAGTCCTGCTTAGGACTACCCTCTGGCAACAGGGTGGGTGCCAAGGGCATGTGGGTTGGAGGGTGCTCAGAAGTCGCAGGGGAGGCTTTGGGCACCCGGTGCTCTCTGATGGAAAACACTGCAGGCCCGAGCATCCATGAATTCCTGCAAGGCTTTGGAGTGGGAAAGCTGTGCTTAGCAGAAGGCTCCCTGCCAAGTGCTGCAGGCCTTTGTGGATGCTGAAGCAGCAGCTGCCTTGCAGGCTGCTGGTCCAGGGGCATGTGTGCCCAGGTCCAGAGTGCTGTAGGAGGAGCTCCTAGCAAGGGGCGAGCAAGCACCTTGTTTCCTTGGCATAGACTGGCCTGTGCACCCTGAGGCCTGCCAGACGTGCAAACAGCGCAGGCAGCAAGGGCTTGTGGCAGGCAGATGAGGGGCAGCAGGCGTCTCACTTGAAAGTGGGCTCATGACTCTCTTGTTCTCCGGCCCCTGTGGCCGTGTGCAAGCACAGCCTCTGGACCTGCAGCTTCTGAGCAGTGCAAGAGACACACAGGAAACACCCAGGTGCCTTCTCTAGTGAACGGTGTTCCATCAAGGTCCTGCTTTATGGCAGCGGCCTAGGCCAGCACAGGTCCTAGGTAGGCCAGGCTGAGGCTGGGATGGGTCCCGACCTAGCAGTGCTCAGGGCAAGCCTGGGACTGGAGGTCAGGCTGCAGGCTCATTCCAGCTTGGGCCTGGTGCAGAAAGCCTTCAGCTAGGACTTCCATGGGGTATAGTCAGCACAGTGGTTTTTGCCTGAAATCCATGTGCCTCACTCGGAGCCCCCTGCCTTTCAGCACACACTCCCTAGAAGTGTGTTCCTGAGGCAGTTGGACAGTTGGGGAAGTGGAGGCTCTCCCAGCATGGGAGGTCTGCCTAGAACCTTGCTCTGGCTGCAAAGAGGATTCCCTGCACCTCTGGCGCTGGGGTGAGATTTTCTGCACACAGGAGACACTTGGCACACACAGTGTTTCCCCATGGAAAGCACTGTGAGGAAGAATCTCTGCCAGGGATGCATGGCACTCTCCCATCGAAGCCCTCCATGCAGCAAGCTGTCATGGACTCGAGTGCAGGCCTTGGTGGCTGGAGAGACTGCAGCTCCTCTGGAGGCTCTGGGGCAATTGGCACACCCCTCCAAGGAAATGAGGCTTGTGGGATGAGCACTTTGCAAAGAATTGCAAGCAGCCTGCTCCTTTTCATGAGACACATGTGTGGGGAGAGAGACTTGACAGCCGAGAAGAAGCAAGAGGGCAATGAGGGATTGGATTTGCATGCAGCTTGGAGGCTCCATATCTCCTGTTTCGCAAGCAGGGAGTGCCAGGTCTGCCCATCATGCTCCATTACCAGCTGGGCACCCAGTTTCAGGATCTGCCCTTTCCCAGCCATGAAACCACACCCAGGCTGCACCCTGAGCCCTGCCAAGGGGGACCCTTGCTCACCAGGTGGGCTGAATTGCATGACTGTCAGGGGAGAGAAGGCCCGAGGAGGCCTTCAGGGAACTGCCTCAACATAGCCCCGCTCAGGAAAGGCACTCCTCTTTCTGTGACCGGATGCACAATGGAGTATCTGCTTGAGGCAAAGAAGCTCAGCTAGGCGATCCCTGGCTGAAGGCAAAGCAGAGAGTTTTTCGGTGGAGCGCTGGCACCATCTGCCGGCCGACAAGCATGGAAGGAGAATCCTCGCTCCAAATGAGTTCCTAAGGAGCTTTCCAAGCAGCAGGCAGGCTGCCTCCAGAAGCTTAGAGAGTCCTGCTTCGGACTATCCTCCGACAACAGAGTGGGTGGCAAGGGCATGTGGGTTGGAGGGTGCTCGGAAGCTGCAGGGGAGGTTTTCAGCATCCAGTGCTCTCCGATGGAACACACTGCAGGCGTGAGCATCCATGAACTCCTGCAAGGCTTTGGAGTGGGAAAGCTGTGCTTAGCAGAGGGCTCCCTGCCAAATGCTGCAGGCCTATGTGGATGGCGAAGCTGCAGCTGTCTTGCAGTCTGCTTGTCCAGAGGTGTGTGTGCCCTGGTCCAGAGTGCTGTAGGAGGAGCTCCTAGCAACGGGAGAGCAAGCACCTTGTTTCCTTGGCATAGAATGGCCTGTGCACACAGAGGCCTGTCAGCAGTGAAGACAACGCAGGCAGCAAGAGGGGTGGCAGGCAGCTAAGTGGCGGCAGGCGTCCTGCTTGAAAGTGGGGTCATGACTGTTTTGTCCTCAGGCCCCAGTGTCCACGTGCACACACTGCCTCTGGACCTGCAGCTTCCGAGCAGTGCAAGAGAAACACAAGCAACACCCTGGGGCCTTCTCGAATGAACGGTGCTCCATCGAGGTCCTGCTGGCTGGCAGTGGCCTAGGCCAGCAAAGGCCCTAGGGAGGCCAGGCTGAGGCTGGGATGGTTCCTGACCTAGCAGTGCCCAGGGCAAGCCTGGGACTGGAGGCCAGGCTGCAGGCTCATTCCAGCTTGGGCCTGGTGCAGAGCGCCTTCAGCTAAGACTTCCATGGGGAATGGTATGCGTAGTGATTTTTGCCTGCAATCCTCGTTCCTAACTCTCGCCAAACAGCCTGTTAGCCCACACTTGCTAGAAGTGTGTTCCTGAGGCAGTTGGACAATAGGGCAAGTGGAGGCTCACCCAGCATGGGACGCCCGCCTTGCACATTGCTCTGGGTGCAAAGAGGATTCCCTGCACCTCTGGCACTGGGGAGAGCATTTCTGCACACAGGAGACACTTGGCAAACACAGTTTTTCCCCTCGGAAAGTACTGTGAGAAAGAGTCGCCATCCCGGATGCATGGCACTCTCCCTTCGAAGCCCTCCATGCAGCAGGCTTTCATGGACTCGCCTGCAGGCTTTGGTAGCTGGAGACACTGCAGCTCCTCTGGAGGCTCAGGGGCAATTGGCACACCCCTCCAAGGAAATGAGGCTAGTGTGATGAGCTCTTTCCAAAGAATGGCAAGCAGCCTGCTCCTTTCGACGAGACACACGTGTGGGGAGAGATGCTTGGCAGCAGAGAAGAAGCAAGAGGGCAGCCAGGGAGGGATTTGCACACAGCTTGAAGTCCCCAGACCTCCTGATTCGAAACCAGGGAATGCCAGCTCTGCCTGTCAGGCCCCATTCCCTAGTGGGCACCCAGATTCAGGATCTGCCCTTTCCCAGCTATGAAACCACACCCAGGCTGCACCCTGAGCCCTGCCAAGTGGGACCTTTGCTCGCCAGGTGGGCTGAATGGCATGACTGTGTCAGGGGAAAGAAGGACCTAGGAGGCCTTCCGGGAGCTGCCACGACATAGCAGTGCTCAGGAAAAGGCAGTCTCCTTTCTGTAGGCCGGATGCACACTGGAGTTTCCGCTTGAGGCAAGGAAGCTCAGCTAGGTGATCCCTGGCTGAAGGCAAAGCAGAGAGTTTTTCAGTGGAGCGCTGGCCCCATCTGCTGGCCGACAAGCATGGGAGGAGAAACCTCGCTGCAAATGAGTTCCTGAAGTGCTTTCCAAGCAGGAGGCAGCATGGCTCCAATAGTTTAGAAAGTCCTGCTTAGGACTACCCTCTGGCAACAGGGTGGGTGCCAAGGGCATGTGGGTTGGCGGGTGCTCAGAAGTCGCAGGGGAGGCTTTGGGCACCCGGTGCTCTCTGATGGAAAACACTGCAGGCCCGAGCATCCATGAATTCCTGCAAGGCTTTGGAGTGGGAAAGCTGTGCTTAGCAGAAGGCTCCCTGCCAAGTGCTGCAGGCCTTTGTGGATGCTGAAGCAGCAGCTGCCTTGCAGGCTGCTGGTCCAGGGGCATGTGTGCCCAGGTCCAGAGTGCTGTAGGAGGAGCTCCTAGCAAGGGGCGAGCAAGCACCTTGTTTCCTTGGCATAGACTGGCCTGTGCACCCTGAGGCCTGCCAGACGTGCAGACAGCGCAGGCAGCAAGGGCTTGTGGCAGGCAGATAAGGGGCAGCAGGCGTCTCACTTGAAAGTGGGCTCATGACTCTCTTGTTCTCCGGCCCCTGTGGCCGTGTGCAAGCACAGCCTCTGGACCTGCAGCTTCTGAGCAGTGCAAGAGACACACAGGAAACACCCAGGTGCCTTCTCTAGTGAACGGTGTTCCATCAAGGTCCTGCTTTATGGCAGCGGCCTAGGCCAGCACAGGTCCTAGGTAGGCCAGGCTGAGGCTGGGATGGGTCCCGACCTAGCAGTGCTCAGGGCAAGCCTGGGACTGGAGGTCAGGCTGCAGGCTCATTCCAGCTTGGGCCTGGTGCAGAAAGCCTTCAGCTAGGACTTCCATGGGGTATAGTCAGCACAGTGGTTTTTGCCTGAAATCCATGTGCCTCACTCGGAGCCCCCTGCCTTTCAGCACACACTCCCTAGAAGTGTGTTCCTGAGGCAGTTGGACAGTTGGGGAAGTGGAGGCTCTCCCAGCATGGGAGGTCTGCCTAGAACCTTGCTCTGGCTGCAAAGAGGATTCCCTGCACCTCTGGCGCTGGGGTGAGATTTTCTGCACACAGGAGACACTTGGCACACACAGTGTTTCCCCATGGAAAGCACTGTGAGGAAGAATCTCTGCCAGGGATGCATGGCACTCTCCCATCGAAGCCCTCCATGCAGCAAGCTGTCATGGACTCGAGTGCAGGCCTTGGTGGCTGGAGAGACTGCAGCTCCTCTGGAGGCTCCGGGGCAATTGGCACACCCCTCCAAGGAAATGAGGCTTGTGGGATGAGCACTTTGCAAAGAATTGCAAGCAGCCTGCTCCTTTTGATGAGACACATGTGTGGGGAGAGAGACTTGACAGCCGAGAAGAAGCAAGAGGGCAATGAGGGATTGGATTTGCATGCAGCTTGGAGGCTCCATATCTCCTGCTTCGCAAGCAGGGAGTGCCAGGTCTGCCCATCATGCTCCATTACCAGCTGGGCACCCAGTTTCAGGATCTGCCCTTTCCCAGCCATGAAACCACACCCAGGCTGCACCCTGAGCCCTGCCAAGGGGGACCCTTGCTCGCCAGGTGGGCTGAATTGCATGACTGTCAGGGGAGAGAAGGCCCGAGGAGGCCTTCAGGGAACTGCCTCAACATAGCCCCGCTCAGGAAAGGCACTCCTCTTTCTGTGACCGGATGCACAATGGAGTATCTGCTTGAGGCAAAGAAGCTCAGCTAGGCGATCCCTGGCTGAAGGCAAAGCAGAGAGTTTTTCGGTGGAGCGCTGGCACCATCTGCCGGCCGACAAGCATGGAAGGAGAATCCTCGCTCCAAATGAGTTCCTGAGGAGCTTTCCAAGCAGCAGGCAGGCTGCCTCCAGAAGCTTAGAGAGTCCTGCTTCGGACTACCCTCCGGCAACAGAGTGGGTGCCAAGGGCATGTGGGTTGGAGGGTGCTCGGAAGCTGCAGGGGAGGTTTTCAGCATCCAGTGCTCTCCGATGGAACACACTGCAGGCGTGAGCATCCATGAACTCCTGCAAGGCTTTGGAGTGGGAAAGCTGTGCTTAGCAGAGGGCTCCCTGCCAAATGCTGCAGGCCTATGTGGATGGCGAAGCTGCAGCTGTCTTGCAGTCTGCTTGTCCAGAGGTGTGTGTGCCCTGGTCCAGAGTGCTGTAGGAGGAGCTCCTAGCAACGGGAGAGCAAGCACCTTGTTTCCTTGGCATAGAATGGCCTGTGCACACAGAGGCCTGTCAGCAGTGAAGACAACGCAGGCAGCAAGAGGGGTGGCAGGCAGCTAAGTGGCGGCAGGCGTCCTGCTTGAAAGTGGGGTCATGACTGTTTTGTCCTCAGGCCCCAGTGTCCACGTGCACACACTGCCTCTGGACCTGCAGCTTCCGAGCAGTGCAAGAGAAACACAAGCAACACCCTGGGGCCTTCTCGAATGAACGGTGCTCCATCGAGGTCCTGCTGGCTGGCAGTGGCCTAGGCCAGCAAAGGCCCTAGGGAGGCCAGGCTGAGGCTGGGATGGTTCCTGACCTAGCAGTGCCCAGGGCAAGCCTGGGACTGGAGGCCAGGCTGCAGGCTCATTCCAGCTTGGGCCTGGTGCAGAGCGCCTTCAGCTAAGACTTCCATGGGGAATGGTATGCGTAGTGATTTTTGCCTGCAATCCTCGTTCCTAACTCTCGCCAAACAGCCTGTTAGCCCACACTTGCTAGAAGTGTGTTCCTGAGGCAGTTGGACAATAGGGCAAGTGGAGGCTCACCCAGCATGGGACGCCCGCCTTGCACATTGCTCTGGGTGCAAAGAGGATTCCCTGCACCTCTGGCACTGGGGAGAGCATTTCTGCACACAGGAGACACTTGGCAAACACAGTTTTTCCCCTCGGAAAGTACTGTGAGAAAGAGTCGCCATCCCGGATGCATGGCACTCTCCCTTCGAAGCCCTCCATGCAGCAGGCTTTCATGGACTCGCCTGCAGGCTTTGGTAGCTGGAGACACTGCAGCTCCTCTGGAGGCTCAGGGGCAATTGGCACACCCCTCCAAGGAAATGAGGCTAGTGTGATGAGCTCTTTCCAAAGAATGGCAAGCAGCCTGCTCCTTTCGATGAGACACACGTGTGGGGAGAGATGCTTGGCAGCAGAGAAGAAGCAAGAGGGCAGCCAGGGAGGGATTTGCACACAGCTTGAAGTCCCCAGACCTCCTGATTCGAAACCAGGGAATGCCAGCTCTGCCTGTCAGGCCCCATTCCCTAGTGGGCACCCAGATTCAGGATCTGCCCTTTCCCAGCTATGAAACCACACCCAGGCTGCACCCTGAGCCCTGCCAAGTGGGAACTTTGCTCGCCAGGTGGGCTGAATGGCATGACTGTGTCAGGGGAAAGAAGGACCTAGGAGGCCTTCCGGGAGCTGCCACAACATAGCAGTGCTCAGGAAAAGGCAGTCTCCTTTCTGTAGGCCGGATGCACACTGGAGTTTCCACTTGAGGCAAGGAAGCTCAGCTAGGTGATCCCTGGCTGAAGGCAAAGCAGAGAGTTTTTCAGTGGAGCGCTGGCCCCATCTGCTGGCCGACAAGCATGGGAGGAGAAACCTCGCTGCAAATGAGTTCCTGAAGTGCTTTCCAAGCAGGAGGCAGCATGGCTCCAATAGTTTAGAAAGTCCTGCTTAGGACTACCCTCTGGCAACAGGGTGGGTGCCAAGGGCATGTGGGTTGGAGGGTGCTCAGAAGTCGCAGGGGAGGCTTTGGGCACCCGGTGCTCTCTGATGGAAAACACTGCAGGCCCGAGCATCCATGAATTCCTGCAAGGCTTTGGAGTGGGAAAGCTGTGCTTAGCAGAAGGCTCCCTGCCAAGTGCTGCAGGCCTTTGTGGATGCTGAAGCAGCAGCTGCCTTGCAGGCTGCTGGTCCAGGGGCATGTGTGCCCAGGTCCAGAGTGCTGTAGGAGGAGCTCCTAGCAAGGGGCGAGCAAGCACCTTGTTTCCTTGGCATAGACTGGCCTGTGCACCCTGAGGCCTGCCAGACGTGCAAACAGCGCAGGCAGCAAGGGCTTGTGGCAGGCAGATGAGGGGCAGCAGGCGTCTCACTTGAAAGTGGGCTCATGACTCTCTTGTTCTCCGGCCCCTGTGGCCGTGTGCAAGCACAGCCTCTGGACCTGCAGCTTCTGAGAAGTGCAAGAGACACACAGGAAACACCCAGGTGCCTTCTCTAGTGAACGGTGTTCCATCAAGGTCCTGCTTGCTGGCAGGGGCCTAGGCCAGCACAGGTCCAAGGGAGGCCAGGCTGAGGCTGGGATGGGTCCCGACCTAGCAGTGCTCAGGGCAAGCCTGGGACTGGAGGTCAGGCTGCAGGCTCATTCCAGCTTGGGCCTGGTGCAGAAAGCCTTCAGCTAGGACTTCCATGGGGTATAGTCAGCACAGTGGTTTTTGCCTGAAATCCATGTGCCTCACTCGGAGCCCCCTGCCTTTCAGCACACACTCCCTAGAAGTGTGTTCCTGAGGCAGTTGGACAGTTGGGGAAGTGGAGGCTCTCCCAGCATGGGAGGTCTGCCTAGAACCTTGCTCTGGCTGCAAAGAGGATTCCCTGCACCTCTGGCGCTGGGGTGAGATTTTCTGCACACAGGAGACACTTGGCACACACAGTGTTTCCCCATGGAAAGCACTGTGAGGAAGAATCTCTGCCAGGGATGCATGGCACTCTCCCATCGAAGCCCTCCTTGCAGCAAGCTGTCATGGACTCGAGTGCAGGCCTTGGTGGCTGGAGAGACTGCAGCTCCTCTGGAGGCTCCGGGGCAATTGGCACACCCCTCCAAGGAAATGAGGCTTGTGGGATGAGCACTTTGCAAAGAATTGCAAGCAGCCTGCTCCTTTTGATGAGACACATGTGTGGGGAGAGAGACTTGACAGCCGAGAAGAAGCAAGAGGGCAATGAGGGATTGGATTTGCATGCAGCTTGGAGGCTCCATATCTCCTGCTTCGCAAGCAGGGAGTGCCAGGTCTGCCCATCATGCTCCATTACCAGCTGGGCACCCAGTTTCAGGATCTGCCCTTTCCCAGCCATGAAACCACACCCAGGCTGCACCCTGAGCCCTGCCAAGGGGGACCCTTGCTCGCCAGGTGGGCTGAATTGCATGACTGTGTCAGGGGAGAGAAGGCCCGAGGAGGCCTTCAGGGAACTGCCTCAACATAGCCCCGCTCAGGAAAGGCACTCCTCTTTCTGTGACCGGATGCACAATGGAGTATCTGCTTGAGGCAAAGAAGCTCAGCTAGGCGATCCCTGGCTGAAGGCAAAGCAGAGAGTTTTTCGGTGGAGCGCTGGCACCATCTGCCGGCCGACAAGCATGGAAGGAGAATCCTCGCTCCAAATGAGTTCCTGAGGAGCTTTCCAAGCAGCAGGCAGGCTGCCTCCAGAAGCTTAGAGAGTCCTGCTTCGGACTATCCTCCGACAACAGAGTGGGTGGCAAGGGCATGTGGGTTGGAGGGTGCTCGGAAGCTGCAGGGGAGGTTTTCAGCATCCAGTGCTCTCCGATGGAACACACTGCAGGCGTGAGCATCCATGAACTCCTGCAAGGCTTTGGAGTGGGAAAGCTGTGCTTAGCAGAGGGCTCCCTGCCAAATGCTGCAGGCCTATGTGGATGGCGAAGCTGCAGCTGTCTTGCAGTCTGCTTGTCCAGAGGTGTGTGTGCCCTGGTCCAGAGTGCTGTAGGAGGAGCTCCTAGCAACGGGAGAGCAAGCACCTTGTTTCCTTGGCATAGAATGGCCTGTGCACACAGAGGCCTGTCAGCAGTGAAGACAACGCAGGCAGCAAGAGGGGTGGCAGGCAGCTAAGTGGCGGCAGGCGTCCTGCTTGAAAGTGGGGTCATGACTGTTTTGTCCTCAGGCCCCAGTGTCCACGTGCACACACTGCCTCTGGACCTGCAGCTTCCGAGCAGTGCAAGAGAAACACAAGCAACACCCTGGGGCCTTCTCAAATGAACGGTGCTCCATCGAGGTCCTGCTGGCTGGCAGTGGCCTAGGCCAGCAAAGGCCCTAGGGAGGCCAGGATGAGGCTGGGATGGTTCCTGACCTAGCAGTGCCCAGGGCAAGCCTGGGACTGGAGGCCAGGCTGCAGGCTCATTCCAGCTTGGGCCTGGTGCAGAGCGCCTTCAGCTAAGACTTCCATGGGGAATGGTATGCGTAGTGATTTTTCCCTGCAATCCTCGTTCCCAACTCTCGCCAAACAGCCTGTTAGCCCACACTTGCTAGAAGTGTGTTCCTGAGGCAGTTGGACAATAGGGCAAGTGGAGGCTCACCCAGCATGGGACGCCCGCCTTGCACATTGCTCTGGGTGCAAAGAGGATTCCCTGCACCTCTGGCACTGGGGAGAGAATTTCTGCACACAGGAGACACTTGGCAAACACAGTTTTTCCCCTCGGAAAGTACTGTGAGAAAGAGTCGCCATCCCGGATGCATGGCACTCTCCCTTCGAAGCCCTCCATGCAGCAGGCTTTCATGGACTCGCCTGCAGGCTTTGGTAGCTGGAGACACTGCAGCTCCTCTGGAGGCTCAGGGGCAATTGGCACACCCCTCCAAGGAAATGAGGCTAGTGTGATGAGCTCTTTCCAAAGAATGGCAAGCAGCCTGCTCCTTTCGATGAGACACACGTGTGGGGAGAGATGCTTGGCAGCAGAGAAGAAGCAAGAGGGCAGCCAGGGAGGGATTTGCACACAGCTTGAAGTCCCCAGACCTCCTGATTCGAAACCAGGGAATGCCAGCTCTGCCTGTCAGGCCCCATTCCCTAGTGGGCACCCAGATTCAGGATCTGCCCTTTCCCAGCTATGAAACCACACCCAGGCTGCACCCTGAGCCCTGCCAAGTGGGAACTTTGCTCGCCAGGTGGGCTGAATGGCATGACTGTGTCAGGGGAAAGAAGGACCTAGGAGGCCTTCCGGGAGCTGCCACGACATAGCAGTGCTCAGGAAAAGGCAGTCTCCTTTCTGTAGGCCGGATGCACACTGGAGTTTCCGCTTGAGGCAAGGAAGCTCAGCTAGGTGATCCCTGGCTGAAGGCAAAGCAGAGAGTTTTTCAGTGGAGCGCTGGCCCCATCTGCTGGCCGACAAGCATGGGAGGAGAAACCTCGCTGCAAATGAGTTCCTGAAGTGCTTTCCAAGCAGGAGGCAGCATGGCTCCAATAGTTTAGAAAGTCCTGCTTAGGACTACCCTCTGGCAACAGGGTGGGTGCCAAGGGCATGTGGGTTGGAGGGTGCTCAGAAGTCGCTGGGGAGGCTTTGGGCACCCGGTGCTCTCTGATGGAAAACACTGCAGGCCCGAGCATCCATGAATTCCTGCAAGGCTTTGGAGTGGGAAAGCTGTGCTTAGCAGAAGGCTCCCTGCCAAGTGCTGCAGGCCTTTGTGGATGCTGAAGCAGCAGCTGCCTTGCAGGCTGCTGGTCCAGGGGCATGTGTGCCCAGGTCCAGAGTGCTGTAGGAGGAGCTCCTAGCAAGGGGCGAGCAAGCACCTTGTTTCCTTGGCATAGACTGGCCTGTGCACCCTGAGGCCTGCCAGACGTGCAAACAGCGCAGGCAGCAAGGGCTTGTGGCAGTCAGATAAGGGGCAGCAGGCGTCTCACTTAAAAGTGGGCTCATGACTCTCTTGTTCTCCGGCCCCTGTGGCCGTGTGCAAGCACAGCCTCTGGACCTGCAGCTTCTGAGAAGTGCAAGAGACACACAGGAAACACCCAGGTGCCTTCTCTAGTGAACGGTGTTCCATCAAGGTCCTGCTTGCTGGCAGGGGCCTAGGCCAGCACAGGTCCTAAGGAGGCCAGGCTGAGGCTGGGATGGGTCCCGAGCTAGCAGTGCTCAGGGCAAGCCTGGGACTGGAGGTCAGGCTGCAGGCTCATTCCAGCTTGGGCCTGGTGCAGAAAGCCTTCAGCTAGGACTTCCATGGGGTATAGTCAGCACAGTGGTTTTTGCCTGAAATCCATGTGCCTCACTCGGAGCCCCCTGCCTTTCAGCACACACTCCCTAGAAGTGTGTTCCTGAGGCAGTTGGACAGTTGGGGAAGTGGAGGCTCTCCCAGCATGGGAGGTCTGCCTAGAACCTTGCTCTGGCTGCAAAGAGGATTCCCTGCACCTCTGGCGCTGGGGTGAGATTTTCTGCACACAGGAGACACTTGGCACACACAGTGTTTCCCCATGGAAAGCACTGTGAGGAAGAATCTCTGCCAGGGATGCATGGCACTCTCCCATCGAAGCCCTCCATGCAGCAAGCTGTCATGAACTCGAGTGCAGGCCTTGGTGGCTGGAGAGACTGCAGCTCCTCTGGAGGCTCCGGGGCAATTGGCACACCCCTCCAAGGAAATGAGGCTTGTGGGATGAGCACTTTGCAAAGAATTGCAAGCAGCCTGCTCCTTTTGATGAGACACATGTGTGGGGAGAGAGACTTGACAGCCGAGAAGAAGCAAGAGGGCAATGAGGGATTGGATTTGCATGCAGCTTGGAGGCTCCATATCTCCTGCTTCGCAAGCAGGGAGTGCCAGGTCTGCCCATCATGCTCCATTACCAGCTGGGCACCCAGTTTCAGGATCTGCCCTTTCCCAGCCATGAAACCACACCCAGGCTGCACCCTGAGCCCTGCCAAGGGGGACCCTTGCTCGCCAGGTGGGCTGAATTGCATGACTGTGTCAGGGGAGAGAAGGCCCGAGGAGGCCTTCAGGGAACTGCCTCAACATAGCCCCGCTCAGGAAAGGCACTCCTCTTTCTGTGACCGGATGCACAATGGAGTATCTGCTTGAGGCAAAGAAGCTCAGCTAGGCGATCCCTGGCTGAAGGCAAAGCAGAGAGTTTTTCGGTGGAGCGCTGGCACCATCTGCCGGCCGACAAGCATGGAAGGAGAATCCTCGCTCCAAATGAGTTCCTGAGGAGCTTTCCAAGCAGCAGGCAGGCTGCCTCCAGAAGCTTAGAGAGTCCTGCTTCGGACTATCCTCCGACAACAGAGTGGGTGGCAAGGGCATGTGGGTTGGAGGGTGCTCGGAAGCTGCAGGGGAGGTTTTCAGCATCCAGTGCTCTCCGATGGAACACACTGCAGGCGTGAGCATCCATGAACTCCTGCAAGGCTTTGGAGTGGGAAAGCTGTGCTTAGCAGAGGGCTCCCTGCCAAATGCTGCAGGCCTATGTGGATGGCGAAGCTGCAGCTGTCTTGCAGTCTGCTTGTCCAGAGGTGTGTGTGCCCTGGTCCAGAGTGCTGTAGGAGGAGCTCCTAGCAACGGGAGAGCAAGCACCTTGTTTCCTTGGCATAGAATGGCCTGTGCACACAGAGGCCTGTCAGCAGTGAAGACAACGCAGGCAGCAAGAGGGGTGGCAGGCAGCTAAGTGGCGGCAGGCGTCCTGCTTGAAAGTGGGGTCATGACTGTTTTGTCCTCAGGCCCCAGTGTCCACGTGCACACACTGCCTCTGGACCTGCAGCTTCCGAGCAGTGCAAGAGAAACACAAGCAACACCCTGGGGCCTTCTCAAATGAACGGTGCTCCAACGAGGTCCTGCTGGCTGGCAGTGGCCTAGGCCAGCAAAGGCCCTAGGGAGGCCAGGCTGAGGCTGGGATGGTTCCTGACCTAGCAGTGCCCAGGGCAAGCCTGGGACTGGAGGCCAGGCTGCAGGCTCATTCCAGCTTGGGCCTGGTGCAGAGCACCTTCAGCTAAGACTTCCATGGGGAATGGTATGCGTAGTGATTTTTGCCTGCAATCCTCGTTCCTAACTCTCGCCAAACAGCCTGTTAGCCCACACTTGCTAGAAGTGTGTTCCTGAGGCAGTTGGACAATAGGGCAAGTGGAGGCTCACCCAGCATGGGACGCCCGCCTTGCACATTGCTCTGGGTGCAAAGAGGATTCCCTGCACCTCTGGCACTGGGGAGAGCATTTCTGCACACAGGAGACACTTGGCAAACACAGTTTTTCCCCTCGGAAAGTACTGTGAGAAAGAGTCGCCATCCCGGATGCATGGCACTCTCCCTTCGAAGCCCTCCATGCAGCAGGCTTTCATGGACTCGCCTGCAGGCTTTGGTAGCTGGAGACACTGCAGCTCCTCTGGAGGCTCAGGGGCAATTGGCACACCCCTCCAAGGAAATGAGGCTAGTGTGATGAGCTCTTTCCAAAGAATGGCAAGCAGCCTGCTCCTTTCGATGAGACACACGTGTGGGGAGAGATGCTTGGCAGCAGAGAAGAAGCAAGAGGGCAGCCAGGGAGGGATTTGCACACAGCTTGAAGTCCCCAGACCTCCTGATTCGAAACCAGGGAATGCCAGCTCTGCCTGTCAGGCCCCATTCCCTAGTGGGCACCCAGATTCAGGATCTGCCCTTTCCCAGCTATGAAACCACACCCAGGCTGCACCCTGAGCCCTGCCAAGTGGGAACTTTGCTCGCCAGGTGGGCTGAATGGCATGACTGTGTCAGGGGAAAGAAGGACCTAGGAGGCCTTCCGGGAGCTGCCACGACATAGCAGTGCTCAGGAAAAGGCAGTCTCCTTTCTGTAGGCCGGATGCACACTGGAGTTTCCGCTTGAGGCAAGGAAGCTCAGCTAGGTGATCCCTGGCTGAAGGCAAAGCAGAGAGTTTTTCAGTGGAGCGCTGGCCCCATCTGCTGGCCGACAAGCATGGGAGGAGAAACCTCGCTGCAAATGAGTTCCTGAAGTGCTTTCCAAGCAGGAGGCAGCATGGCTCCAATAGTTTAGAAAGTCCTGCTTAGGACTACCCTCTGGCAACAGGGTGGGTGCCAAGGGCATGTGGGTTGGAGGGTGCTCAGAAGTCGCAGGGGAGGCTTTGGGCACCCGGTGCTCTCTGATGGAAAACACTGCAGGCCCAAGCATCCATGAATTCCTGCAAGGCTTTGGAGTGGGAAAGCTGTGCTTAGCAGAAGGCTCCCTGCCAAGTGCTGCAGGCCTTTGTGGATGCTGAAGCAGCAGCTGCCTTGCAGGCTGCTGGTCCAGGGGCATGTGTGCCCAGGTCCAGAGTGCTGTAGGAGGAGCTCCTAGCAAGGGGCGAGCAAGCACCTTGTTTCCTTGGCATAGACTGGCCTGTGCACCCTGAGGCCTGCCAGACGTGCAAACAGCGCAGGCAGCAAGGGCTTGTGGCAGGCAGATAAGGGGCAGCAGGCGTCTCACTTGAAAGTGGGCTCATGACTCTCTTGTTCTCCGGCCCCTGTGGCCGTGTGCAAGCACAGCCTCTGGACCTGCAGCTTCTGAGAAGTGCAAGAGACACACAGGAAACCCCCAGGTGCCTTCTCTAGTGAACGGTGTTCCATCAAGGTCCTGCTTGCTGGCAGGGGCCTAGGCCAGCACAGGTCCTAGGGAGGCCAGGCTGAGGCTGGGATGGGTCCCGAGCTAGCAGTGCTCAGGGCAAGCCTGGGACTGGAGGTCAGGCTGCAGGCTCATTCCAGCTTGGGCCTGGTGCAGAAAGCCTTCAGCTAGGACTTCCATGGGGTATAGTCAGCACAGTGGTTTTTGCCTGAAATCCATGTGCCTCACTCGGAGCCCCCTGCCTTTCAGCACACACTCCCTAGAAGTGTGTTCCTGAGGCAGTTGGACAGTTGGGGAAGTGGAGCCTCTCCCAGCATGGGAGGTCTGCCTAGAACCTTGCTCTGGCTGCAAAGAGGATTCCCTGCACCTCTGGCGCTGGGGTGAGATTTTCTGCACACAGGAGACACTTGGCACACACACTGTTTCCCCATGGAAAGCACTGTGAGGAAGAATCTCTGCCAGGGATGCATGGCACTCTCCCATCGAAGCCCTCCATGCAGCAAGCTGTCATGGACTCGAGTGCAGGCCTTGGTGGCTGGAGAGACTGCAGCTCCTCTGGAGGCTCCGGGGCAATTGGCACACCCCTCCAAGGAAATGAGGCTTGTGGGATGAGCACTTTGCAAAGAATTGCAAGCAGCCTGCTCCTTTTGATGAGACACATGTGTGGGGAGAGAGACTTGACAGCCGAGAAGAAGCAAGAGGGCAATGAGGGATTGGATTTGCATGCAGCTTGGAGGCTCCATATCTCCTGCTTCGCAAGCAGGGAGTGCCAGGTCTGCCCATCATGCTCCATTACCAGCTGGGCACCCAGTTTCAGGATCTGCCCTTTCCCAGCCATGAAACCACACCCAGGCTGCACCCTGAGCCCTGCCAAGGGGGACCCTTGCTCGCCAGGTGGGCTGAATTGCATGACTGTGTCAGGGGAGAGAAGGCCCGAGGAGGCCTTCAGGGAACTGCCTCAACATAGCCCCGCTCAGGAAAGGCACTCCTCTTTCTGTGACCGGATGCACAATGGAGTATCTGCTTGAGGCAAAGAAGCTCAGCTAGGCGATCCCTGGCTGAAGGCAAAGCAGAGAGTTTTTCGGTGGAGCGCTGGCACCATCTGCCGGCCGACAAGCATGGAAGGAGAATCCTCGCTCCAAATGAGTTCCTGAGGAGCTTTCCAAGCAGCAGGCAGGCTGCCTCCAGAAGCTTAGAGACTCCTGCTTCGGACTATCCTCCGACAACAGAGTGGGTGGCAAGGGCATGTGGGTTGGAGGGTGCTCGGAAGCTGCAGGGGAGGTTTTCAGCATCCAGTGCTCTCCGATGGAACACACTGCAGGCGTGAGCATCCATGAACTCCTGCAAGGCTTTGGAGTGGGAAAGCTGTGCTTAGCAGAGGGCTCCCTGCCAAATGCTGCAGGCCTATGTGGATGGCGAAGCTGCAGCTGTCTTGCAGTCTGCTTGTCCAGAGGTGTGTGTGCCCTGGTCCAGAGTGCTGTAGGAGGAGCTCCTAGCAACGGGAGAGCAAGCACCTTGTTTCCTTGGCATAGAATGGCCTGTGCACACAGAGGCCTGTCAGCAGTGAAGACAACGCAGGCAGCAAGAGGGGTGGCAGGCAGCTAAGTGGCGGCAGGCGTCCTGCTTGAAAGTGGGGTCATGACTGTTTTGTCCTCAGGCCCCAGTGTCCACGTGCACACACTGCCTCTGGACCTGCAGCTTCCGAGCAGTGCAAGAGAAACACAAGCAACACCCTGGGGCCTTCTCAAATGAACGGTGCTCCATCGAGGTCCTGCTGGCTGGCAGTGGCCTAGGCCAGCAAAGGCCCTAGGGAGGCCAGGCTGAGGCTGGGATGGTTCCTGACCTAGCAGTGCCCAGGGCAAGCCTGGGACTGGAGGCCAGGCTGCAGGCTCATTCCAGCTTGGGCCTGGTGCAGAGCGCCTTCAGCTAAGACTTCCATGGGGAATGGTATGCGTAGTGATTTTTGCCTGCAATCCTCGTTCCTAACTCTCGCCAAACAGCCTGTTAGCCCACACTTGCTAGAAGTGTGTTCCTGAGGCAGTTGGACAATAGGGCAAATGGAGGCTCACCCAGCATGGGACGCCCGCCTTGCACATTGCTCTGGGTGCAAAGAGGATTCCCTGCACCTCTGGCACTGGGGAGAGCATTTCTGCACACAGGAGACACTTGGCAAACACAGTTTTTCCCCTCGGAAAGTACTGTGAGAAAGAGTCGCCATCCCGGATGCATGGCACTCTCCCTTCGAAGCCCTCCATGCAGCAGGCTTTCATGGACTCGCCTGCAGGCTTTGGTAGCTGGAGACACTGCAGCTCCTCTGGAGGCTCAGGGGCAATTGGCACACCCCTCCAAGGAAATGAGGCTAGTGTGATGAGCTCTTTCCAAAGAATGGCAAGCAGCCTGCTCCTTTCGATGAGACACACGTGTGGGGAGAGATGCTTGGCAGCAGAGAAGAAGCAAGAGGGCAGCCAGGGAGGGATTTGCACACAGCTTGAAGTCCCCAGACCTCCTGATTCGAAACCAGGGAATGCCAGCTCTGCCTGTCAGGCCCCATTCCCTAGTGGGCACCCAGATTCAGGATCTGCCCTTTCCCAGCTATGAAACCACACCCAGGCTGCACCCTGAGCCCTGCCAAGTGGGAACTTTGCTCGCCAGGTGGGCTGAATGGCATGACTGTGTCAGGGGAAAGAAGGACCTAGGAGGCCTTCCGGGAGCTGCCACGACATAGCAGTGCTCAGGAAAAGGCAGTCTCCTTTCTGTAGGCCGGATGCACACTGGAGTTTCCGCTTGAGGCAAGGAAGCTCAGCTAGGTGATCCCTGGCTGAAGGCAAAGCAGAGAGTTTTTCAGTGGAGCGCTGGCCCCATCTGCTGGCCGACAAGCATGGGAGGAGAAACCTCGCTGCAAATGAGTTCCTGAAGTGCTTTCCAAGCAGGAGGCAGCATGGCTCCAATAGTTTAGAAAGTCCTGCTTAGGACTACCCTCTGGCAACAGGGTGGGTGCCAAGGGCATGTGGGTTGGAGGGTGCTCAGAAGTCGCAGGGGAGGCTTTGGGCACCCGGTGCTCTCTGATGGAAAACACTGCAGGCCCGAGCATCCATGAATTCCTGCAAGGCTTTGGAGTGGGAAAGCTGTGCTTAGCAGAAGGCTCCCTGCCAAGTGCTGCAGGCCTTTGTGGATGCTGAAGCAGCAGCTGCCTTGCAGGCTGCTGGTCCAGGGGCATGTGTGCCCAGGTCCAGAGTGCTGTAGGAGGAGCTCCTAGCAAGGGGCGAGCAAGCACCTTGTTTCCTTGGCATAGACTGGCCTGTGCACCCTGAGGCCTGCCAGACGTGCAAACAGCGCAGGCAGCAAGGGCTTGTGGCAGGCAGATAAGGGGCAGCAGGCGTCTCACTTGAAAGTGGGCTCATGACTCTCTTGTTCTCCGGCCCCTGTGGCCGTGTGCAAGCACAGCCTCTGGACCTGCAGCTTCTGAGAAGTGCAAGAGACACACAGGAAACACCCAGGTGCCTTCTCTAGTGAACGGTGTTCCATCAAGGTCCTGCTTGCTGGCAGGGGCCTAGGCCAGCACAGGTCCTAGGGAGGCCAGGCTGAGGCTGGGATGGGTCCCGAGCTAGCAGTGCTCAGGGCAAGCCTGGGACTGGAGGTCAGGCTGCAGGCTCATTCCAGCTTGGGCCTGGTGCAGAAAGCCTTCAGCTAGGACTTCCATGGGGTATAGTCAGCACAGTGGTTTTTGCCTGAAATCCATGTGCCTCACTCGGAGCCCCCTGCCTTTCAGCACACACTCCCTAGAAGTGTGTTCCTGAGGCAGTTGGACAGTTGGGGAAGTGGAGCCTCTCCCAGCATGGGAGGTCTGCCTAGAACCTTGCTCTGGCTGCAAAGAGGATTCCCTGCACCTCTGGCGCTGGGGTGAGATTTTCTGCACACAGGAGACACTTGGCACACACACTGTTTCCCCATGGAAAGCACTGTGAGGAAGAATCTCTGCCAGGGATGCATGGCACTCTCCCATCGAAGCCCTCCATGCAGCAAGCTGTCATGGACTCGAGTGCAGGCCTTGGTGGCTGGAGAGACTGCAGCTCCTCTGGAGGCTCCGGGGCAATTGGCACACCCCTCCAAGGAAATGAGGCTTGTGGGATGAGCACTTTGCAAAGAATTGCAAGCAGCCTGCTCCTTTTGATGAGACACATGTGTGGGGAGAGAGACTTGACAGCCGAGAAGAAGCAAGAGGGCAATGAGGGATTGGATTTGCATGCAGCTTGGAGGCTCCATATCTCCTGCTTCGCAAGCAGGGAGTGCCAGGTCTGCCCATCATGCTCCATTAGCAGCTGGGCACCCAGTTTCAGGATCTGCCCTTTCCCAGCCATGAAACCACACCCAGGCTGCACCCTGAGCCCTGCCAAGGGGGACCCTTGCTCGCCAGGTGGGCTGAATTGCATGACTGTGTCAGGGGAGAGAAGGCCCGAGGAGGCCTTCAGGGAACTGCCTCAACATAGCCCCGCTCAGGAAAGGCACTCCTCTTTCTGTGACCGGATGCACAATGGAGTATCTGCTTGAGGCAAAGAAGCTCAGCTAGGCGATCCCTGGCTGAAGGCAAAGCAGAGAGTTTTTCGGTGGAGCGCTGGCACCATCTGCCGGCCGACAAGCATGGAAGGAGAATCCTCGCTCCAAATGAGTTCCTGAGGAGCTTTCCAAGCAGCAGGCAGGCTGCCTCCAGAAGCTTAGAGAGTCCTGCTTCGGACTATCCTCCGACAACAGAGTGGGTGGCAAGGGCATGTGGGTTGGAGGGTGCTCGGAAGCTGCAGGGGAGGTTTTCAGCATCCAGTGCTCTCCGATGGAACACACTGCAGGCGTGAGCATCCATGAACTCCTGCAAGGCTTTGGAGTGGGAAAGCTGTGCTTAGCAGAGGGCTCCCTGCCAAATGCTGCAGGCCTATGTGGATGGCGAAGCTGCAGCTGTCTTGCAGTCTGCTTGTCCAGAGGTGTGTGTGCCCTGGTCCAGAGTGCTGTAGGAGGAGCTCCTAGCAACGGGAGAGCAAGCACCTTGTTTCCTTGGCATAGAATGGCCTGTGCACACAGAGGCCTGTCAGCAGTGAAGACAACGCAGGCAGCAAGAGGGGTGGCAGGCAGCTAAGTGGCGGCAGGCGTCCTGCTTGAAAGTGGGGTCATGACTGTTTTGTCCTCAGGCCCCAGTGTCCACGTGCACACACTGCCTCTGGACCTGCAGCTTCCGAGCAGTGCAAGAGAAACACAAGCAACACCCTGGGGCCTTCTCAAATGAACGGTGCTCCATCGAGGTCCTGCTGGCTGGCAGTGGCCTAGGCCAGCAAAGGCCCTAGGGAGGCCAGGCTGAGGCTGGGATGGTTCCTGACCTAGCAGTGCCCAGGGCAAGCCTGGGACTGGAGGCCAGGCTGCAGGCTCATTCCAGCTTGGGCCTGGTGCAGAGCGCCTTCAGCTAAGACTTCCATGGGGAATGGTATGCGTAGTGATTTTTGCCTGCAATCCTCGTTCCTAACTCTCGCCAAACAGCCTGTTAGCCCACACTTGCTAGAAGTGTGTTCCTGAGGCAGTTGGACAATAGGGCAAGTGGAGGCTCACCCAGCATGGGACGCCCGCCTTGCACATTGCTCTGGGTGCAAAGAGGATTCCCTGCACCTCTGGCACTGGGGAGAGCATTTCTGCACACAGGAGACACTTGGCAAACACAGTTTTTCCCCTCGGAAAGTACTGTGAGAAAGAGTCGCCATCCCGGATGCATGGCACTCTCCCTTCGAAGCCCTCCATGCAGCAGGCTTTCATGGACTCGCCTGCAGGCTTTGGTAGCTGGAGACACTGCAGCTCCTCTGGAGGCTCAGGGGCAATTGGCACACCCCTCCAAGGAAATGAGGCTAGTGTGATGAGCTCTTTCCAAAGAATGGCAAGCAGCCTGCTCCTTTCGATGAGACACACGTGTGGGGAGAGATGCTTGGCAGCAGAGAAGAAGCAAGAGGGCAGCCAGGGAGGGATTTGCACACAGCTTGAAGTCCCCAGACCTCCTGATTCGAAACCAGGGAATGCCAGCTCTGCCTGTCAGGCCCCATTCCCTAGTGGGCACCCAGATTCAGGATCTGCCCTTTCCCAGCTATGAAACCACACCCAGGCTGCACCCTGAGCCCTGCCAAGTGGGAACTTTGCTCGCCAGGTGGGCTGAATGGCATGACTGTGTCAGGGGAAAGAAGGACCTAGGAGGCCTTCCGGGAGCTGCCACGACATAGCAGTGCTCAGGAAAAGGCAGTCTCCTTTCTGTAGGCCGGATGCACACTGGAGTTTCCGCTTGAGGCAAGGAAGCTCAGCTAGGTGATCCCTGGCTGAAGGCAAAGCAGAGAGTTTTTCAGTGGAGCGCTGGCCCCATCTGCTGGCCGACAAGCATGGGAGGAGAAACCTCGCTGCAAATGAGTTCCTGAAGTGCTTTCCAAGCAGGAGGCAGCATGGCTCCAATAGTTTAGAAAGTCCTGCTTAGGACTACCCTCTGGCAACAGGGTGGGTGCCAAGGGCATGTGGGTTGGAGGGTGCTCAGAAGTCGCAGGGGAGGCTTTGGGCACCCGGTGCTCTCTGATGGAAAACACTGCAGGCCCGAGCATCCATGAATTCCTGCAAGGCTTTGGAGTGGGAAAGCTGTGCTTAGCAGAAGGCTCCCTGCCAAGTGCTGCAGGCCTTTGTGGATGCTGAAGCAGCAGCTGCCTTGCAGGCTGCTGGTCCAGGGGCATGTGTGCCCAGGTCCAGAGTGCTGTAGGAGGAGCTCCTAGCAAGGGGCGAGCAAGCACCTTGTTTCCTTGGCATAGACTGGCCTGTGCACCCTGAGGCCTGCCAGACGTGCAAACAGCGCAGGCAGCAAGGGCTTGTGGCAGGCAGATAAGGGGCAGCAGGCGTCTCACTTGAAAGTGGGCTCATGACTCTCTTGTTCTCCGGCCCCTGTGGCCGTGTGCAAGCACAGCCTCTGGACCTGCAGCTTCTGAGAAGTGCAAGAGACACACAGGAAACACCCAGGTGCCTTCTCTAGTGAACGGTGTTCCATCAAGGTCCTGCTTGCTGGCAGGGGCCTAGGCCAGCACAGGTCCTAGGGAGGCCAGGCTGAGGCTGGGATGGGTCCCGAGCTAGCAGTGCTCAGGGCAAGCCTGGGACTGGAGGTCAGGCTGCAGGCTCATTCCAGCTTGGGCCTGGTGCAGAAAGCCTTCAGCTAGGACTTCCATGGGGTATAGTCAGCACAGTGGTTTTTGCCTGAAATCCATGTGCCTCACTCGGAGCCCCCTGCCTTTCAGCACACACTCCCTAGAAGTGTGTTCCTGAGGCAGTTGGACAGTTGGGGAAGTGGAGGCTCTCCCAGCATGGGAGGTCTGCCTAGAACCTTGCTCTGGCTGCAAAGAGGATTCCCTGCACCTCTGGCGCTGGGGTGAGATTTTCTGCACACAGGAGACACTTGGCACACACAGTGTTTCCCCATGGAAAGCACTGTGAGGAAGAATCTCTGCCAGGGATGCATGGCACTCTCCCATCGAAGCCCTCCATGCAGCAAGCTGTCATGGACTCGAGTGCAGGCCTTGGTGGCTGGAGAGACTGCAGCTCCTCTGGAGGCTCCGGGGCAATTGGCACACCCCTCCAAGGAAATGAGGCTTGTGGGATGAGCACTTTGCAAAGAATTGCAAGCAGCCTGCTCCTTTTGATGAGACACATGTGTGGGGAGAGAGACTTGACAGCCGAGAAGAAGCAAGAGGGCAATGAGGGATTGGATTTGCATGCAGCTTGGAGGCTCCATATCTCCTGCTTCGCAAGCAGGGAGTGCCAGGTCTGCCCATCATGCTCCATTACCAGCTGGGCACCCAGTTTCAGGATCTGCCCTTTCCCAGCCATGAAACCACACCCAGGCTGCACCCTGAGCCCTGCCAAGGGGGACCCTTGCTCGCCAGGTGGGCTGAATTGCATGACTGTGTCAGGGGAGAGAAGGCCCGAGGAGGCCTTCAGGGAACTGCCTCAACATAGCCCCGCTCAGGAAAGGCACTCCTCTTTCTGTGACCGGATGCACAATGGAGTATCTGCTTGAGGCAAAGAAGCTCAGCTAGGCGATCCCTGGCTGAAGGCAAAGCAGAGAGTTTTTCGGTGGAGCGCTGGCACCATCTGCCGGCCGACAAGCATGGAAGGAGAATCCTCGCTCCAAATGAGTTCCTGAGGAGCTTTCCAAGCAGCAGGCAGGCTGCCTCCAGAAGCTTAGAGAGTCCTGCTTCGGACTACCCTCCGGCAACAGAGTGGGTGCCAAGGGCATGTGGGTTGGAGGGTGCTCGGAAGCTGCAGGGGAGGTTTTCAGCATCCAGTGCTCTCCGATGGAACACACTGCAGGCGTGAGCATCCATGAACTCCTGCAAGGCTTTGGAGTGGGAAAGCTGTGCTTAGCAGAGGGCTCCCTGCCAAATGCTGCAGGCCTATGTGGATGGCGAAGCTGCAGCTGTCTTGCAGTCTGCTTGTCCAGAGGTGTGTGTGCCCTGGTCCAGAGTGCTGTAGGAGGAGCTCCTAGCAACGGGAGAGCAAGCACCTTGTTTCCTTGGCATAGAATGGCCTGTGCACACAGAGGCCTGTCAGCAGTGAAGACAACGCAGGCAGCAAGAGGGGTGGCAGGCAGCTAAGTGGCGGCAGGCGTCCTGCTTGAAAGTGGGGTCATGACTGTTTTGTCCTCAGGCCCCAGTGTCCACGTGCACACACTGCCTCTGGACCTGCAGCTTCCGAGCAGTGCAAGAGAAACACAAGCAACACCCTGGGGCCTTCTCAAATGAACGGTGCTCCATCGAGGTCCTGCTGGCTGGCAGTGGCCTAGGCCAGCAAAGGCCCTAGGGAGGCCAGGCTGAGGCTGGGATGGTTCCTGACCTAGCAGTGCCCAGGGCAAGCCTGGGACTGGAGGCCAGGCTGCAGGCTCATTCCAGCTTGGGCCTGGTGCAGAGCGCCTTCAGCTAAGACTTCCATGGGGAATGGTATGCGTAGTGATTTTTGCCTGCAATCCTCCTTCCTAACTCTCGCCAAACAGCCTGTTAGCCCACACTTGCTAGAAGTGTGTTCCTGAGGCAGTTGGACAATAGGGCAAGTGGAGGCTCACCCAGCATGGGACGCCCGCCTTGCACATTGCTCTGGGTGCAAAGAGGATTCCCTGCACCTCTGGCACTGGGGAGAGCATTTCTGCACACAGGAGACACTTGGCAAACACAGTTTTTCCCCTCGGAAAGTACTGTGAGAAAGAGTCGCCATCCCGGATGCATGGCACTCTCCCTTCGAAGCCCTCCATGCAGCAGGCTTTCATGGACTCGCCTGCAGGCTTTGGTAGCTGGAGACACTGCAGCTCCTCTGGAGGCTCAGGGGCAATTGGCACACCCCTCCAAGGAAATGAGGCTAGTGTGATGAGCTCTTTCCAAAGAATGGCAAGCAGCCTGCTCCTTTCGATGAGACACACGTGTGGGGAGAGATGCTTGGCAGCAGAGAAGAAGCAAGAGGGCAGCCAGGGAGGGATTTGCACACAGCTTGAAGTCCCCAGACCTCCTGATTCGAAACCAGGGAATGCCAGCTCTGCCTGTCAGGCCCCATTCCCTAGTGGGCACCCAGATTCAGGATCTGCCCTTTCCCAGCTATGAAACCACACCCAGGCTGCACCCTGAGCCCTGCCAAGTGGGAACTTTGCTCGCCAGGTGGGCTGAATGGCATGACTGTGTCAGGGGAAAGAAGGACCTAGGAGGCCTTCCGGGAGCTGCCACGACATAGCAGTGCTCAGGAAAAGGCAGTCTCCTTTCTGTAGGCCGGATGCACACTGGAGTTTCCGCTTGAGGCAAGGAAGCTCAGCTAGGTGATCCCTGGCTGAAGGCAAAGCAGAGAGTTTTTCAGTGGAGCGCTGGCCCCATCTGCTGGCCGACAAGCATGGGAGGAGAAACCTCGCTGCAAATGAGTTCCTGAAGTGCTTTCCAAGCAGGAGGCAGCATGGCTCCAATAGTTTAGAAAGTCCTGCTTAGGACTACCCTCTGGCAACAGGGTGGGTGCCAAGGGCATGTGGGTTGGAGGGTGCTCAGAAGTCGCAGGGGAGGCTTTGGGCACCCGGTGCTCTCTGATGGAAAACACTGCAGGCCCGAGCATCCATGAATTCCTGCAAGGCTTTGGAGTGGGAAAGCTGTGCTTAGCAGAAGGCTCCCTGCCAAGTGCTGCAGGCCTTTGTGGATGCTGAAGCAGCAGCTGCCTTGCAGGCTGCTGGTCCAGGGGCATGTGTGTCCAGGTCCAGAGTGCTGTAGGAGGAGCTCCTAGCAAGGGGCGAGCAAGCACCTTGTTTCCTTGGCATAGACTGGCCTGTGCACCCTGAGGCCTGCCAGACGTGCAAACAGCGCAGGCAGCAAGGGCTTGTGGCAGGCAGATAAGGGGCAGCAGGCGTCTCACTTGAAAGTGGGCTCATGACTCTCTTGTTCTCCGGCCCCTGTGGCCGTGTGCAAGCACAGCCTCTGGACCTGCAGCTTCTGAGAAGTGCAAGAGACACACAGGAAACACCCAGGTGCCTTCTCTAGTGAACAGTGTTCCATCAAGGTCCTGCTTGCTGGCAGGGGCCTAGGCCAGCACAGGTCCTAGGGAGGCCAGGCTGAGGCTGGGATGGGTCCCGAGCTAGCAGTGCTCAGGGCAAGCCTGGGACTGGAGGTCAGGCTGCAGGCTCATTCCAGCTTGGGCCTGGTGCAGAAAGCCTTCAGCTAGGACTTCCATGGGGTATAGTCAGCACAGTGGTTTTTGCCTGAAATCCATGTGCCTCACTCGGAGCCCCCTGCCTTTCAGCACACACTCCCTAGAAGTGTGTTCCTGAGGCAGTTGGACAGTTGGGGAAGTGGAGCCTCTCCCAGCATGGGAGGTCTGCCTAGAACCTTGCTCTGGCTGCAAAGAGGATTCCCTGCACCTCTGGCGCTGGGGTGAGATTTTCTGCACACAGGAGACACTTGGCACACACAGTGTTTCCCCATGGAAAGCACTGTGAGGAAGAATCTCTGCCAGGGATGCATGGCACTCTCCCATCGAAGCCCTCCATGCAGCAAGCTGTCATGGACTCGAGTGCAGGCCTTGGTGGCTGGAGAGACTGCAGCTCCTCTGGAGGCTCCGGGGCAATTGGCACACCCCTCCAAGGAAATGAGGCTTGTGGGATGAGCACTTTGCAAAGAATTGCAAGCAGCCTGCTCCTTTTGATGAGACACATGTGTGGGGAGAGAGACTTGACAGCCGAGAAGAAGCAAGAGGGCAATGAGGGATTGGATTTGCATGCAGCTTGGAGGCTCCATATCTCCTGCTTCGCAAGCAGGGAGTGCCAGGTCTGCCCATCATGCTCCATTACCAGCTGGGCACCCAGTTTCAGGATCTGCCCTTTCCCAGCCATGAAACCACACCCAGGCTGCACCCTGAGCCCTGCCAAGGGGGACCCTTGCTCGCCAGGTGGGCTGAATTGCATGACTGTGTCAGGGGAGAGAAGGCCCGAGGAGGCCTTCAGGGAACTGCCTCAACATAGCCCCGCTCAGGAAAGGCACTCCTCTTTCTGTGACCGGATGCACAATGGAGTATCTGCTTGAGGCAAAGAAGCTCAGCTAGGCGATCCCTGGCTGAAGGCAAAGCAGAGAGTTTTTCGGTGGAGCGCTGGCACCATCTGCCGGCCGACAAGCATGGAAGGAGAATCCTCGCTCCAAATGAGTTCCTGAGGAGCTTTCCAAGCAGCAGGCAGGCTGCCTCCAGAAGCTTAGAGAGTCCTGCTTCGGACTATCCTCCGACAACAGAGTGGGTGGCAAGGGCATGTGGGTTGGAGGGTGCTCGGAAGCTGCAGGGGAGGTTTTCAGCATCCAGTGCTCTCCGATGGAACACACTGCAGGCGTGAGCATCCATGAACTCCTGCAAGGCTTTGGAGTGGGAAAGCTGTGCTTAGCAGAAGGCTCCCTGCCAAGTGCTGCAGGCCTTTGTGGATGCTGAAGCAGCAGCTGCCTTGCAGGCTGCTGGTCCAGGGGCATGTGTGCCCAGGTCCAGAGTGCTGTAGGAGGAGCTCCTAGCAAGGGGCGAGCAAGCACCTTGTTTCCTTGGCATAGACTGGCCTGTGCACCCTGAGGCCTGCCAGACGTGCAAACAGCGCAGGCAGCAAGGGCTTGTGGCAGGCAGATAAGGGGCAGCAGGCGTCTCACTTGAAAGTGGGCTCATGACTCTCTTGTTCTCCGGCCCCTGTGGCCGTGTGCAAGCACAGCCTCTGGACCTGCAGCTTCTGAGAAGTGCAAGAGACACACAGGAAACACCCAGGTGCCTTCTCTAGTGAACAGTGTTCCATCAAGGTCCTGCTTGCTGGCAGGGGCCTAGGCCAGCACAGGTCCTAGGGAGGCCAGGCTGAGGCTGGGATGGGTCCCGAGCTAGCAGTGCTCAGGGCAAGCCTGGGACTGGAGGTCAGGCTGCAGGCTCATTCCAGCTTGGGCCTGGTGCAGAAAGCCTTCAGCTAGGACTTCCATGGGGTATAGTCAGCACAGTGGTTTTTGCCTGAAATCCATGTGCCTCACTCGGAGCCCCCTGCCTTTCAGCACACACTCCCTAGAAGTGTGTTCCTGAGGCAGTTGGACAGTTGGGGAAGTGGAGCCTCTCCCAGCATGGGAGGTCTGCCTAGAACCTTGCTCTGGCTGCAAAGAGGATTCCCTGCACCTCTGGCGCTGGGGTGAGATTTTCTGCACACAGGAGACACTTGGCACACACAGTGTTTCCCCATGGAAAGCACTGTGAGGAAGAATCTCTGCCAGGGATGCATGGCACTCTCCCATCGAAGCCCTCCATGCAGCAAGCTGTCATGGACTCGAGTGCAGGCCTTGGTGGCTGGAGAGACTGCAGCTCCTCTGGAGGCTCCGGGGCAATTGGCACACCCCTCCAAGGAAATGAGGCTTGTGGGATGAGCACTTTGCAAAGAATTGCAAGCAGCCTGCTCCTTTTGATGAGACACATGTGTGGGGAGAGAGACTTGACAGCCGAGAAGAAGCAAGAGGGCAATGAGGGATTGGATTTGCATGCAGCTTGGAGGCTCCATATCTCCTGCTTCGCAAGCAGGGAGTGCCAGGTCTGCCCATCATGCTCCATTACCAGCTGGGCACCCAGTTTCAGGATCTGCCCTTTCCCAGCCATGAAACCACACCCAGGCTGCACCCTGAGCCCTGCCAAGGGGGACCCTTGCTCGCCAGGTGGGCTGAATTGCATGACTGTGTCAGGGGAGAGAAGGCCCGAGGAGGCCTTCAGGGAACTGCCTCAACATAGCCCCGCTCAGGAAAGGCACTCCTCTTTCTGTGACCGGATGCACAATGGAGTATCTGCTTGAGGCAAAGAAGCTCAGCTAGGCGATCCCTGGCTGAAGGCAAAGCAGAGAGTTTTTCGGTGGAGCGCTGGCACCATCTGCCGGCCGACAAGCATGGAAGGAGAATCCTCGCTCCAAATGAGTTCCTGAGGAGCTTTCCAAGCAGCAGGCAGGCTGCCTCCAGAAGCTTAGAGAGTCCTGCTTCGGACTATCCTCCGACAACAGAGTGGGTGGCAAGGGCATGTGGGTTGGAGGGTGCTCGGAAGCTGCAGGGGAGGTTTTCAGCATCCAGTGCTCTCCGATGGAACACACTGCAGGCGTGAGCATCCATGAACTCCTGCAAGGCTTTGGAGTGGGAAAGCTGTGCTTAGCAGAGGGCTCCCTGCCAAATGCTGCAGGCCTATGTGGATGGCGAAGCTGCAGCTGTCTTGCAGTCTGCTTGTCCAGAGGTGTGTGTGCCCTGGTCCAGAGTGCTGTAGGAGGAGCTCCTAGCAACGGGAGAGCAAGCACCTTGTTTCCTTGGCATAGAATGGCCTGTGCACACAGAGGCCTGTCAGCAGTGAAGACAACGCAGGCAGCAAGAGGGGTGGCAGGCAGCTAAGTGGCGGCAGGCGTCCTGCTTGAAAGTGGGGTCATGACTGTTTTGTCCTCAGGCCCCAGTGTCCACGTGCACACACTGCCTCTGGACCTGCAGCTTCCGAGCAGTGCAAGAGAAACACAAGCAACACCCTGGGGCCTTCTCAAATGAACGGTGCTCCATCGAGGTCCTGCTGGCTGGCAGTGGCCTAGGCCAGCAAAGGCCCTAGGGAGGCCAGGCTGAGGCTGGGATGGTTCCTGACCTAGCAGTGCCCAGGGCAAGCCTGGGACTGGAGGCCAGGCTGCAGGCTCATTCCAGCTTGGGCCTGGTGCAGAGCGCCTTCAGCTAAGACTTCCATGGGGAATGGTATGCGTAGTGATTTTTGCCTGCAATCCTCGTTCCTAACTCTCGCCAAACAGCCTGTTAGCCCACACTTGCTAGAAGTGTGTTCCTGAGGCAGTTGGACAATAGGGCAAGTGGAGGCTCACCCAGCATGGGACGCCCGCCTTGCACATTGCTCTGGGTGCAAAGAGGATTCCCTGCACCTCTGGCACTGGGGAGAGCATTTCTGCACACAGGAGACACTTGGCAAACACAGTTTTTCCCCTCGGAAAGTACTGTGAGAAAGAGTCGCCATCCCGGATGCATGGCACTCTCCCTTCGAAGCCCTCCATGCAGCAGGCTTTCATGGACTCGCCTGCAGGCTTTGGTAGCTGGAGACACTGCAGCTCCTCTGGAGGCTCAGGGGCAATTGGCACACCCCTCCAAGGAAATGAGGCTAGTGTGATGAGCTCTTTCCAAAGAATGGCAAGCAGCCTGCTCCTTTCGATGAGACACACGTGTGGGGAGAGATGCTTGGCAGCAGAGAAGAAGCAAGAGGGCAGCCAGGGAGGGATTTGCACACAGCTTGAAGTCCCCAGACCTCCTGATTCGAAACCAGGGAATGCCAGCTCTGCCTGTCAGGCCCCATTCCCTAGTGGGCACCCAGATTCAGGATCTGCCCTTTCCCAGCTATGAAACCACACCCAGGCTGCACCCTGAGCCCTGCCAAGTGGGAACTTTGCTCGCCAGGTGGGCTGAATGGCATGACTGTGTCAGGGGAAAGAAGGACCTAGGAGGCCTTCCGGGAGCTGCCACGACATAGCAGTGCTCAGGAAAAGGCAGTCTCCTTTCTGTAGGCCGGATGCACACTGGAGTTTCCGCTTGAGGCAAGGAAGCTCAGCTAGGTGATCCCTGGCTGAAGGCAAAGCAGAGAGTTTTTCAGTGGAGCGCTGGCCCCATCTGCTGGCCGACAAGCATGGGAGGAGAAACCTCGCTGCAAATGAGTTCCTGAAGTGCTTTCCAAGCAGGAGGCAGCATGGCTCCAATAGTTTAGAAAGTCCTGCTTAGGACTACCCTCTGGCAACAGGGTGGGTGCCAAGGGCATGTGGGTTGGAGGGTGCTCAGAAGTCGCAGGGGAGGCTTTGGGCACCCGGTGCTCTCTGATGGAAAACACTGCAGGCCCGAGCATCCATGAATTCCTGCAAGGCTTTGGAGTGGGAAAGCTGTGCTTAGCAGAAGGCTCCCTGCCAAGTGCTGCAGGCCTTTGTGGATGCTGAAGCAGCAGCTGCCTTGCAGGCTGCTGGTCCAGGGGCATGTGTGCCCAGGTCCAGAGTGCTGTAGGAGGAGCTCCTAGCAAGGGGCGAGCAAGCACCTTGTTTCCTTGGCATAGACTGGCCTGTGCACCCTGAGGCCTGCCAGACGTGCAAACAGCGCAGGCAGCAAGGGCTTGTGGCAGGCAGATAAGGGGCAGCAGGCGTCTCACTTGAAAGTGGGCTCATGACTCTCTTGTTCTCCGGCCCCTGTGGCCGTGTGCAAGCACAGCCTCTGGACCTGCAGCTTCTGAGCAGTGCAAGAGACACACAGGAAACCCCCAGGTGCCTTCTCTAGTGAACGGTGTTCCATCAAGGTCCTGCTTGCTGGCAGGGGCCTAGGCCAGCACAGGTCCTAGGGAGGCCAGGCTGAGGCTGGGATGGGTCCCGAGCTAGCAGTGCTCAGGGCAAGCCTGGGACTGGAGGTCAGGCTGCAGGCTCATTCCAGCTTGGGCCTGGTGCAGAAAGCCTTCAGCTAGGACTTCCATGGGGTATAGTCAGCACAGTGGTTTTTGCCTGAAATCCATGTGCCTCACTCGGAGCCCCCTGCCTTTCAGCACACACTCCCTAGAAGTGTGTTCCTGAGGCAGTTGGACAGTTGGGGAAGTGGAGGCTCTCCCAGCATGGGAGGTCTGCCTAGAACCTTGCTCTGGCTGCAAAGAGGATTCCCTGCACCTCTGGCGCTGGGGTGAGATTTTCTGCACACAGGAGACACTTGGCACACACAGTGTTTCCCCATGGAAAGCACTGTGAGGAAGAATCTCTGCCAGGGATGCATGGCACTCTCCCATCGAAGCCCTCCATGCAGCAAGCTGTCATGGACTCGAGTGCAGGCCTTGGTGGCTGGAGAGACTGCAGCTCCTCTGGAGGCTCCGGGGCAATTGGCACACCCCTCCAAGGAAATGAGGCTTGTGGGATGAGCACTTTGCAAAGAATTGCAAGCAGCCTGCTCCTTTTGATGAGACACATGTGTGGGGAGAGAGACTTGACAGCCGAGAAGAAGCAAGAGGGCAATGAGGGATTGGATTTGCATGCAGCTTGGAGGCTCCATATCTCCTGCTTCGCAAGCAGGGAGTGCCAGGTCTGCCCATCATGCTCCATTACCAGCTGGGCACCCAGTTTCAGGATCTGCCCTTTCCCAGCCATGAAACCACACCCAGGCTGCACCCTGAGCCCTGCCAAGGGGGACCCTTGCTCGCCAGGTGGGCTGAATTGCATGACTGTGTCAGGGGAGAGAAGGCCCGAGGAGGCCTTCAGGGAACTGCCTCAACATAGCCCCGCTCAGGAAAGGCACTCCTCTTTCTGTGACCGGATGCACAATGGAGTATCTGCTTGAGGCAAAGAAGCTCAGCTAGGCGATCCCTGGCTGAAGGCAAAGCAGAGAGTTTTTCGGTGGAGCGCTGGCACCATCTGCCGGCCGACAAGCATGGAAGGAGAATCCTCGCTCCAAATGAGTTCCTGAGGAGCTTTCCAAGCAGCAGGCAGGCTGCCTCCAGAAGCTTAGAGAGTCCTGCTTCGGACTATCCTCCGACAACAGAGTGGGTGGCAAGGGCATGTGGGTTGGAGGGTGCTCGGAAGCTGCAGGGGAGGTTTTCAGCATCCAGTGCTCTCCGATGGAACACACTGCAGGCGTGAGCATCCATGAACTCCTGCAAGGCTTTGGAGTGGGAAAGCTGTGCTTAGCAGAGGGCTCCCTGCCAAATGCTGCAGGCCTATGTGGATGGCGAAGCTGCAGCTGTCTTGCAGTCTGCTTGTCCAGAGGTGTGTGTGCCCTGGTCCAGAGTGCTGTAGGAGGAGCTCCTAGCAACGGGAGAGCAAGCACCTTGTTTCCTTGGCATAGAATGGCCTGTGCACACAGAGGCCTGTCAGCAGTGAAGACAACGCAGGCAGCAAGAGGGGTGGCAGGCAGCTAAGTGGCGGCAGGCGTCCTGCTTGAAAGTGGGGTCATGACTGTTTTGTCCTCAGGCCCCAGTGTCCACGTGCACACACTGCCTCTGGACCTGCAGCTTCCGAGCAGTGCAAGAGAAACACAAGCAACACCCTGGGGCCTTCTCAAATGAACGGTGCTCCATCGAGGTCCTGCTGGCTGGCAGTGGCCTAGGCCAGCAAAGGCCCTAGGGAGGCCAGGCTGAGGCTGGGATGGTTCCTGACCTAGCAGTGCCCAGGGCAAGCCTGGGACTGGAGGCCAGGCTGCAGGCTCATTCCAGCTTGGGCCTGGTGCAGAGCGCCTTCAGCTAAGACTTCCATGGGGAATGGTATGCGTAGTGATTTTTGCCTGCAATCCTCGTTCCTAACTCTCGCCAAACAGCCTGTTAGCCCACACTTGCTAGAAGTGTGTTCCTGAGGCAGTTGGACAATAGGGCAAGTGGAGGCTCACCCAGCATGGGACGCCCGCCTTGCACATTGCTCTGGGTGCAAAGAGGATTCCCTGCACCTCTGGCACTGGGGAGAGCATTTCTGCACACAGGAGACACTTGGCAAACACAGTTTTTCCCCTCGGAAAGTACTGTGAGAAAGAGTCGCCATCCCGGATGCATGGCACTCTCCCTTCGAAGCCCTCCATGCAGCAGGCTTTCATGGACTCGCCTGCAGGCTTTGGTAGCTGGAGACACTGCAGCTCCTCTGGAGGCTCAGGGGCAATTGGCACACCCCTCCAAGGAAATGAGGCTAGTGTGATGAGCTCTTTCCAAAGAATGGCAAGCAGCCTGCTCCTTTCGATGAGACACACGTGTGGGGAGAGATGCTTGGCAGCAGAGAAGAAGCAAGAGGGCAGCCAGGGAGGGATTTGCACACAGCTTGAAGTCCCCAGACCTCCTGATTCGAAACCAGGGAATGCCAGCTCTGCCTGTCAGGCCCCATTCCCTAGTGGGCACCCAGATTCAGGATCTGCCCTTTCCCAGCTATGAAACCACACCCAGGCTGCACCCTGAGCCCTGCCAAGTGGGAACTTTGCTCGCCAGGTGGGCTGAATGGCATGACTGTGTCAGGGGAAAGAAGGACCTAGGAGGCCTTCCGGGAGCTGCCACGACATAGCAGTGCTCAGGAAAAGGCAGTCTCCTTTCTGTAGGCCGGATGCACACTGGAGTTTCCGCTTGAGGCAAGGAAGCTCAGCTAGGTGATCCCTGGCTGAAGGCAAAGCAGAGAGTTTTTCAGTGGAGCGCTGGCCCCATCTGCTGGCCGACAAGCATGGGAGGAGAAACCTCGCTGCAAATGAGTTCCTGAAGTGCTTTCCAAGCAGGAGGCAGCATGGCTCCAATAGTTTAGAAAGTCCTGCTTAGGACTACCCTCTGGCAACAGGGTGGGTGCCAAGGGCATGTGGGTTGGAGGGTGCTCAGAAGTCGCAGGGGAGGCTTTGGGCACCCGGTGCTCTCTGATGGAAAACACTGCAGGCCCGAGCATCCATGAATTCCTGCAAGGCTTTGGAGTGGGAAAGCTGTGCTTAGCAGAAGGCTCCCTGCCAAGTGCTGCAGGCCTTTGTGGATGCTGAAGCAGCAGCTGCCTTGCAGGCTGCTGGTCCAGGGGCATGTGTGCCCAGGTCCAGAGTGCTGTAGGAGGAGCTCCTAGCAAGGGGCGAGCAAGCACCTTGTTTCCTTGGCATAGACTGGCCTGTGCACCCTGAGGCCTGCCAGACGTGCAAACAGCGCAGGCAGCAAGGGCTTGTGGCAGGCAGATAAGGGGCAGCAGGCGTCTCACTTGAAAGTGGGCTCATGACTCTCTTGTTCTCCGGCCCCTGTGGCCGTGTGCAAGCACAGCCTCTGGACCTGCAGCTTCTGAGCAGTGCAAGAGACACACAGGAAACCCCCAGGTGCCTTCTCTAGTGAACGGTGTTCCATCAAGGTCCTGCTTGCTGGCAGGGGCCTAGGCCAGCACAGGTCCTAGGGAGGCCAGGCTGAGGCTGGGATGGGTCCCGAGCTAGCAGTGCTCAGGGCAAGCCTGGGACTGGAGGTCAGGCTGCAGGCTCATTCCAGCTTGGGCCTGGTGCAGAAAGCCTTCAGCTAGGACTTCCATGGGGTATAGTCAGCACAGTGGTTTTTGCCTGAAATCCATGTGCCTCACTCGGAGCCCCCTGCCTTTCAGCACACACTCCCTAGAAGTGTGTTCCTGAGGCAGTTGGACAGTTGGGGAAGTGGAGGCTCTCCCAGCATGGGAGGTCTGCCTAGAACCTTGCTCTGGCTGCAAAGAGGATTCCCTGCACCTCTGGCGCTGGGGTGAGATTTTCTGCACACAGGAGACACTTGGCACACACAGTGTTTCCCCATGGAAAGCACTGTGAGGAAGAATCTCTGCCAGGGATGCATGGCACTCTCCCATCGAAGCCCTCCATGCAGCAAGCTGTCATGGACTCGAGTGCAGGCCTTGGTGGCTGGAGAGACTGCAGCTCCTCTGGAGGCTCCGGGGCAATTGGCACACCCCTCCAAGGAAATGAGGCTTGTGGGATGAGCACTTTGCAAAGAATTGCAAGCAGCCTGCTCCTTTTGATGAGACACATGTGTGGGGAGAGAGACTTGACAGCCGAGAAGAAGCAAGAGGGCAATGAGGGATTGGATTTGCATGCAGCTTGGAGGCTCCATATCTCCTGCTTCGCAAGCAGGGAGTGCCAGGTCTGCCCATCATGCTCCATTACCAGCTGGGCACCCAGTTTCAGGATCTGCCCTTTCCCAGCCATGAAACCACACCCAGGCTGCACCCTGAGCCCTGCCAAGGGGGACCCTTGCTCGCCAGGTGGGCTGAATTGCATGACTGTGTCAGGGGAGAGAAGGCCCGAGGAGGCCTTCAGGGAACTGCCTCAACATAGCCCCGCTCAGGAAAGGCACTCCTCTTTCTGTGACCGGATGCACAATGGAGTATCTGCTTGAGGCAAAGAAGCTCAGCTAGGCGATCCCTGGCTGAAGGCAAAGCAGAGAGTTTTTCGGTGGAGCGCTGGCACCATCTGCCGGCCGACAAGCATGGAAGGAGAATCCTCGCTCCAAATGAGTTCCTGAGGAGCTTTCCAAGCAGCAGGCAGGCTGCCTCCAGAAGCTTAGAGAGTCCTGCTTCGGACTATCCTCCGACAACAGAGTGGGTGGCAAGGGCATGTGGGTTGGAGGGTGCTCGGAAGCTGCAGGGGAGGTTTTCAGCATCCAGTGCTCTCCGATGGAACACACTGCAGGCGTGAGCATCCATGAACTCCTGCAAGGCTTTGGAGTGGGAAAGCTGTGCTTAGCAGAGGGCTCCCTGCCAAATGCTGCAGGCCTATGTGGATGGCGAAGCTGCAGCTGTCTTGCAGTCTGCTTGTCCAGAGGTGTGTGTGCCCTGGTCCAGAGTGCTGTAGGAGGAGCTCCTAGCAACGGGAGAGCAAGCACCTTGTTTCCTTGGCATAGAATGGCCTGTGCACACAGAGGCCTGTCAGCAGTGAAGACAACGCAGGCAGCAAGAGGGGTGGCAGGCAGCTAAGTGGCGGCAGGCGTCCTGCTTGAAAGTGGGGTCATGACTGTTTTGTCCTCAGGCCCCAGTGTCCACGTGCACACACTGCCTCTGGACCTGCAGCTTCCGAGCAGTGCAAGAGAAACACAAGCAACACCCTGGGGCCTTCTCAAATGAACGGTGCTCCATCGAGGTCCTGCTGGCTGGCAGTGGCCTAGGCCAGCAAAGGCCCTAGGGAGGCCAGGCTGAGGCTGGGATGGTTCCTGACCTAGCAGTGCCCAGGGCAAGCCTGGGACTGGAGGCCAGGCTGCAGGCTCATTCCAGCTTGGGCCTGGTGCAGAGCGCCTTCAGCTAAGACTTCCATGGGGAATGGTATGCGTAGTGATTTTTGCCTGCAATCCTCGTTCCTAACTCTCGCCAAACAGCCTGTTAGCCCACACTTGCTAGAAGTGTGTTCCTGAGGCAGTTGGACAATAGGGCAAGTGGAGGCTCACCCAGCATGGGACGCCCGCCTTGCACATTGCTCTGGGTGCAAAGAGGATTCCCTGCACCTCTGGCACTGGGGAGAGCATTTCTGCACACAGGAGACACTTGGCAAACACAGTTTTTCCCCTCGGAAAGTACTGTGAGAAAGAGTCGCCATCCCGGATGCATGGCACTCTCCCTTCGAAGCCCTCCATGCAGCAGGCTTTCATGGACTCGCCTGCAGGCTTTGGTAGCTGGAGACACTGCAGCTCCTCTGGAGGCTCAGGGGCAATTGGCACACCCCTCCAAGGAAATGAGGCTAGTGTGATGAGCTCTTTCCAAAGAATGGCAAGCAGCCTGCTCCTTTCGATGAGACACACGTGTGGGGAGAGATGCTTGGCAGCAGAGAAGAAGCAAGAGGGCAGCCAGGGAGGGATTTGCACACAGCTTGAAGTCCCCAGACCTCCTGATTCGAAACCAGGGAATGCCAGCTCTGCCTGTCAGGCCCCATTCCCTAGTGGGCACCCAGATTCAGGATCTGCCCTTTCCCAGCTATGAAACCACACCCAGGCTGCACCCTGAGCCCTGCCAAGTGGGAACTTTGCTCGCCAGGTGGGCTGAATGGCATGACTGTGTCAGGGGAAAGAAGGACCTAGGAGGCCTTCCGGGAGCTGCCACGACATAGCAGTGCTCAGGAAAAGGCAGTCTCCTTTCTGTAGGCCGGATGCACACTGGAGTTTCCGCTTGAGGCAAGGAAGCTCAGCTAGGTGATCCCTGGCTGAAGGCAAAGCAGAGAGTTTTTCAGTGGAGCGCTGGCCCCATCTGCTGGCCGACAAGCATGGGAGGAGAAACCTCGCTGCAAATGAGTTCCTGAAGTGCTTTCCAAGCAGGAGGCAGCATGGCTCCAATAGTTTAGAAAGTCCTGCTTAGGACTACCCTCTGGCAACAGGGTGGGTGCCAAGGGCATGTGGGTTGGAGGGTGCTCAGAAGTCGCAGGGGAGGCTTTGGGCACCCGGTGCTCTCTGATGGAAAACACTGCAGGCCCGAGCATCCATGAATTCCTGCAAGGCTTTGGAGTGGGAAAGCTGTGCTTAGCAGAAGGCTCCCTGCCAAGTGCTGCAGGCCTTTGTGGATGCTGAAGCAGCAGCTGCCTTGCAGGCTGCTGGTCCAGGGGCATGTGTGCCCAGTTCCAGAGTGCTGTAGGAGGAGCTCCTAGCAAGGGGCGAGCAAGCACCTTGTTTCCTTGGCATAGACTGGCCTGTGCACCCTGAGGCCTGCCAGACGTGCAAACAGCGCAGGCAGCAAGGGCTTGTGGCAGGCAGATAAGGGGCAGCAGGCGTCTCACTTGAAAGTGGGCTCATGACTCTCTTGTTCTCCGGCCCCTGTGGCCGTGTGCAAGCACAGCCTCTGGACCTGCAGCTTCTGAGAAGTGCAAGAGACACACAGGAAACACCCAGGTGCCTTCTCTAGTGAACGGTGTTCCATCAAGGTCCTGCTTGCTGGCAGGGGCCTAGGCCAGCACAGGTCCTAGGGAGGCCAGGCTGAGGCTGGGATGGGTCCCGAGCTAGCAGTGCTCAGGGCAAGCCTGGGACTGGAGGTCAGGCTGCAGGCTCATTCCAGCTTGGGCCTGGTGCAGAAAGCCTTCAGCTAGGACTTCCATGGGGTATAGTCAGCACAGTGGTTTTTGCCTGAAATCCATGTGCCTCACTCGGAGCCCCCTGCCTTTCAGCACACACTCCCTAGAAGTGTGTTCCTGAGGCAGTTGGACAGTTGGGGAAGTGGAGGCTCTCCCAGCATGGGAGGTCTGCCTAGAACCTTGCTCTGGCTGCAAAGAGGATTCCCTGCACCTCTGGCGCTGGGGTGAGATTTTCTGCACACAGGAGACACTTGGCACACACAGTGTTTCCCCATGGAAAGCACTGTGAGGAAGAATCTCTGCCAGGGATGCATGGCACTCTCCCATCGAAGCCCTCCATGCAGCAAGCTGTCATGGACTCGAGTGCAGGCCTTGGTGGCTGGAGAGACTGCAGCTCCTCTGGAGGCTCCGGGGCAATTGGCACACCCCTCCAAGGAAATGAGGCTTGTGGGATGAGCACTTTGCAAAGAATTGCAAGCAGCCTGCTCCTTTTGATGAGACACATGTGTGGGGAGAGAGACTTGACAGCCGAGAAGAAGCAAGAGGGCAAGGAGGGATTGGATTTGCATGCAGCTTGGAGGCTCCATATCTCCTGCTTGGCAAGCAGGGAGTGCCAGGTCTGCCCATCATGCTCCATTACCAGCTGGGCACCCAGTTTCAGGATCTGCCCTTTCCCAGCCATGAAACCACACCCAGGCTGCACCCTGAGCCCTGCCAAGGGGGACCCTTGCTCGCCAGGAGGGCTGAATTGCATGACTGTGTCAGGGGAGAGAAGGCCCGAGGAGGCCTTCAGGGAACTGCCTCAACATAGCCCCGCTCAGGAAAGGCACTCCTCTTTCTGTGACCGGATGCACAATGGAGTATCTGCTTGAGGCAAAGAAGCTCAGCTAGGCGATCCCTGGCTGAAGGCAAAGCAGAGAGTTTTTCGGTGGAGCGCTGGCACCATCTGCCGGCCGACAAGCATGGAAGGAGAATCCTCGCTCCAAATGAGTTCCTGAGGAGCTTTCCAAGCAGCAGGCAGGCTGCCTCCAGAAGCTTAGAGAGTCCTGCTTCGGACTACCCTCCGGCAACAGAGTGGGTGCCAAGGGCATGTGGGTTGGAGGGTGCTCGGAAGCTGCAGGGGAGGTTTTCAGCATCCAGTGCTCTCCGATGGAACACACTGCAGGCGTGAGCATCCATGAACTCCTGCAAGGCTTTGGAGTGGGAAAGCTGTGCTTAGCAGAGGGCTCCCTGCCAAATGCTGCAGGCCTATGTGGATGGCGAAGCTGCAGCTGTCTTGCAGTCTGCTTGTCCAGAGGTGTGTGTGCCCTGGTCCAGAGTGCTGTAGGAGGAGCTCCTAGCAACGGGAGAGCAAGCACCTTGTTTCCTTGGCATAGAATGGCCTGTGCACACAGAGGCCTGTCAGCAGTGAAGACAACGCAGGCAGCAAGAGGGGTGGCAGGCAGCTAAGTGGCGGCAGGCGTCCTGCTTGAAAGTGGGGTCATGACTGTTTTGTCCTCAGGCCCCAGTGTCCACGTGCACACACTGCCTCTGGACCTGCAGCTTCCGAGCAGTGCAAGAGAAACACAAGCAACACCCTGGGGCCTTCTCGAATGAACGGTGCTCCATCGAGGTCCTGCTGGCTGGCAGTGGCCTAGGCCAGCAAAGGCCCTAGGGAGGCCAGGCTGAGGCTGGGATGGTTCCTGACCTAGCAGTGCCCAGGGCAAGCCTGGGACTGGAGGCCAGGCTGCAGGCTCATTCCAGCTTGGGCCTGGTGCAGAGCGCCTTCAGCTAAGACTTCCATGGGGAATGGTATGCGTAGTGATTTTTGCCTGCAATCCTCGTTCCTAACTCTCGCCAAACAGCCTGTTAGCCCACACTTGCTAGAAGTGTGTTCCTGAGGCAGTTGGACAATAGGGCAAGTGGAGGCTCACCCAGCATGGGACGCCCGCCTTGCACATTGCTCTGGGTGCAAAGAGGATTCCCTGCACCTCTGGCACTGGGGAGAGCATTTCTGCACACAGGAGACACTTGGCAAACACAGTTTTTCCCCTCGGAAAGTACTGTGAGAAAGAGTCGCCATCCCGGATGCATGGCACTCTCCCTTCGAAGCCCTCCATGCAGCAGGCTTTCATGGACTCGCCTGCAGGCTTTGGTAGCTGGAGACACTGCAGCTCCTCTGGAGGCTCAGGGGCAATTGGCACACCCCTCCAAGGAAATGAGGCTAGTGTGATGAGCTCTTTCCAAAGAATGGCAAGCAGCCTGCTCCTTTCGATGAGACACACGTGTGGGGAGAGATGCTTGGCAGCAGAGAAGAAGCAAGAGGGCAGCCAGGGAGGGATTTGCACACAGCTTGAAGTCCCCAGACCTCCTGATTCGAAACCAGGGAATGCCAGCTCTGCCTGTCAGGCCCCATTCACTAGTGGGCACCCAGATTCAGGATCTGCCCTTTCCCAGCTATGAAACCACACCCAGGCTGCACCCTGAGCCCTGCCAAGTGGGACCTTTGCTCGCCAGGTGGGCTGAATGGCATGACTGTGTCAGGGGAAAGAAGGACCTAGGAGGCCTTCCGGGAGCTGCCACGACATAGCAGTGCTCAGGAAAAGGCAGTCTCCTTTCTGTAGGCCGGATGCACACTGGAGTTTCCGCTTGAGGCAAGGAAGCTCAGCTAGGTGATCCCTGGCTGAAGGCAAAGCAGAGAGTTTTTCAGTGGAGCGCTGGCCCCATCTGCTGGCCGACAAGCATGGGAGGAGAAACCTCGCTGCAAATGAGTTCCTGAAGTGCTTTCCAAGCAGGAGGCAGCATGGCTCCAATAGTTTAGAAAGTCCTGCTTAGGACTACCCTCTGGCAACAGGGTGGGTGCCAAGGGCATGTGGGTTGGAGGGTGCTCAGAAGTCGCAGGGGAGGCTTTGGGCACCCGGTGCTCTCTGATGGAAAACACTGCAGGCCCGAGCATCCATGAATTCCTGCAAGGCTTTGGAGTGGGAAAGCTGTGCTTAGCAGAAGGCTCCCTGCCAAGTGCTGCAGGCCTTTGTGGATGCTGAAGCAGCAGCTGCCTTGCAGGCTGCTGGTCCAGGGGCATGTGTGCCCAGGTCCAGAGTGCTGTAGGAGGAGCTCCTAGCAAGGGGCGAGCAAGCACCTTGTTTCCTTGGCATAGACTGGCCTGTGCACCCTGAGGCCTGCCAGACGTGCAGACAGCGCAGGCAGCAAGGGCTTGTGGCAGGCAGATGAGGGGCAGCAGGCGTCTCACTTGAAAGTGGGCTCATGACTCTCTTGTTCTCCGGCCCCTGTGGCCGTGTGCAAGCACAGCCTCTGGACCTGCAGCTTCTGAGAAGTGCAAGAGACACACAGGAAACACCCAGGTGCCTTCTCTAGTGAACGGTGTTCCATCAAGGTCCTGCTTGCTGGCAGGGGCCTAGGCCAGCACAGGTCCTAGGGAGGCCAGGCTGAGGCTGGGATGGGTCCCGAGCTAGCAGTGCTCAGGGCAAGCCTGGGACTGGAGGTCAGGCTGCAGGCTCATTCCAGCTTGGGCCTGGTGCAGAAAGCCTTCAGCTAGGACTTCCATGGGGTATAGTCAGCACAGTGGTTTTTGCCTGAAATCCATGTGCCTCACTCGGAGCCCCCTGCCTTTCAGCACACACTCCCTAGAAGTGTGTTCCTGAGGCAGTTGGACAGTTGGGGAAGTGGAGGCTCTCCCAGCATGGGAGGTCTGCCTAGAACCTTGCTCTGGCTGCAAAGAGGATTCCCTGCACCTCTGGCGCTGGGGTGAGATTTTCTGCACACAGGAGACACTTGGCACACACAGTGTTTCCCCATGGAAAGCACTGTGAGGAAGAATCTCTGCCAGGGATGCATGGCACTCTCCCATCGAAGCCCTCCTTGCAGCAAGCTGTCATGGACTCGAGTGCAGGCCTTGGTGGCTGGAGAGACTGCAGCTCCTCTGGAGGCTCCGGGGCAATTGGCACACCCCTCCAAGGAAATGAGGCTTGTGGGATGAGCACTTTGCAAAGAATTGCAAGCAGCCTGCTCCTTTTGATGAGACACATGTGTGGGGAGAGAGACTTGACAGCCGAGAAGAAGCAAGAGGGCAATGAGGGATTGGATTTGCATGCAGCTTGGAGGCTCCATATCTCCTGCTTCGCAAGCAGGGAGTGCCAGGTCTGCCCATCATGCTCCATTACCAGCTGGGCACCCAGTTTCAGGATCTGCCCTTTCCCAGCCATGAAACCACACCCAGGCTGCACCCTGAGCCCTGCCAAGGGGGACCCTTGCTCGCCAGGTGGGCTGAATTGCATGACTGTGTCAGGGGAGAGAAGGCCCGAGGAGGCCTTCAGGGAACTGCCTCAACATAGCCCTGCTCAGGAAAGGCACTCCTCTTTCTGTGACCGGATGCACAATGGAGTATCTGCTTGAGGCAAAGAAGCTCAGCTAGGCGATCCCTGGCTGAAGGCAAAGCAGAGAGTTTTTCGGTGGAGCGCTGGCACCATCTGCCGGCCGACAAGCATGGAAGGAGAATCCTCGCTCCAAATGAGTTCCTGAGGAGCTTTCCAAGCAGCAGGCAGGCTGCCTCCAGAAGCTTAGAGAGTCCTGCTTCGGACTATCCTCCGACAACAGAGTGGGTGGCAAGGGCATGTGGGTTGGAGGGTGCTCGGAAGCTGCAGGGGAGGTTTTCAGCATCCAGTGCTCTCCGATGGAACACACTGCAGGCGTGAGCATCCATGAACTCCTGCAAGGCTTTGGAGTGGGAAAGCTGTGCTTAGCAGAGGGCTCCCTGCCAAATGCTGCAGGCCTATGTGGATGGCGAAGCTGCAGCTGTCTTGCAGTCTGCTTGTCCAGAGGTGTGTGTGCCCTGGTCCAGAGTGCTGTAGGAGGAGCTCCTAGCAACGGGAGAGCAAGCACCTTGTTTCCTTGGCATAGAATGGCCTGTGCACACAGAGGCCTGTCAGCAGTGAAGACAACGCAGGCAGCAAGAGGGGTGGCAGGCAGCTAAGTGGCGGCAGGCGTCCTGCTTGAAAGTGGGGTCATGACTGTTTTGTCCTCAGGCCCCAGTGTCCACGTGCACACACTGCCTCTGGACCTGCAGCTTCCGAGCAGTGCAAGAGAAACACAAGCAACACCCTGGGGCCTTCTCAAATGAACGGTGCTCCATCGAGGTCCTGCTGGCTGGCAGTGGCCTAGGCCAGCAAAGGCCCTAGGGAGGCCAGGATGAGGCTGGGATGGTTCCTGACCTAGCAGTGCCCAGGGCAAGCCTGGGACTGGAGGCCAGGCTGCAGGCTCATTCCAGCTTGGGCCTGGTGCAGAGCGCCTTCAGCTAAGACTTCCATGGGGAATGGTATGCGTAGTGATTTTTGCCTGCAATCCTCGTTCCTAACTCTCGCCAAACAGCCTGTTAGCCCACACTTGCTAGAAGTGTGTTCCTGAGGCAGTTGGACAATAGGGCAAGTGGAGGCTCACCCAGCATGGGACGCCCGCCTTGCACATTGCTCTGGGTGCAAAGAGGATTCCCTGCACCTCTGGCACTGGGGAGAGCATTTCTGCACACAGGAGACACTTGGCAAACACAGTTTTTCCCCTCGGAAAGTACTGTGAGAAAGAGTCGCCATCCCGGATGCATGGCACTCTCCCTTCGAAGCCCTCCATGCAGCAGGCTTTCATGGACTCGGCTGCAGGCTTTGGTAGCTGGAGACACTGCAGCTCCTCTGGAGGCTCAGGGGCAATTGGCACACCCCTCCAAGGAAATGAGGCTAGTGTGATGAGCTCTTTCCAAAGAATGGCAAGCAGCCTGCTCCTTTCGATGAGACACACGTGTGGGGAGAGATGCTTGGCAGCAGAGAAGAAGCAAGAGGGCAGCCAGGGAGGGATTTGCACACAGCTTGAAGTCCCCAGACCTCCTGATTCGAAACCAGGGAATGCCAGCTCTGCCTGTCAGGCCCCATTCCCTAGTGGGCACCCAGATTCAGGATCTGCCCTTTCCCAGCTATGAAACCACACCCAGGCTGCACCCTGAGCCCTGCCAAGTGGGAACTTTGCTCGCCAGGTGGGCTGAATGGCATGACTGTGTCAGGGGAAAGAAGGACCTAGGAGGCCTTCCGGGAGCTGCCACAACATAGCAGTGCTCAGGAAAAGGCAGTCTCCTTTCTGTAGGCCGGATGCACACTGGAGTTTCCGCTTGAGGCAAGGAAGCTCAGCTAGGTGATCCCTGGCTGAAGGCAAAGCAGAGAGTTTTTCAGTGGAGCGCTGGCCCCATCTGCTGGCCGACAAGCATGGGAGGAGAAACCTCGCTGCAAATGAGTTCCTGAAGTGCTTTCCAAGCAGGAGGCAGCATGGCTGCAATAGTTTAGAAAGTCCTGCTTAGGACTACCCTCTGGCAACAGGGTGGGTGCCAAGGGCATGTGGGTTGGAGGGTGCTCAGAAGTCGCAGGGGAGGCTTTGGGCACCCGGTGCTCTCTGATGGAAAACACTGCAGGCCCGAGCATCCATGAATTCCTGCAAGGCTTTGGAGTGGGAAAGCTGTGCTTAGCAGAAGGCTCCCTGCCAAGTGCTGCAGGCCTTTGTGGATGCTGAAGCAGCAGCTGCCTTGCAGGCTGCTGGTCCAGGGGCATGTGTGCCCAGGTCCAGAGTGCTGTAGGAGGAGCTCCTAGCAAGGGGCGAGCAAGCACCTTGTTTCCTTGGCATAGACTGGCCTGTGCACCCTGAGGCCTGCCAGACGTGCAAACAGCGCAGGCAGCAAGGGCTTGTGGCAGGCAGATAAGGGGCAGCAGGCGTCTCACTTGAAAGTGGGCTCATGACTCTCTTGTTCTCCGGCCCCTGTGGCCGTGTGCAAGCACAGCCTCTGGACCTGCAGCTTCTGAGAAGTGCAAGAGACACACAGGAAACACCCAGGTGCCTTCTCTAGTGAACGGTGTTCCATCAAGGTCCTGCTTGCTGGCAGGGGCCTAGGCCAGCACAGGTCCTAGGGAGGCCAGGCTGAGGCTGGGATGGGTCCCGAGCTAGCAGTGCTCAGGGCAAGCCTGGGACTGGAGGTCAGGCTGCAGGCTCATTCCAGCTTGGGCCTGGTGCAGAAAGCCTTCAGCTAGGACTTCCATGGGGTATAGTCAGCACAGTGGTTTTTGCCTGAAATCCATGTGCCTCACTCGGAGCCCCCTGCCTTTCAGCACACACTCCCTAGAAGTGTGTTCCTGAGGCAGTTGGACAGTTGGGGAAGTGGAGGCTCTCCCAGCATGGGAGGTCTGCCTAGAACCTTGCTCTGGCTGCAAAGAGGATTCCCTGCACCTCTGGCGCTGGGGTGAGATTTTCTGCACACAGGAGACACTTGGCACACACAGTGTTTCCCCATGGAAAGCACTGTGAGGAAGAATCTCTGCCAGGGATGCATGGCACTCTCCCATCGAAGCCCTCCATGCAGCAAGCTGTCATGGACTCGAGTGCAGGCCTTGGTGGCTGGAGAGACTGCAGCTCCTCTGGAGGCTCCGGGGCAATTGGCACACCCCTCCAAGGAAATGAGGCTTGTGGGATGAGCACTTTGCAAAGAATTGCAAGCAGCCTGCTCCTTTTGATGAGACACATGTGTGGGGAGAGAGACTTGACAGCCGAGAAGAAGCAAGAGGGCAATGAGGGATTGGATTTGCATGCAGCTTGGAGGCTCCATATCTGCTGCTTCGCAAGCAGGGAGTGCCAGGTCTGCCCATCATGCTCCATTACCAGCTGGGCACCCAGTTTCAGGATCTGCCCTTTCCCAGCCATGAAACCACACCCAGGCTGCACCCTGAGCCCTGCCAAGGGGGACCCTTGCTCGCCAGGTGGGCTGAATTGCATGACTGTGTCAGGGGAGAGAAGGCCCGAGGAGGCCTTCAGGGAACTGCCTCAACATAGCCCTGCTCAGGAAAGGCACTCCTCTTTCTGTGACCGGATGCACAATGGAGTATCTGCTTGAGGCAAAGAAGCTCAGCTAGGCGATCCCTGGCTGAAGGCAAAGCAGAGAGTTTTTCGGTGGAGCGCTGGCACCATCTGCCGGCCGACAAGCATGGAAGGAGAATCCTCGCTCCAAATGAGTTCCTGAGGAGCTTTCCAAGCAGCAGGCAGGCTGCCTCCAGAAGCTTAGAGAGTCCTGCTTCGGACTATCCTCCGACAAGAGAGTGGGTGGCAAGGGCATGTGGGTTGGAGGGTGCTCGGAAGCTGCAGGGGAGGTTTTCAGCATCCAGTGCTCTCCGATGGAACACACTGCAGGCGTGAGCATCCATGAACTCCTGCAAGGCTTTGGAGTGGGAAAGCTGTGCTTAGCAGAGGGCTCCCTGCCAAATGCTGCAGGCCTATGTGGATGGCGAAGCTGCAGCTGTCTTGCAGTCTGCTTGTCCAGAGGTGTGTGTGCCCTGGTCCAGAGTGCTGTAGGAGGAGCTCCTAGCAACGGGAGAGCAAGCACCTTGTTTCCTTGGCATAGAATGGCCTGTGCACACAGAGGCCTGTCAGCAGTGAAGACAACGCAGGCAGCAAGAGGGGTGGCAGGCAGCTAAGTGGCGGCAGGCGTCCTGCTTGAAAGTGGGGTCATGACTGTTTTGTCCTCAGGCCCCAGTGTCCACGTGCACACACTGCCTCTGGACCTGCAGCTTCCGAGCAGTGCAAGAGAAACACAAGCAACACCCTGGGGCCTTCTCGAATGAACGGTGCTCCATCGAGGTCCTGCTGGCTGGCAGTGGCCTAGGCCAGCAAAGGCCCTAGGGAGGCCAGGCTGAGGCTGGGATGGTTCCTGACCTAGCAGTGCCCAGGGCAAGCCTGGGACTGGAGGCCAGGCTGCAGGCTCATTCCAGCTTGGGCCTGGTGCAGAGCGCCTTCAGCTAAGACTTCCATGGGGAATGGTATGCGTAGTGATTTTTGCCTGCAATCCTCGTTCCTAACTCTCGCCAAACAGCCTGTTAGCCCACACTTGCTAGAAGTGTGTTCCTGAGGCAGTTGGACAATAGGGCAAGTGGAGGCTCACCCAGCATGGGCCGCCCGCCTTGCACATTGCTCTGGGTGCAAAGAGGATTCCCTGCACCTCTGGCACTGGGGAGAGCATTTCTGCACACAGGAGACACTTGGCAAACACAGTTTTTCCCCTCGGAAAGTACTGTGAGAAAGAGTCGCCATCCCGGATGCATGGCACTCTCCCTTCGAAGCCCTCCATGCAGCTGGCTTTCATGGACTCGCCTGCAGGCTTTGGTAGCTGGAGACACTGCAGCTCCTCTGGAGGCTCAGGGGCAATTGGCACACCCCTCCAAGGAAATGAGGCTAGTGTGATGAGCTCTTTCCAAAGAATGGCAAGCAGCCTGCTCCTTTCGATGAGACACACGTGTGGGGAGAGATGCTTGGCAGCAGAGAAGAAGCAAGAGGGCAGCCAGGGAGGGATTTGCACACAGCTTGAAGTCCCCAGACCTCCTGATTCGAAACCAGGGAATGCCAGCTCTGCCTGTCAGGCCCCATTCCCTAGTGGGCACCCAGATTCAGGATCTGCCCTTTCCCAGCTATGAAACCACACCCAGGCTTCACCCTGAGCCCTGCCAAGTGGGAACTTTGCTCGCCAGGTGGGCTGAATGGCATGACTGTGTCAGGGGAAAGAAGGACCTAGGAGGCCTTCCGGGAGCTGCCACGACATAGCAGTGCTCAGGAAAAGGCAGTCTCCTTTCTGTAGGCCGGATGCACACTGGAGTTTCCGCTTGAGGCAAGGAAGCTCAGCTAGGTGATCCCTGGCTGAAGGCAAAGCAGAGAGTTTTTCAGTGGAGCGCTGGCCCCATCTGCTGGCCGACAAGCATGGGAGGAGAAACCTCGCTGCAAATGAGTTCCTGAAGTGCTTTCCAAGCAGGAGGCAGCATGGCTCCAATAGTTTAGAAAGTCCTGCTTAGGACTACCCTCTGGCAACAGGGTGGGTGCCAAGGGCATGTGGGTTGGAGGGTGCTCAGAAGTCGCAGGGGAGGCTTTGGGCACCCGGTGCTCTCTGATGGAAAACACTGCAGGCCCGAGCATCCATGAATTCCTGCAAGGCTTTGGAGTGGGAAAGCTGTGCTTAGCAGAAGGCTCCCTGCCAAGTGCTGCAGGCCTTTGTGGATGCTGAAGCAGCAGCTGCCTTGCAGGCTGCTGGTCCAGGGGCATGTGTGCCCAGGTCCAGAGTGCTGTAGGAGGAGCTCCTAGCAAGGGGCGAGCAAGCACCTTGTTTCCTTGGCATAGACTGGCCTGTGCACCCTGAGGCCTGCCAGACGTGCAAACAGCGCAGGCAGCAAGGGCTTGTGGCAGGCAGATAAGGGGCAGCAGGCGTCTCACTTGAAAGTGGGCTCATGACTCTCTTGTTCTCCGGCCCCTGTGGCCGTGTGCAAGCACAGCCTCTGGACCTGCAGCTTCTGAGAAGTGCAAGAGACACACAGGAAACACCCAGGTGCCTTCTCTAGTGAACGGTGTTCCATCAAGGTCCTGCTTGCTGGCAGGGGCCTAGGCCAGCACAGGTCCTAGGGAGGCCAGGCTGAGGCTGGGATGGGTCCCGAGCTAGCAGTGCTCAGGGCAAGCCTGGGACTGGAGGTCAGGCTGCAGGCTCATTCCAGCTTGGGCCTGGTGCAGAAAGCCTTCAGCTAGGACTTCCATGGGGTATAGTCAGCACAGTGGTTTTTGCCTGAAATCCATGTGCCTCACTCGGAGCCCCCTGCCTTTCAGCACACACTCCCTAGAAGTGTGTTCCTGAGGCAGTTGGACAGTTGGGGAAGTGGAGGCTCTCCCAGCATGGGAGGTCTGCCTAGAACCTTGCTCTGGCTGCAAAGAGGATTCCCTGCACCTCTGGCGCTGGGGTGAGATTTTCTGCACACAGGAGACACTTGGCACACACAGTGTTTCCCCATGGAAAGCACTGTGAGGAAGAATCTCTGCCAGGGATGCATGGCACTCTCCCATCGAAGCCCTCCATGCAGCAAGCTGTCATGGACTCGAGTGCAGGCCTTGGTGGCTGGAGAGACTGCAGCTCCTCTGGAGGCTCCGGGGCAATTGGCACACCCCTCCAAGGAAATGAGGCTTGTGGGATGAGCACTTTGCAAAGAATTGCAAGCAGCCTGCTCCTTTTGATGAGACACATGTGTGGGGAGAGAGACTTGACAGCCGAGAAGAAGCAAGAGGGCAAGGAGGGATTGGATTTGCATGCAGCTTGGAGGCTCCATATCTCCTGCTTCGCAAGCAGGGAGTGCCAGGTCTGCCCATCATGCTCCATTACCAGCTGGGCACCCAGTTTCAGGATCTGCCCTTTCCCAGCCATGAAACCACACCCAGGCTGCACCCTGAGCCCTGCCAAGGGGGACCCTTGCTCGCCAGGTGGGCTGAATTGCATGACTGTGTCAGGGGAGAGAAGGCCCTAGGAGGCCTTCAGGGAACTGCCTCAACATAGCCCCGCTCAGGAAAGGCACTCCTCTTTCTGTGACCGGATGCACAATGGAGTATCTGCTTGAGGCAAAGAAGCTCAGCTAGGCGATCCCTGGCTGAAGGCAAAGCAGAGAGTTTTTCGGTGGAGCGCTGGCACCATCTGCCGGCCGACAAGCATGGAAGGAGAATCCTCGCTCCAAATGAGTTCCTGAGGAGCTTTCCAAGCAGCAGGCAGGCTGCCTCCAGAAGCTTAGAGAGTCCTGCTTCGGACTACCCTCCGGCAACAGAGTGGGTGCCAAGGGCATGTGGGTTGGAGGGTGCTCGGAAGCTGCAGGGGAGGTTTTCAGCATCCAGTGCTCTCCGATGGAACACACTGCAGGCGTGAGCATCCATGAACTCCTGCAAGGCTTTGGAGTGGGAAAGCTGTGCTTAGCAGAGGGCTCCCTGCCAAATGCTGCAGGCCTATGTGGATGGCGAAGCTGCAGCTGTCTTGCAGTCTGCTTGTCCAGAGGTGTGTGTGCCCTGGTCCAGAGTGCTGTAGGAGGAGCTCCTAGCAACGGGAGAGCAAGCACCTTGTTTCCTTGGCATAGAATGGCCTGTGCACACAGAGGCCTGTCAGCAGTGAAGACAACGCAGGCAGCAAGAGGCGTGGCAGGCAGCTAAGTGGCGGCAGGCGTCCTGCTTGAAAGTGGGGTCATGACTGTTTTGTCCTCAGGCCCCAGTGTCCACGTGCACACACTGCCTCTGGACCTGCAGCTTCCGAGCAGTGCAAGAGAAACACAAGCAACACCCTGGGGCCTTCTCGAATGAACGGTGCTCCATCGAGGTCCTGCTGGCTGGCAGTGGCCTAGGCCAGCAAAGGCCCTAGGGAGGCCAGGCTGAGGCTGGGATGGTTCCTGACCTAGCAGTGCCCAGGGCAAGCCTGGGACTGGAGGCCAGGCTGCAGGCTCATTCCAGCTTGGGCCTGGTGCAGAGCGCCTTCAGCTAAGACTTCCATGGGGAATGGTATGCGTAGTGATTTTTGCCTGCAATCCTCGTTCCTAACTCTCGCCAAACAGCCTGTTAGCCCACACTTGCTAGAAGTGTGTTCCTGAGGCAGTTGGACAATAGGGCAAGTGGAGGTTCACCCAGCATGGGACGCCCGCCTTGCACATTGCTCTGGGTGCAAAGAGGATTCCCTGCACCTCTGGCACTGGGGAGAGCATTTCTGCACACAGGAGACACTTGGCAAACACAGTTTTTCCCCTCGGAAAGTACTGTGAGAAAGAGTCGCCATCCCGGATGCATGGCACTCTCCCTTCGAAGCCCTCCATGCAGCAGGCTTTCATGGACTCGCCTGCAGGCTTTGGTAGCTGGAGACACTGCAGCTCCTCTGGAGGCTCAGGGGCAATTGGCACACCCCTCCAAGGAAATGAGGCTAGTGTGATGAGCTCTTTCCAAAGAATGGCAAGCAGCCTGCTCCTTTCGATGAGACACACGTGTGGGGAGAGATGCTTGGCAGCAGAGAAGAAGCAAGAGGGCAGCCAGGGAGGGATTTGCACACAGCTTGAAGTCCCCAGACCTCCTGATTCGAAACCAGGGAATGCCAGCTCTGCCTGTCAGGCCCCATTCCCTAGTGGGCACCCAGATTCAGGATCTGCCCTTTCCCAGCTATGAAACCACACCCAGGCTGCACCCTGAGCCCTGCCAAGTGGGACCTTTGCTCGCCAGGTGGGCTGAATGGCATGACTGTGTCAGGGGAAAGAAGGACCTAGGAGGCCTTCCGGGAGCTGCCACGACATAGCAGTGCTCAGGAAAAGGCAGTCTCCTTTCTGTAGGCCGGATGCACACTGGAGTTTCCGCTTGAGGCAAGGAAGCTCAGCTAGGTGATCCCTGGCTGAAGGCAAAGCAGAGAGTTTTTCAGTGGAGCGCTGGCCCCATCTGCTGGCCGACAAGCATGGGAGGAGAAACCTCGCTGCAAATGAGTTCCTGAAGTGCTTTCCAAGCAGGAGGCAGCATGGCTCCAATAGTTTAGAAAGTCCTGCTTAGGACTACCCTCTGGCAACAGGGTGGGTGCCAAGGGCATGTGGGTTGGAGGGTGCTCAGAAGTCGCAGGGGAGGCTTTGGGCACCCGGTGCTCTCTGATGGAAAACACTGCAGGCCCGAGCATCCATGAATTCCTGCAAGGCTTTGGAGTGGGAAAGCTGTGCTTAGCAGAAGGCTCCCTGCCAAGTGCTGCAGGCCTTTGTGGATGCTGAAGCAGCAGCTGCCTTGCAGGCTGCTGGTCCAGGGGCATGTGTGCCCAGGTCCAGAGTGCTGTAGGAGGAGCTCCTAGCAAGGGGCGAGCAAGCACCTTGTTTCCTTGGCATAGACTGGCCTGTGCACCCTGAGGCCTGCCAGACGTGCAGACAGCGCAGGCAGCAAGGGCTTGTGGCAGGCAGATAAGGGGCAGCAGGCGTCTCACTTGAAAGTGGGCTCATGACTCTCTTGTTCTCCGGCCCCTGTGGCCGTGTGCAAGCACAGCCTCTGGACCTGCAGCTTCTGAGAAGTGCAAGAGACACACAGGAAACACCCAGGTGCCTTCTCTAGTGAACAGTGTTCCATCAAGGTCCTGCTTGCTGGCAGGGGCCTAGGCCAGCACAGGTCCTAGGGAGGCCAGGCTGAGGCTGGGATGGGTCCCGAGCTAGCAGTGCTCAGGGCAAGCCTGGGACTGGAGGTCAGGCTGCAGGCTCATTCCAGCTTGGGCCTGGTGCAGAAAGCCTTCAGCTAGGACTTCCATGGGGTATAGTCAGCACAGTGGTTTTTGCCTGAAATCCATGTGCCTCACTCGGAGCCCCCTGCCTTTCAGCACACACTCCCTAGAAGTGTGTTCCTGAGGCAGTTGGACAGTTGGGGAAGTGGAGGCTCTCCCAGCATGGGAGGTCTGCCTAGAACCTTGCTCTGGCTGCAAAGAGGATTCCCTGCACCTCTGGCGCTGGGGTGAGATTTTCTGCACACAGGAGACACTTGGCACACACAGTGTTTCCCCATGGAAAGCACTGTGAGGAAGAATCTCTGCCAGGGATGCATGGCACTCTCCCATCGAAGCCCTCCATGCAGCAAGCTGTCATGGACTCGAATGCAGGCCTTGGTGGCTGGAGAGACTGCAGCTCCTCTGGAGGCTCCGGGGCAATTGGCACACCCCTCCAAGGAAATGAGGCTTGTGGGATGAGCACTTTGCAAAGAATTGCAAGCAGCCTGCTCCTTTTGATGAGACACATGTGTGGGGAGAGAGACTTGACAGCCGAGAAGAAGCAAGAGGGCAATGAGGGATTGGATTTGCATGCAGCTTGGAGGCTCCATATCTCCTGCTTCGCAAGCAGGGAGTGCCAGGTCTGCCCATCATGCTCCATTACCAGCTGGGCACCCAGTTTCAGGATCTGCCCTTTCCCAGCCATGAAACCACACCCAGGCTGCACCCTGAGCCCTGCCAAGGGGGACCCTTGCTCGCCAGGTGGGCTGCATTGCATGACTGTCAGGGGAGAGAAGGCCCGAGGAGGCCTTCAGGGAACTGCCTCAACATAGCCCCGCTCAGGAAAGGCACTCCTCTTTCTGTGACCGGATGCACAATGGAGTATCTGCTTGAGGCAAAGAAGCTCAGCTAGGCGATCCCTGGCTGAAGGCAAAGCAGAGAGTTTTTCGGTGGAGCGCTGGCACCATCTGCCGGCCGACAAGCATGGAAGGAGAATCCTCGCTCCAAATGAGTTCCTGAGGAGCTTTCCAAGCAGCAGGCAGGCTGCCTCCAGAAGCTTAGAGAGTCCTGCTTCGGACTACCCTCCGGCAACAGAGTGGGTGGCAAGGGCATGTGGGTTGGAGGGTGCTCGGAAGCTGCAGGGGAGGTTTTCAGCATCCAGTGCTCTCCGATGGAACACACTGCAGGTGTGAGCATCCATGAACTCCTGCAAGGCTTTGGAGTGGGAAAGCTGTGCTTAGCAGAGGGCTCCCTGCCAAATGCTGCAGGCCTATGTGGATGGCGAAGCTGCAGCTGTCTTGCAGTCTGCTTGTCCAGAGGTGTGTGTGCCCTGGTCCAGAGTGCTGTAGGAGGAGCTCCTAGCAACGGGAGAGCAAGCACCTTGTTTCCTTGGCATAGAATGGCCTGTGCACACAGAGGCCTGTCAGCAGTGAAGACAACGCAGGCAGCAAGAGGGGTGGCAGGCAGCTAAGTGGCGGCAGGCGTCCTGCTTGAAAGTGGGGTCATGACTGTTTTGTCCTCAGGCCCCAGTGTCCACGTGCACACACTGCCTCTGGACCTGCAGCTTCCGAGCAGTGCAAGAGAAACACAAGCAACACCCTGGGGCCTTCTCAAATGAACGGTGCTCCATCGAGGTCCTGCTGGCTGGCAGTGGCCTAGGCCAGCAAAGGCCCTAGGGAGGCCAGGCTGAGGCTGGGATGGTTCCTGACCTAGCAGTGCCCAGGGCAAGCCTGGGACTGGAGGCCAGGCTGCAGGCTCATTCCAGCTTGGGCCTGGTGCAGAGCGCCTTCAGCTAAGACTTCCATGGGGAATGGTATGCGTAGTGATTTTTGCCTGCAATCCTCGTTCCTAACTCTCGCCAAACAGCCTGTTAGCCCACACTTGCTAGAAGTGTGTTCCTGAGGCAGTTGGACAATAGGGCAAGTGGAGGCTCACCCAGCATGGGCCGCCCGCCTTGCACATTTCTCTGGGTGCAAAGAGGATTCCCTGCACCTCTGGCACTGGGGAGAGCATTTCTGCACACAGGAGACACTTGGCAAACACAGTTTTTCCCCTCGGAAAGTACTGTGAGAAAGAGTCGCCATCCCGGATGCATGGCACTCTCCCTTCGAAGCCCTCCATGCAGCAGGCTTTCATGGACTCGCCTGCAGGCTTTGGTAGCTGGAGACACTGCAGCTCCTCTGGAGGCTCAGGGGCAATTGGCACACCCCTCCAAGGAAATGAGGCTAGTGTGATGAGCTCTTTCCAAAGAATGGCAAGCAGCCTGCTCCTTTCGATGAGACACACGTGTGGGGAGAGATGCTTGGCAGCAGAGAAGAAGCAAGAGGGCAGCCAGGGAGGGATTTGCACACAGCTTGAAGTCCCCAGACCTCCTGATTCGAAACCAGGGAATGCCAGCTCTGCCTGTCAGGCCCCATTCCCTAGTGGGCACCCAGATTCAGGATCTGCCCTTTCCCAGCTATGAAACCACACCCAGGCTGCACCCTGAGCCCTGCCAAGTGGGAACTTTGCTCGCCAGGTGGGCTGAATGGCATGACTGTGTCAGGGGAAAGAAGGACCTAGGAGGCCTTCCGGGAGCTGCCACAACATAGCAGTGCTCAGGAAAAGGCAGTCTCCTTTCTGTAGGCCGGATGCACACTGGAGTTTCCGCTTGAGGCAAGGAAGCTCAGCTAGGTGATCCCTGGCTGAAGGCAAAGCAGAGAGTTTTTCAGTGGAGCGCTGGCCCCATCTGCTGGCCGACAAGCATGGGAGGAGAAACCTCGCTGCAAATGAGTTCCTGAAGTGCTTTCCAAGCAGGAGGCAGCATGGCTCCAATAGTTTAGAAAGTCCTGCTTAGGACTACCCTCTGGCAACAGGGTGGGTGCCAAGGGCATGTGGGTTGGAGGGTGCTCAGAAGTCGCAGGGGAGGCTTTGGGCACCCGGTGCTCTCTGATGGAAAACACTGCAGGCCCGAGCATCCATGAATTCCTGCAAGGCTTTGGAGTGGGAAAGCTGTGCTTAGCAGAAGGCTCCCTGCCAAGTGCTGCAGGCCTTTGTGGATGCTGAAGCAGCAGCTGCCTTGCAGGCTGCTGGTCCAGGGGCATGTGTGCCCAGGTCCAGAGTGCTGTAGGAGGAGCTCCTAGCAAGGGGCGAGCAAGCACCTTGTTTCCTTGGCATAGACTGGCCTGTGCACCCTGAGGCCTGCCAGACGTGCAAACAGCGCAGGCAGCAAGGGCTTGTGGCAGGCAGATGAGGGGCAGCAGGCGTCTCACTTGAAAGTGGGCTCATGACTCTCTTGTTCTCCGGCCCCTGTGGCCGTGTGCAAGCACAGCCTCTGGACCTGCAGCTTCTGAGAAGTGCAAGAGACACACAGGAAACACCCAGGTGCCTTCTCTAGTGAACGGTGTTCCATCAAGGTCCTGCTTGCTGGCAGGGGCCTAGGCCAGCACAGGTCCTAGGGAGGCCAGGCTGAGGCTGGGATGGGTCCCGAGCTAGCAGTGCTCAGGGCAAGCCTGGGACTGGAGGTCAGGCTGCAGGCTCATTCCAGCTTGGGCCTGGTGCAGAAAGCCTTCAGCTAGGACTTCCATGGGGTATAGTCAGCACAGTGGTTTTTGCCTGAAATCCATGTGCCTCACTCGGAGCCCCCTGCCTTTCAGCACACACTCCCTAGAAGTGTGTTCCTGAGGCAGTTGGACAGTTGGGGAAGTGGAGGCTCTCCCAGCATGGGAGGTCTGCCTAGAACCTTGCTCTGGCTGCAAAGAGGATTCCCTGCACCTCTGGCGCTGGGGTGAGATTTTCTGCACACAGGAGACACTTGGCACACACAGTGTTTCCCCATGGAAAGCACTGTGAGGAAGAATCTCTGCCAGGGATGCATGGCACTCTCCCATCGAAGCCCTCCTTGCAGCAAGCTGTCATGGACTCGAGTGCAGGCCTTGGTGGCTGGAGAGACTGCAGCTCCTCTGGAGGCTCCGGGGCAATTGGCACACCCCTCCAAGGAAATGAGGCTTGTGGGATGAGCACTTTGCAAAGAATTGCAAGCAGCCTGCTCCTTTTGATGAGACACATGTGTGGGGAGAGAGACTTGACAGCCGAGAAGAAGCAAGAGGGCAATGAGGGATTGGATTTGCATGCAGCTTGGAGGCTCCATATCTCCTGCTTCGCAAGCAGGGAGTGCCAGGTCTGCCCATCATGCTCCATTAGCAGCTGGGCACCCAGTTTCAGGATCTGCCCTTTCCCAGCCATGAAACCACACCCAGGCTGCACCCTGAGCCCTGCCAAGGGGGACCCTTGCTCGCCAGGTGGGCTGAATTGCATGACTGTGTCAGGGGAGAGAAGGCCCGAGGAGGCCTTCAGGGAACTGCCTCAACATAGCCCTGCTCAGGAAAGGCACTCCTCTTTCTGTGACCGGATGCACAATGGAGTATCTGCTTGAGGCAAAGAAGCTCAGCTAGGCGATCCCTGGCTGAAGGCAAAGCAGAGAGTTTTTCGGTGGAGCGCTGGCACCATCTGCCGGCCGACAAGCATGGAAGGAGAATCCTCGCTCCAAATGAGTTCCTGAGGAGCTTTCCAAGCAGCAGGCAGGCTGCCTCCAGAAGCTTAGAGAGTCCTGCTTCGGACTATCCTCCGACAAGAGAGTGGGTGGCAAGGGCATGTGGGTTGGAGGGTGCTCGGAAGCTGCAGGGGAGGTTTTCAGCATCCAGTGCTCTCCGATGGAACACACTGCAGGCGTGAGCATCCATGAACTCCTGCAAGGCTTTGGAGTGGGAAAGCTGTGCTTAGCAGAGGGCTCCCTGCCAAATGCTGCAGGCCTATGTGGATGGCGAAGCTGCAGCTGTCTTGCAGTCTGCTTGTCCAGAGGTGTGTGTGCCCTGGTCCAGAGTGCTGTAGGAGGAGCTCCTAGCAACGGGAGAGCAAGCACCTTGTTTCCTTGGCATAGAATGGCCTGTGCACACAGAGGCCTGTCAGCAGTGAAGACAACGCAGGCAGCAAGAGGGGTGGCAGGCAGCTAAGTGGCGGCAGGCGTCCTGCTTGAAAGTGGGGTCATGACTGTTTTGTCCTCAGGCCCCAGTGTCCACGTGCACACACTGCCTCTGGACCTGCAGCTTCCGAGCAGTGCAAGAGAAACACAAGCAACACCCTGGGGCCTTCTCAAATGAACGGTGCTCCATCGAGGTCCTGCTGGCTGGCAGTGGCCTAGGCCAGCAAAGGCCCTAGGGAGGCCAGGATGAGGCTGGGATGGTTCCTGACCTAGCAGTGCCCAGGGCAAGCCTGGGACTGGAGGCCAGGCTGCAGGCTCATTCCAGCTTGGGCCTGGTGCAGAGCGCCTTCAGCTAAGACTTCCATGGGGAATGGTATGCGTAGTGATTTTTGCCTGCAATCCTCGTTCCTAACTCTCGCCAAACAGCCTGTTAGCCCACACTTGCTAGAAGTGTGTTCCTGAGGCAGTTGGACAATAGGGCAAGTGGAGGCTCACCCAGCATGGGACGCCCGCCTTGCACATTGCTCTGGGTGCAAAGAGGATTCCCTGCACCTCTGGCACTGGGGAGAGCATTTCTGCACACAGGAGACACTTGGCAAACACAGTTTTTCCCCTCGGAAAGTACTGTGAGAAAGAGTCGCCATCCCGGATGCATGGCACTCTCCCTTCGAAGCCCTCCATGCAGCAGGCTTTCATGGACTCGCCTGCAGGCTTTGGTAGCTGGAGACACTGCAGCTCCTCTGGAGGCTCAGGGGCAATTGGCACACCCCTCCAAGGAAATGAGGCTAGTGTGATGAGCTCTTTCCAAAGAATGGCAAGCAGCCTGCTCCTTTCGATGAGACACACGTGTGGGGAGAGATGCTTGGCAGCAGAGAAGAAGCAAGAGGGCAGCCAGGGAGGGATTTGCACACAGCTTGAAGTCCCCAGACCTCCTGATTCGAAACCAGGGAATGCCAGCTCTGCCTGTCAGGCCCCATTCCCTAGTGGGCACCCAGATTCAGGATCTGCCCTTTCCCAGCTATGAAACCACACCCAGGCTGCACCCTGAGCCCTGCCAAGTGGGAACTTTGCTCGCCAGGTGGGCTGAATGGCATGACTGTGTCAGGGGAAAGAAGGACCTAGGAGGCCTTCCGGGAGCTGCCACAACATAGCAGTGCTCAGGAAAAGGCAGTCTCCTTTCTGTAGGCCGGATGCACACTGGAGTTTCCGCTTGAGGCAAGGAAGCTCAGCTAGGTGATCCCTGGCTGAAGGCAAAGCAGAGAGTTTTTCAGTGGAGCGCTGGCCCCATCTGCTGGCCGACAAGCATGGGAGGAGAAACCTCGCTGCAAATGAGTTCCTGAAGTGCTTTCCAAGCAGGAGGCAGCATGGCTCCAATAGTTTAGAAAGTCCTGCTTAGGACTACCCTCTGGCAACAGGGTGGGTGCCAAGGGCATGTGGGTTGGAGGGTGCTCAGAAGTCGCAGGGGAGGCTTTGGGCACCCGGTGCTCTCTGATGGAAAACACTGCAGGCCCGAGCATCCATGAATTCCTGCAAGGCTTTGGAGTGGGAAAGCTGTGCTTAGCAGAAGGCTCCCTGCCAAGTGCTGCAGGCCTTTGTGGATGCTGAAGCAGCAGCTGCCTTGCAGGCTGCTGGTCCAGGGGCATGTGTGCCCAGGTCCAGAGTGCTGTAGGAGGAGCTCCTAGCAAGGGGCGAGCAAGCACCTTGTTTCCTTGGCATAGACTGGCCTGTGCACCCTGAGGCCTGCCAGACGTGCAAACAGCGCAGGCAGCAAGGGCTTGTGGCAGGCAGATAAGGGGCAGCAGGCGTCTCACTTGAAAGTGGGCTCATGACTCTCTTGTTCTCCGGCCCCTGTGGCCGTGTGCAAGCACAGCCTCTGGACCTGCAGCTTCTGAGAAGTGCAAGAGACACACAGGAAACACCCAGGTGCCTTCTCTAGTGAACGGTGTTCCATCAAGGTCCTGCTTGCTGGCAGGGGCCTAGGCCAGCACAGGTCCTAGGGAGGCCAGGCTGAGGCTGGGATGGGTCCCGAGCTAGCAGTGCTCAGGGCAAGCCTGGGACTGGAGGTCAGGCTGCAGGCTCATTCCAGCTTGGGCCTGGTGCAGAAAGCCTTCAGCTAGGACTTCCATGGGGTATAGTCAGCACAGTGGTTTTTGCCTGAAATCCATGTGCCTCACTCGGAGCCCCCTGCCTTTCAGCACACACTCCCTAGAAGTGTGTTCCTGAGGCAGTTGGACAGTTGGGGAAGTGGAGGCTCTCCCAGCATGGGAGGTCTGCCTAGAACCTTGCTCTGGCTGCAAAGAGGATTCCCTGCACCTCTGGCGCTGGGGTGAGATTTTCTGCACACAGGAGACACTTGGCACACACAGTGTTTCCCCATGGAAAGCACTGTGAGGAAGAATCTCTGCCAGGGATGCATGGCACTCTCCCATCGAAGCCCTCCATGCAGCAAGCTGTCATGGACTCGAGTGCAGGCCTTGGTGGCTGGAGAGACTGCAGCTCCTCTGGAGGCTCCGGGGCAATTGGCACACCCCTCCAAGGAAATGAGGCTTGTGGGATGAGCACTTTGCAAAGAATTGCAAGCAGCCTGCTCCTTTTGATGAGACACATGTGTGGGGAGAGAGACTTGACAGCCGAGAAGAAGCAAGAGGGCAATGAGGGATTGGATTTGCATGCAGCTTGGAGGCTCCATATCTCCTGCTTCGCAAGCAGGGAGTGCCAGGTCTGCCCATCATGCTCCATTACCAGCTGGGCACCCAGTTTCAGGATCTGCCCTTTCCCAGCCATGAAACCACACCCAGGCTGCACCCTGAGCCCTGCCAAGGGGGACCCTTGCTCGCCAGGTGGGCTGAATTGCATGACTGTGTCAGGGGAGAGAAGGCCCGAGGAGGCCTTCAGGGAACTGCCTCAACATAGCCCTGCTCAGGAAAGGCACTCCTCTTTCTGTGACCGGATGCACAATGGAGTATCTGCTTGAGGCAAAGAAGCTCAGCTAGGCGATCCCTGGCTGAAGGCAAAGCAGAGAGTTTTTCGGTGGAGCGCTGGCACCATCTGCCGGCCGACAAGCATGGAAGGAGAATCCTCGCTCCAAATGAGTTCCTGAGGAGCTTTCCAAGCAGCAGGCAGGCTGCCTCCAGAAGCTTAGAGAGTCCTGCTTCGGACTATCCTCCGACAACAGAGTGGGTGGCAAGGGCATGTGGGTTGGAGGGTGCTCGGAAGCTGCAGGGGAGGTTTTCAGCATCCAGTGCTCTCCGATGGAACACACTGCAGGCGTGAGCATCCATGAACTCCTGCAAGGCTTTGGAGTGGGAAAGCTGTGCTTAGCAGAGGGCTCCCTGCCAAATGCTGCAGGCCTATGTGGATGGCGAAGCTGCAGCTGTCTTGCAGTCTGCTTGTCCAGAGGTGTGTGTGCCCTGGTCCAGAGTGCTGTAGGAGGAGCTCCTAGCAACGGGAGAGCAAGCACCTTGTTTCCTTGGCATAGAATGGCCTGTGCACACAGAGGCCTGTCAGCAGTGAAGACAACGCAGGCAGCAAGAGGGGTGGCAGGCAGCTAAGTGGCGGCAGGCGTCCTGCTTGAAAGTGGGGTCATGACTGTTTTGTCCTCAGGCCCCAGTGTCCACGTGCACACACTGCCTCTGGACCTGCAGCTTCCGAGCAGTGCAAGAGAAACACAAGCAACACCCTGGGGCCTTCTCAAATGAACGGTGCTCCATCGAGGTCCTGCTGGCTGGCAGTGGCCTAGGCCAGCAAAGGCCCTAGGGAGGCCAGGCTGAGGCTGGGATGGTTCCTGACCTAGCAGTGCCCAGGGCAAGCCTGGGACTGGAGGCCAGGCTGCAGGCTCATTCCAGCTTGGGCCTGGTGCAGAGCGCCTTCAGCTAAGACTTCCATGGGGAATGGTATGCGTAGTGATTTTTGCCTGCAATCCTCATTCCTAACTCTCGCCAAACAGCCTGTTAGCCCACACTTGCTAGAAGTGTGTTCCTGAGGCAGTTGGACAATAGGGCAAGTGGAGGCTCACCCAGCATGGGCCGCCCGCCTTGCACATTGCTCTGGGTGCAAAGAGGATTCCCTGCACCTCTGGCACTGGGGAGAGCATTTCTGCACACAGGAGACACTTGGCAAACACAGTTTTTCCCCTCGGAAAGTACTGTGAGAAAGAGTCGCCATCCCGGATGCATGGCACTCTCCCTTCGAAGCCCTCCATGCAGCAGGCTTTCATGGACTCGCCTGCAGGCTTTGGTAGCTGGAGACACTGCAGCTCCTCTGGAGGCTCAGGGGCAATTGGCACACCCCTCCAAGGAAATGAGGCTAGTGTGATGAGCTCTTTCCAAAGAATGGCAAGCAGCCTGCTCCTTTCGATGAGACACACGTGTGGGGAGAGATGCTTGGCAGCAGAGAAGAAGCAAGAGGGCAGCCAGGGAGGGATTTGCACACAGCTTGAAGTCCCCAGACCTCCTGATTCGAAACCAGGGAATGCCAGCTCTGCCTGTCAGGCCCCATTCCCTAGTGGGCACCCAGATTCAGGATCTGCCCTTTCCCAGCTATGAAACCACACCCAGGCTTCACCCTGAGCCCTGCCAAGTGGGAACTTTGCTCGCCAGGTGGGCTGAATGGCATGACTGTGTCAGGGGAAAGAAGGACCTAGGAGGCCTTCCGGGAGCTGCCACGACATAGCAGTGCTCAGGAAAAGGCAGTCTCCTTTCTGTAGGCCGGATGCACACTGGAGTTTCCGCTTGAGGCAAGGAAGCTCAGCTAGGTGATCCCTGGCTGAAGGCAAAGCAGAGAGTTTTTCAGTGGAGCGCTGGCCCCATCTGCTGGCCGACAAGCATGGGAGGAGAAACCTCGCTGCAAATGAGTTCCTGAAGTGCTTTCCAAGCAGGAGGCAGCATGGCTCCAATAGTTTAGAAAGTCCTGCTTAGGACTACCCTCTGGCAACAGGGTGGGTGCCAAGGGCATGTGGGTTGGAGGGTGCTCAGAAGTCGCAGGGGAGGCTTTGGGCACCCGGTGCTCTCTGATGGAAAACACTGCAGGCCCGAGCATCCATGAATTCCTGCAAGGCTTTGGAGTGGGAAAGCTGTGCTTAGCAGAAGGCTCCCTGCCAAGTGCTGCAGGCCTTTGTGGATGCTGAAGCAGCAGCTGCCTTGCAGGCTGCTGGTCCAGGGGCATGTGTGCCCAGGTCCAGAGTGCTGTAGGAGGAGCTCCTAGCAAGGGGCGAGCAAGCACCTTGTTTCCTTGGCATAGACTGGCCTGTGCACCCTGAGGCCTGCCAGACGTGCAAACAGCGCAGGCAGCAAGGGCTTGTGGCAGGCAGATAAGGGGCAGCAGGCGTCTCACTTGAAAGTGGGCTCATGACTCTCTTGTTCTCCGGCCCCTGTGGCCGTGTGCAAGCACAGCCTCTGGACCTGCAGCTTCTGAGAAGTGCAAGAGACACACAGGAAACCCCCAGGTGCCTTCTCTAGTGAACGGTGTTCCATCAAGGTCCTGCTTGCTGGCAGGGGCCTAGGCCAGCACAGGTCCTAGGGAGGCCAGGCTGAGGCTGGGATGGGTCCCGAGCTAGCAGTGCTCAGGGCAAGCCTGGGACTGGAGGTCAGGCTGCAGGCTCATTCCAGCTTGGGCCTGGTGCAGAAAGCCTTCAGCTAGGACTTCCATGGGGTATAGTCAGCACAGTGGTTTTTGCCTGAAATCCATGTGCCTCACTCGGAGCCCCCTGCCTTTCAGCACACACTCCCTAGAAGTGTGTTCCTGAGGCAGTTGGACAGTTGGGGAAGTGGAGGCTCTCCCAGCATGGGAGGTCTGCCTAGAACCTTGCTCTGGCTGCAAAGAGGATTCCCTGCACCTCTGGCGCTGGGGTGAGATTTTCTGCACACAGGAGACACTTGGCACACACAGTGTTTCCCCATGGAAAGCACTGTGAGGAAGAATCTCTGCCAGGGATGCATGGCACTCTCCCATCGAAGCCCTCCATGCAGCAAGCTGTCATGGACTCGAGTGCAGGCCTTGGTGGCTGGAGAGACTGCAGCTCCTCTGGAGGCTCCGGGGCAATTGGCACACCCCTCCAAGGAAATGAGGCTTGTGGGATGAGCACTTTGCAAAGAATTGCAAGCAGCCTGCTCCTTTTGATGAGACACATGTGTGGGGAGAGAGACTTGACAGCCGAGAAGAAGCAAGAGGGCAATGAGGGATTGGATTTGCATGCAGCTTGGAGGCTCCATATCTGCTGCTTCGCAAGCAGGGAGTGCCAGGTCTGCCCATCATGCTCCATTACCAGCTGGGCACCCAGTTTCAGGATCTGCCCTTTCCCAGCCATGAAACCACACCCAGGCTGCACCCTGAGCCCTGCCAAGGGGGAGCCTTGCTCGCCAGGAGGGCTGAATTGCATGACTGTGTCAGGGGAGAGAAGGCCCGAGGAGGCCTTCAGGGAACTGCCTCAACATAGCCCCGCTCAGGAAAGGCACTCCTCTTTCTGTGACCGGATGCACAATGGAGTATCTGCTTGAGGCAAAGAAGCTCAGCTAGGCGATCCCTGGCTGAAGGCAAAGCAGAGAGTTTTTCGGTGGAGCGCTGGCACCATCTGCCGGCCGACAAGCATGGAAGGAGAATCCTCGCTCCAAATGAGTTCCTGAGGAGCTTTCCAAGCAGCAGGCAGGCTGCCTCCAGAAGCTTAGAGAGTCCTGCTTCGGACTACCCTCCGGCAACAGAGTGGGTGCCAAGGGCATGTGGGTTGGAGGGTGCTCGGAAGCTGCAGGGGAGGTTTTCAGCATCCAGTGCTCTCCGATGGAACACACTGCAGGCGTGAGCATCCATGAACTCCTGCAAGGCTTTGGAGTGGGAAAGCTGTGCTTAGCAGAGGGCTCCCTGCCAAATGCTGCAGGCCTATGTGGATGGCGAAGCTGCAGCTGTCTTGCAGTCTGCTTGTCCAGAGGTGTGTGTGCCCTGGTCCAGAGTGCTGTAGGAGGAGCTCCTAGCAACGGGAGAGCAAGCACCTTGTTTCCTTGGCATAGAATGGCCTGTGCACACAGAGGCCTGTCAGCAGTGAAGACAACGCAGGCAGCAAGAGGGGTGGCAGGCAGCTAAGTGGCGGCAGGCGTCCTGCTTGAAAGTGGGGTCATGACTGTTTTGTCCTCAGGCCCCAGTGTCCACGTGCACACACTGCCTCTGGACCTGCAGCTTCCGAGCAGTGCAAGAGAAACACAAGCAACACCCTGGGGCCTTCTCGAATGAACGGTGCTCCATCGAGGTCCTGCTGGCTGGCAGTGGCCTAGGCCAGCAAAGGCCCTAGGGAGGCCAGGCTGAGGCTGGGATGGTTCCTGACCTAGCAGTGCCCAGGGCAAGCCTGGGACTGGAGGCCAGGCTGCAGGCTCATTCCAGCTTGGGCCTGGTGCAGAGCGCCTTCAGCTAAGACTTCCATGGGGAATGGTATGCGTAGTGATTTTTGCCTGCAATCCTCGTTCCTAACTCTCGCCAAACAGCCTGTTAGCCCACACTTGCTAGAAGTGTGTTCCTGAGGCAGTTGGACAATAGGGCAAGTGGAGGCTCACCCAGCATGGGACGCCCGCCTTGCACATTGCTCTGGGTGCAAAGAGGATTCCCTGCACCTCTGGCACTGGGGAGAGCATTTCTGCACACAGGAGACACTTGGCAAACACAGTTTTTCCCCTCGGAAAGTACTGTGAGAAAGAGTCGCCATCCCGGATGCATGGCACTCTCCCTTCGAAGCCCTCCATGCAGCAGGCTTTCATGGACTCGGCTGCAGGCTTTGGTAGCTGGAGACACTGCAGCTCCTCTGGAGGCTCAGGGGCAATTGGCACACCCCTCCAAGGAAATGAGGCTAGTGTGATGAGCTCTTTCCAAAGAATGGCAAGCAGCCTGCTCCTTTCGATGAGACACACGTGTGGGGAGAGATGCTTGGCAGCAGAGAAGAAGCAAGAGGGCAGCCAGGGAGGGATTTGCACACAGCTTGAAGTCCCCAGACCTCCTGATTCAAAACCAGGGAATGCCAGCTCTGCCTGTCAGGCCCCATTCGCTAGTGGGCACCCAGATTCAGGATCTGCCCTTTCCCAGCTATGAAACCACACCCAGGCTGCACCCTGAGCCCTGCCAAGTGGGAACTTTGCTCGCCAGGTGGGCTGAATGGCATGACTGTGTCAGGGGAAAGAAGGACCTAGGAGGCCTTCCGGGAGCTGCCACAACATAGCAGTGCTCAGGAAAAGGCAGTCTCCTTTCTGTAGGCCGGATGCACACTGGAGTTTCCGCTTGAGGCAAGGAAGCTCAGCTAGGTGATCCCTGGCTGAAGGCAAAGCAGAGAGTTTTTCAGTGGAGCGCTGGCCCCATCTGCTGGCCGACAAGCATGGGAGGAGAAACCTCACTGCAAATGAGTTCCTGAAGTGCTTTCCAAGCAGGAGGCAGCATGGCTCCAATAGTTTAGAAAGTCCTGCTTAGGACTACCCTCTGGCAACAGGGTGGGTGCCAAGGGCATGTGGGTTGGAGGGTGCTCAGCAGTCGCAGGGGAGGCTTTGGGCACCCGGTGCTCTCTGATGGAAAACACTGCAGGCCCGAGCATCCATGAATTCCTGCAAGGCTTTGGAGTGGGAAAGCTGTGCTTAGCAGAAGGCTCCCTGCCAAGTGCTGCAGGCCTTTGTGGATGCTGAAGCAGCAGCTGCCTTGCAGGCTGCTGGTCCAGGGGCATGTGTGCCCAGTTCCAGAGTGCTGTAGGAGGAGCTCCTAGCAAGGGGCGAGCAAGCACCTTGTTTCCTTGGCATAGACTGGCCTGTGCACCCTGAGGCCTGCCAGACGTGCAGACAGTGCAGGCAGCAAGGGCTTGTGGCAGGCAGATAAGGGGCAGCAGGCGTCTCACTTGAAAGTGGGCTCATGACTCTCTTGTTCTCCGGCCCCTGTGGCCGTGTGCAAGCACAGCCTCTGGACCTGCAGCTTCTGAGCAGTGCAAGAGACACACAGGAAACCCCCAGGTGCCTTCTCTAGTGAACGGTGTTCCATCAAGGTCCTGCTTGCTGGCAGGGGCCTAGGCCAGCACAGGTCCTAGGGAGGCCAGGCTGAGGCTGGGATGGGTCCCGAGCTAGCAGTGCTCAGGGCAAGCCTGGGACTGGAGGTCAGGCTGCAGGCTCATTCCAGCTTGGGCCTGGTGCAGAAAGCCTTCAGCTAGGACTTCCATGGGGTATAGTCAGCACAGTGGTTTTTGCCTGAAATCCATGTGCCTCACTCGGAGCCCCCTGCCTTTCAGCACACACTCCCTAGAAGTGTGTTCCTGAGGCAGTTGGACAGTTGGGGAAGTGGAGGCTCTCCCAGCATGGGAGGTCTGCCTAGAACCTTGCTCTGGCTGCAAAGAGGATTCCCTGCACCTCTGGCGCTGGGGTGAGATTTTCTGCACACAGGAGACACTTGGCACACACAGTGTTTCCCCATGGAAAGCACTGTGAGGAAGAATCTCTGCCAGGGATGCATGGCACTCTCCCATCGAAGCCCTCCATGCAGCAAGCTGTCATGGACTCGAGTGCAGGCCTTGGTGGCTGGAGAGACTGCAGCTCCTCTGGAGGCTCCGGGGCAATTGGCACACCCCTCCAAGGAAATGAGGCTTGTGGGATGAGCACTTTGCAAAGAATTGCAAGCAGCCTGCTCCTTTTGATGAGACACATGTGTGGGGAGAGAGACTTGACAGCCGAGAAGAAGCAAGAGGGCAATGAGGGATTGGATTTGCATGCAGCTTGGAGGCTCCATATCTCCTGCTTGGCAAGCAGGGAGTGCCAGGTCTGCCCATCATGCTCCATTACCAGCTGGGCACCCAGTTTCAGGATCTGCCCTTTCCCAGCCATGAAACCACACCCAGGCTGCACCCTGAGCCCTGCCAAGGGGGACCCTTGCTCGCCAGGTGGGCTGAATTGCATGACTGTGTCAGGGGAGAGAAGGCCTGAGGAGGCCTTCAGGGAACTGCCTCAACATAGCCCCGCTCAGGAAAGGCACTCCTCTTTCTGTGACCGGATGCACAATGGAGTATCTGCTTGAGGCAAAGAAGCTCAGCTAGGCGATCCCTGGCTGAAGGCAAAGCAGAGAGTTTTTCGGTGGAGCGCTGGCACCATCTGCCGGCCGACAAGCATGGAAGGAGAATCCTCGCTCCAAATGAGTTCCTGAGGAGCTTTCCAAGCAGCAGGCAGGCTGCCTCCAGAAGCTTAGAGAGTCCTGCTTCGGACTATCCTCTGACAACAGAGTGGGTGGCAAGGGCATGTGGGTTGGAGGGTGCTCGGAAGCTGCAGGGGAGGTTTTCAGCATCCAGTGCTCTCCGAAGGAACACACTGCAGGCGTGAGCATCCATGAACTCCTGCAAGGCTTTGGAGTGGGAAAGCTGTGCTTAGCAGAGGGCTCCCTGCCAAATGCTGCAGGCCTATGTGGATGGCGAAGCTGCAGCTGTCTTGCAGTCTGCTTGTCCAGAGGTGTGTGTGCCCTGGTCCAGAGTGCTGTAGGAGGAGCTCCTAGCAACGGGAGAGCAAGCACCTTGTTTCCTTGGCATAGAATGGCCTGTGCACACAGAGGCCTGTCAGCAGTGAAGACAACGCAGGCAGCAAGAGGGGTGGCAGGCAGCTAAGTGGCGGCAGGCGTCCTGCTTGAAAGTGGGGTCATGACTGTTTTGTCCTCAGGCCCCAGTGTCCACGTGCACACACTGCCTCTGGACCTGCAGCTTCCGAGCAGTGCAAGAGAAACACAAGCAACACCCTGGGGCCTTCTCGAATGAACGGTGCTCCATCGAGGTCCTGCTGGCTGGCAGTGGCCTAGGCCAGCAAAGGCCCTAGGGAGGCCAGGCTGAGGCTGGGATGGTTCCTGACCTAGCAGTGCCCAGGGCAAGCCTGGGACTGGAGGCCAGGCTGCAGGCTCATTCCAGCTTGGGCCTGGTGCAGAGCGCCTTCAGCTAAGACTTCCATGGGGAATGGTATGCGTAGTGATTTTTGCCTGCAATCCTCGTTCCTAACTCTCGCCAAACAGCCTGTTAGCCCACACTTGCTAGAAGTGTGTTCCTGAGGCAGTTGGACAATAGGGCAAGTGGAGGCTCACCCAGCATGGGACGCCCGCCTTGCACATTGCTCTGGGTGCAAAGAGGATTCCCTGCACCTCTGGCACTGGGGAGAGCATTTCTGCACACAGGAGACACTTGGCAAACACAGTTTTTCCCCTCGGAAAGTACTGTGAGAAAGAGTCGCCATCCCGGATGCATGGCACTCTCCCTTCGAAGCCCTCCATGCAGCAGGCTTTCATGGACTCGCCTGCAGGCTTTGGTAGCTGGAGACACTGCAGCTCCTCTGGAGGCTCAGGGGCAATTGGCACACCCCTCCAAGGAAATGAGGCTAGTGTGATGAGCTCTTTCCAAAGAATGGCAAGCAGCCTGCTCCTTTCGATGAGACACACGTGTGGGGAGAGATGCTTGGCAGCAGAGAAGAAGCAAGAGGGCAGCCAGGGAGGGATTTGCACACAGCTTGAAGTCCCCAGACCTCCTGATTCGAAACCAGGGAATGCCAGCTCTGCCTGTCAGGCCCCATTCCCTAGTGGGCACCCAGATTCAGGATCTGCCCTTTCCCAGCTATGAAACCACACCCAGGCTGCACCCTGAGCCCTGCCAAGTGGGAACTTTGCTCGCCAGGTGGGCTGAATGGCATGACTGTGTCAGGGGAAAGAAGGACCTAGGAGGCCTTCCGGGAGCTGCCACAACATAGCAGTGCTCAGGAAAAGGCAGTCTCCTTTCTGTAGGCCGGATGCACACTGGAGTTTCCGCTTGAGGCAAGGAAGCTCAGCTAGGTGATCCCTGGCTGAAGGCAAAGCAGAGAGTTTTTCAGTGGAGCGCTGGCCCCATCTGCTGGCTGACAAGCATGGGAGGAGAAACCTCGCTGCAAATGAGTTCCTGAAGTGCTTTCCAAGCAGGAGGCAGCATGGCTCCAATAGTTTAGAAAGTCCTGCTTAGGACTACCCTCTGGCAACAGGGTGGGTGCCAAGGGCATGTGGGTTGGAGGGTGCTCAGCAGTCGCAGGGGAGGCTTTGGGCACCCGGTGCTCTCTGATGGAAAACACTGCAGGCCCGAGCATCCATGAATTCCTGCAAGGCTTTGGAGTGGGAAAGCTGTGCTTAGCAGAAGGCTCCCTGCCAAGTGCTGCAGGCCTTTGTGGATGCTGAAGCAGCAGCTGCCTTGCAGGCTGCTGGTCCAGGGGCATGTGTGCCCAGTTCCAGAGTGCTGTAGGAGGAGCTCCTAGCAAGGGGCGAGCAAGCACCTTGTTTCCTTGGCATAGACTGGCCTGTGCACCCTGAGGCCTGCCAGACGTGCAGACAGTGCAGGCAGCAAGGGCTTGTGGCAGGCAGATAAGGGGCAGCAGGCGTCTCACTTGAAAGTGGGCTCATGACTCTCTTGTTCTCCGGCCCCTGTGGCCGTGTGCAAGCACAGCCTCTGGACCTGCAGCTTCTGAGCAGTGCAAGAGACACACAGGAAACCCCCAGGTGCCTTCTCTAGTGAACGGTGTTCCATCAAGGTCCTGCTTGCTGGCAGGGGCCTAGGCCAGCACAGGTCCTAGGGAGGCCAGGCTGAGGCTGGGATGGGTCCCGAGCTAGCAGTGCTCAGGGCAAGCCTGGGACTGGAGGTCAGGCTGCAGGCTCATTCCAGCTTGGGCCTGGTGCAGAAAGCCTTCAGCTAGGACTTCCATGGGGTATAGTCAGCACAGTGGTTTTTGCCTGAAATCCATGTGCCTCACTCGGAGCCCCCTGCCTTTCAGCACACACTCCCTAGAAGTGTGTTCCTGAGGCAGTTGGACAGTTGGGGAAGTGGAGGCTCTCCCAGCATGGGAGGTCTGCCTAGAACCTTGCTCTGGCTGCAAAGAGGATTCCCTGCACCTCTGGCGCTGGGGTGAGATTTTCTGCACACAGGAGACACTTGGCACACACAGTGTTTCCCCATGGAAAGCACTGTGAGGAAGAATCTCTGCCAGGGATGCATGGCACTCTCCCATCGAAGCCCTCCATGCAGCAAGCTGTCATGGACTCGAGTGCAGGCCTTGGTGGCTGGAGAGACTGCAGCTCCTCTGGAGGCTCCGGGGCAATTGGCACACCCCTCCAAGGAAATGAGGCTTGTGGGATGAGCACTTTGCAAAGAATTGCAAGCAGCCTGCTCCTTTTGATGAGACACATGTGTGGGGAGAGAGACTTGACAGCCGAGAAGAAGCAAGTGGGCAATGAGGGATTGGATTTGCATGCAGCTTGGAGGCTCCATATCTCCTGCTTCGCAAGCAGGGAGTGCCAGGTCTGCCCATCATGCTCCATTACCAGCTGGGCACCCAGTTTCAGGATCTGCCCTTTCCCAGCCATGAAACCACACCCAGGCTGCACCCTGAGCCCTGCCAAGGGGGAGCCTTGCTCGCCAGGAGGGCTGAATTGCATGACTGTGTCAGGGGAGAGAAGGCCCGAGGAGGCCTTCAGGGAACTGCCTCAACATAGCCCCGCTCAGGAAAGGCACTCCTCTTTCTGTGACCGGATGCACAATGGAGTATCTGCTTGAGGCAAAGAAGCTCAGCTAGGCGATCCCTGGCTGAAGGCAAAGCAGAGAGTTTTTCGGTGGAGCGCTGGCACCATCTGCCGGCCGACAAGCATGGAAGGAGAATCCTCGCTCCAAATGAGTTCCTGAGGAGCTTTCCAAGCAGCAGGCAGGCTGCCTCCAGAAGCTTAGAGAGTCCTGCTTCGGACTACCCTCCGGCAACAGAGTGGGTGCCAAGGGCATGTGGGTTGGAGGGTGCTCGGAAGCTGCAGGGGAGGTTTTCAGCATCCAGTGCTCTCCGATGGAACACACTGCAGGCGTGAGCATCCATGAACTCCTGCAAGGCTTTGGAGTGGGAAAGCTGTGCTTAGCAGAGGGCTCCCTGCCAAATGCTGCAGGCCTATGTGGATGGCGAAGCTGCAGCTGTCTTGCAGTCTGCTTGTCCAGAGGTGTGTGTGCCCTGGTCCAGAGTGCTGTAGGAGGAGCTCCTAGCAACGGGAGAGCAAGCACCTTGTTTCCTTGGCATAGAATGGCCTGTGCACACAGAGGCCTGTCAGCAGTGAAGACAACGCAGGCAGCAAGAGGGGTGGCAGGCAGCTAAGTGGCGGCAGGCGTCCTGCTTGAAAGTGGGGTCATGACTGTTTTGTCCTCAGGCCCCAGTGTCCACGTGCACACACTGCCTCTGGACCTGCAGCTTCCGAGCAGTGCAAGAGAAACACAAGCAACACCCTGGGGCCTTCTCGAATGAACGGTGCTCCATCGAGGTCCTGCTGGCTGGCAGTGGCCTAGGCCAGCAAAGGCCCTAGGGAGGCCAGGCTGAGGCTGGGATGGTTCCTGACCTAGCAGTGCCCAGGGCAAGCCTGGGACTGGAGGCCAGGCTGCAGGCTCATTCCAGCTTGGGCCTGGTGCAGAGCGCCTTCAGCTAAGACTTCCATGGGGAATGGTATGCGTAGTGATTTTTGCCTGCAATCCTCGTTCCTAACTCTCGCCAAACAGCCTGTTAGCCCACACTTGCTAGAAGTGTGTTCCTGAGGCAGTTGGACAATAGGGCAAGTGGAGGCTCACCCAGCATGGGACGCCCGCCTTGCACATTGCTCTGGGTGCAAAGAGGATTCCCTGCACCTCTGGCACTGGGGAGAGCATTTCTGCACACAGGAGACACTTGGCAAACACAGTTTTTCCCCTCGGAAAGTACTGTGAGAAAGAGTCGCCATCCCGGATGCATGGCACTCTCCCTTCGAAGCCCTCCATGCAGCAGGCTTTCATGGACTCGGCTGCAGGCTTTGGTAGCTGGAGACACTGCAGCTCCTCTGGAGGCTCAGGGGCAATTGGCACACCCCTCCAAGGAAATGAGGCTAGTGTGATGAGCTCTTTCCAAAGAATGGCAAGCAGCCTGCTCCTTTCGATGAGACACACGTGTGGGGAGAGATGCTTGGCAGCAGAGAAGAAGCAAGAGGGCAGCCAGGGAGGGATTTGCACACAGCTTGAAGTCCCCAGACCTCCTGATTCGAAACCAGGGAATGCCAGCTCTGCCTGTCAGGCCCCATTCCCTAGTGGGCACCCAGATTCAGGATCTGCCCTTTCCCAGCTATGAAACCACACCCAGGCTGCACCCTGAGCCCTGCCAAGTGGGAACTTTGCTCGCCAGGTGGGCTGAATGGCATGACTGTGTCAGGGGAAAGAAGGACCTAGGAGGCCTTCCGGGAGCTGCCACAACATAGCAGTGCTCAGGAAAAGGCAGTCTCCTTTCTGTAGGCCGGATGCACACTGGAGTTTCCGCTTGAGGCAAGGAAGCTCAGCTAGGTGATCCCTGGCTGAAGGCAAAGCAGAGAGTTTTTCAGTGGAGCGCTGGCCCCATCTGCTGGCTGACAAGCATGGGAGGAGAAACCTCGCTGCAAATGAGTTCCTGAAGTGCTTTCCAAGCAGGAGGCAGCATGGCTCCAATAGTTTAGAAAGTCCTGCTTAGGACTACCCTCTGGCAACAGGGTGGGTGCCAAGGGCATGTGGGTTGGAGGGTGCTCAGCAGTCGCAGGGGAGGCTTTGGGCACCCGGTGCTCTCTGATGGAAAACACTGCAGGCCCGAGCATCCATGAATTCCTGCAAGGCTTTGGAGTGGGAAAGCTGTGCTTAGCAGAAGGCTCCCTGCCAAGTGCTGCAGGCCTTTGTGGATGCTGAAGCAGCAGCTGCCTTGCAGGCTGCTGGTCCAGGGGCATGTGTGCCCAGTTCCAGAGTGCTGTAGGAGGAGCTCCTAGCAAGGGGCGAGCAAGCACCTTGTTTCCTTGGCATAGACTGGCCTGTGCACCCTGAGGCCTGCCAGACGTGCAGACAGTGCAGGCAGCAAGGGCTTGTGGCAGGCAGATAAGGGGCAGCAGGCGTCTCACTTGAAAGTGGGCTCATGACTCTCTTGTTCTCCGGCCCCTGTGGCCGTGTGCAAGCACAGCCTCTGGACCTGCAGCTTCTGAGCAGTGCAAGAGACACACAGGAAACCCCCAGGTGCCTTCTCTAGTGAACGGTGTTCCATCAAGGTCCTGCTTGCTGGCAGGGGCCTAGGCCAGCACAGGTCCTAGGGAGGCCAGGCTGAGGCTGGGATGGGTCCCGAGCTAGCAGTGCTCAGGGCAAGCCTGGGACTGGAGGTCAGGCTGCAGGCTCATTCCAGCTTGGGCCTGGTGCAGAAAGCCTTCAGCTAGGACTTCCATGGGGTATAGTCAGCACAGTGGTTTTTGCCTGAAATCCATGTGCCTCACTCGGAGCCCCCTGCCTTTCAGCACACACTCCCTAGAAGTGTGTTCCTGAGGCAGTTGGACAGTTGGGGAAGTGGAGGCTCTCCCAGCATGGGAGGTCTGCCTAGAACCTTGCTCTGGCTGCAAAGAGGATTCCCTGCACCTCTGGCGCTGGGGTGAGATTTTCTGCACACAGGAGACACTTGGCACACACAGTGTTTCCCCATGGAAAGCACTGTGAGGAAGAATCTCTGCCAGGGATGCATGGCACTCTCCCATCGAAGCCCTCCATGCAGCAAGCTGTCATGGACTCGAGTGCAGGCCTTGGTGGCTGGAGAGACTGCAGCTCCTCTGGAGGCTCCGGGGCAATTGGCACACCCCTCCAAGGAAATGAGGCTTGTGGGATGAGCACTTTGCAAAGAATTGCAAGCAGCCTGCTCCTTTTGATGAGACACATGTGTGGGGAGAGAGACTTGACAGCCGAGAAGAAGCAAGTGGGCAATGAGGGATTGGATTTGCATGCAGCTTGGAGGCTCCATATCTCCTGCTTCGCAAGCAGGGAGTGCCAGGTCTGCCCATCATGCTCCATTACCAGCTGGGCACCCAGTTTCAGGATCTGCCCTTTCCCAGCCATGAAACCACACCCAGGCTGCACCCTGAGCCCTGCCAAGGGGGAGCCTTGCTCGCCAGGAGGGCTGAATTGCATGACTGTGTCAGGGGAGAGAAGGCCCTAGGAGGCCTTCAGGGAACTGCCTCAACATAGCCCCGCTCAGGAAAGGCACTCCTCTTTCTGTGACCGGATGCACAATGGAGTATCTGCTTGAGGCAAAGAAGCTCAGCTAGGCGATCCCTGGCTGAAGGCAAAGCAGAGAGTTTTTCGGTGGAGCGCTGGCACCATCTGCCGGCCGACAAGCATGGAAGGAGAATCCTCGCTCCAAATGAGTTCCTGAGGAGCTTTCCAAGCAGCAGGCAGGCTGCCTCCAGAAGCTTAGAGAGTCCTGCTTCGGACTACCCTCCGGCAACAGAGTGGGTGCCAAGGGCATGTGGGTTGGAGGGTGCTCGGAAGCTGCAGGGGAGGTTTTCAGCATCCAGTGCTCTCCGATGGAACACACTGCAGGCGTGAGCATCCATGAACTCCTGCAAGGCTTTGGAGTGGGAAAGCTGTGCTTAGCAGAGGGCTCCCTGCCAAATGCTGCAGGCCTATGTGGATGGCGAAGCTGCAGCTGTCTTGCAGTCTGCTTGTCCAGAGGTGTGTGTGCCCTGGTCCAGAGTGCTGTAGGAGGAGCTCCTAGCAACGGGAGAGCAAGCACCTTGTTTCCTTGGCATAGAATGGCCTGTGCACACAGAGGCCTGTCAGCAGTGAAGACAACGCAGGCAGCAAGAGGGGTGGCAGGCAGCTAAGTGGCGGCAGGCGTCCTGCTTGAAAGTGGGGTCATGACTGTTTTGTCCTCAGGCCCCAGTGTCCACGTGCACACACTGCCTCTGGACCTGCAGCTTCCGAGCAGTGCAAGAGAAACACAAGCAACACCCTGGGGCCTTCTCGAATGAACGGTGCTCCATCGAGGTCCTGCTGGCTGGCAGTGGCCTAGGCCAGCAAAGGCCCTAGGGAGGCCAGGCTGAGGCTGGGATGGTTCCTGACCTAGCAGTGCCCAGGGCAAGCCTGGGACTGGAGGCCAGGCTGCAGGCTCATTCCAGCTTGGGCCTGGTGCAGAGCGCCTTCAGCTAAGACTTCCATGGGGAATGGTATGCGTAGTGATTTTTGCCTGCAATCCTCGTTCCTAACTCTCGCCAAACAGCCTGTTAGCCCACACTTGCTAGAAGTGTGTTCCTGAGGCAGTTGGACAATAGGGCAAGTGGAGGCTCACCCAGCATGGGACGCCCGCCTTGCACATTGCTCTGGGTGCAAAGAGGATTCCCTGCACCTCTGGCACTGGGGAGAGCATTTCTGCACACAGGAGACACTTGGCAAACACAGTTTTTCCCCTCGGAAAGTACTGTGAGAAAGAGTCGCCATCCCGGATGCATGGCACTCTCCCTTCGAAGCCCTCCATGCAGCAGGCTTTCATGGACTCGGCTGCAGGCTTTGGTAGCTGGAGACACTGCAGCTCCTCTGGAGGCTCAGGGGCAATTGGCACACCCCTCCAAGGAAATGAGGCTAGTGTGATGAGCTCTTTCCAAAGAATGGCAAGCAGCCTGCTCCTTTCGATGAGACACACGTGTGGGGAGAGATGCTTGGCAGCAGAGAAGAAGCAAGAGGGCAGCCAGGGAGGGATTTGCACACAGCTTGAAGTCCCCAGACCTCCTGATTCGAAACCAGGGAATGCCAGCTCTGCCTGTCAGGCCCCATTCCCTAGTGGGCACCCAGATTCAGGATCTGCCCTTTCCCAGCTATGAAACCACACCCAGGCTGCACCCTGAGCCCTGCCAAGTGGGAACTTTGCTCGCCAGGTGGGCTGAATGGCATGACTGTGTCAGGGGAAAGAAGGACCTAGGAGGCCTTCCGGGAGCTGCCACAACATAGCAGTGCTCAGGAAAAGGCAGTCTCCTTTCTGTAGGCCGGATGCACACTGGAGTTTCCGCTTGAGGCAAGGAAGCTCAGCTAGGTGATCCCTGGCTGAAGGCAAAGCAGAGAGTTTTTCAGTGGAGCGCTGGCCCCATCTGCTGGCTGACAAGCATGGGAGGAGAAACCTCGCTGCAAATGAGTTCCTGAAGTGCTTTCCAAGCAGGAGGCAGCATGGCTCCAATAGTTTAGAAAGTCCTGCTTAGGACTACCCTCTGGCAACAGGGTGGGTGCCAAGGGCATGTGGGTTGGAGGGTGCTCAGCAGTCGCAGGGGAGGCTTTGGGCACCCGGTGCTCTCTGATGGAAAACACTGCAGGCCCGAGCATCCATGAATTCCTGCAAGGCTTTGGAGTGGGAAAGCTGTGCTTAGCAGAAGGCTCCCTGCCAAGTGCTGCAGGCCTTTGTGGATGCTGAAGCAGCAGCTGCCTTGCAGGCTGCTGGTCCAGGGGCATGTGTGCCCAGTTCCAGAGTGCTGTAGGAGGAGCTCCTAGCAAGGGGCGAGCAAGCACCTTGTTTCCTTGGCATAGACTGGCCTGTGCACCCTGAGGCCTGCCAGACGTGCAGACAGTGCAGGCAGCAAGGGCTTGTGGCAGGCAGATAAGGGGCAGCAGGCGTCTCACTTGAAAGTGGGCTCATGACTCTCTTGTTCTCCGGCCCCTGTGGCCGTGTGCAAGCACAGCCTCTGGACCTGCAGCTTCTGAGCAGTGCAAGAGACACACAGGAAACCCCCAGGTGCCTTCTCTAGTGAACGGTGTTCCATCAAGGTCCTGCTTGCTGGCAGGGGCCTAGGCCAGCACAGGTCCTAGGGAGGCCAGGCTGAGGCTGGGATGGGTCCCGAGCTAGCAGTGCTCAGGGCAAGCCTGGGACTGGAGGTCAGGCTGCAGGCTCATTCCAGCTTGGGCCTGGTGCAGAAAGCCTTCAGCTAGGACTTCCATGGGGTATAGTCAGCACAGTGGTTTTTGCCTGAAATCCATGTGCCTCACTCGGAGCCCCCTGCCTTTCAGCACACACTCCCTAGAAGTGTGTTCCTGAGGCAGTTGGACAGTTGGGGAAGTGGAGGCTCTCCCAGCATGGGAGGTCTGCCTAGAACCTTGCTCTGGCTGCAAAGAGGATTCCCTGCACCTCTGGCGCTGGGGTGAGATTTTCTGCACACAGGAGACACTTGGCACACACAGTGTTTCCCCATGGAAAGCACTGTGAGGAAGAATCTCTGCCAGGGATGCATGGCACTCTCCCATCGAAGCCCTCCATGCAGCAAGCTGTCATGGACTCGAGTGCAGGCCTTGGTGGCTGGAGAGACTGCAGCTCCTCTGGAGGCTCCGGGGCAATTGGCACACCCCTCCAAGGAAATGAGGCTTGTGGGATGAGCACTTTGCAAAGAATTGCAAGCAGCCTGCTCCTTTTGATGAGACACATGTGTGGGGAGAGAGACTTGACAGCCGAGAAGAAGCAAGTGGGCAATGAGGGATTGGATTTGCATGCAGCTTGGAGGCTCCATATCTCCTGCTTCGCAAGCAGGGAGTGCCAGGTCTGCCCATCATGCTCCATTACCAGCTGGGCACCCAGTTTCAGGATCTGCCCTTTCCCAGCCATGAAACCACACCCAGGCTGCACCCTGAGCCCTGCCAAGGGGGAGCCTTGCTCGCCAGGAGGGCTGAATTGCATGACTGTGTCAGGGGAGAGAAGGCCCGAGGAGGCCTTCAGGGAACTGCCTCAACATAGCCCCGCTCAGGAAAGGCACTCCTCTTTCTGTGACCGGATGCACAATGGAGTATCTGCTTGAGGCAAAGAAGCTCAGCTAGGCGATCCCTGGCTGAAGGCAAAGCAGAGAGTTTTTCGGTGGAGCGCTGGCACCATCTGCCGGCCGACAAGCATGGAAGGAGAATCCTCGCTCCAAATGAGTTCCTGAGGAGCTTTCCAAGCAGCAGGCAGGCTGCCTCCAGAAGCTTAGAGAGTCCTGCTTCGGACTACCCTCCGGCAACAGAGTGGGTGCCAAGGGCATGTGGGTTGGAGGGTGCTCGGAAGCTGCAGGGGAGGTTTTCAGCATCCAGTGCTCTCCGATGGAACACACTGCAGGCGTGAGCATCCATGAACTCCTGCAAGGCTTTGGAGTGGGAAAGCTGTGCTTAGCAGAGGGCTCCCTGCCAAATGCTGCAGGCCTATGTGGATGGCGAAGCTGCAGCTGTCTTGCAGTCTGCTTGTCCAGAGGTGTGTGTGCCCTGGTCCAGAGTGCTGTAGGAGGAGCTCCTAGCAACGGGAGAGCAAGCACCTTGTTTCCTTGGCATAGAATGGCCTGTGCACACAGAGGCCTGTCAGCAGTGAAGACAACGCAGGCAGCAAGAGGGGTGGCAGGCAGCTAAGTGGCGGCAGGCGTCCTGCTTGAAAGTGGGGTCATGACTGTTTTGTCCTCAGGCCCCAGTGTCCACGTGCACACACTGCCTCTGGACCTGCAGCTTCCGAGCAGTGCAAGAGAAACACAAGCAACACCCTGGGGCCTTCTCGAATGAACGGTGCTCCATCGAGGTCCTGCTGGCTGGCAGTGGCCTAGGCCAGCAAAGGCCCTAGGGAGGCCAGGCTGAGGCTGGGATGGTTCCTGACCTAGCAGTGCCCAGGGCAAGCCTGGGACTGGAGGCCAGGCTGCAGGCTCATTCCAGCTTGGGCCTGGTGCAGAGCGCCTTCAGCTAAGACTTCCATGGGGAATGGTATGCGTAGTGATTTTTGCCTGCAATCCTCCTTCCTAACTCTCGCCAAACAGCCTGTTAGCCCACACTTGCTAGAAGTGTGTTCCTGAGGCAGTTGGACAATAGGGCAAGTGGAGGCTCACCCAGCATGGGACGCCCGCCTTGCACATTGCTCTGGGTGCAAAGAGGATTCCCTGCACCTCTGGCACTGGGGAGAGCATTTCTGCACACAGGAGACACTTGGCAAACACAGTTTTTCCCCTCGGAAAGTACTGTGAGAAAGAGTCGCCATCCCGGATGCATGGCACTCTCCCTTCGAAGCCCTCCATGCAGCAGGCTTTCATGGACTCGGCTGCAGGCTTTGGTAGCTGGAGACACTGCAGCTCCTCTGGAGGCTCAGGGGCAATTGGCACACCCCTCCAAGGAAATGAGGCTAGTGTGATGAGCTCTTTCCAAAGAATGGCAAGCAGCCTGCTCCTTTCGATGAGACACACGTGTGGGGAGAGATGCTTGGCAGCAGAGAAGAAGCAAGAGGGCAGCCAGGGAGGGATTTGCACACAGCTTGAAGTCCCCAGACCTCCTGATTCGAAACCAGGGAATGCCAGCTCTGCCTGTCAGGCCCCATTCCCTAGTGGGCACCCAGATTCAGGATCTGCCCTTTCCCAGCTATGAAACCACACCCAGGCTGCACCCTGAGCCCTGCCAAGTGGGAACTTTGCTCGCCAGGTGGGCTGAATGGCATGACTGTGTCAGGGGAAAGAAGGACCTAGGAGGCCTTCCGGGAGCTGCCACAACATAGCAGTGCTCAGGAAAAGGCAGTCTCCTTTCTGTAGGCCGGATGCACACTGGAGTTTCCGCTTGAGGCAAGGAAGCTCAGCTAGGTGATCCCTGGCTGAAGGCAAAGCAGAGAGTTTTTCAGTGGAGCGCTGGCCCCATCTGCTGGCTGACAAGCATGGGAGGAGAAACCTCGCTGCAAATGAGTTCCTGAAGTGCTTTCCAAGCAGGAGGCAGCATGGCTCCAATAGTTTAGAAAGTCCTGCTTAGGACTACCCTCTGGCAACAGGGTGGGTGCCAAGGGCATGTGGGTTGGAGGGTGCTCAGCAGTCGCAGGGGAGGCTTTGGGCACCCGGTGCTCTCTGATGGAAAACACTGCAGGCCCGAGCATCCATGAATTCCTGCAAGGCTTTGGAGTGGGAAAGCTGTGCTTAGCAGAAGGCTCCCTGCCAAGTGCTGCAGGCCTTTGTGGATGCTGAAGCAGCAGCTGCCTTGCAGGCTGCTGGTCCAGGGGCATGTGTGCCCAGTTCCAGAGTGCTGTAGGAGGAGCTCCTAGCAAGGGGCGAGCAAGCACCTTGTTTCCTTGGCATAGACTGGCCTGTGCACCCTGAGGCCTGCCAGACGTGCAGACAGTGCAGGCAGCAAGGGCTTGTGGCAGGCAGATAAGGGGCAGCAGGCGTCTCACTTGAAAGTGGGCTCATGACTCTCTTGTTCTCCGGCCCCTGTGGCCGTGTGCAAGCACAGCCTCTGGACCTGCAGCTTCTGAGCAGTGCAAGAGACACACAGGAAACCCCCAGGTGCCTTCTCTAGTGAACGGTGTTCCATCAAGGTCCTGCTTGCTGGCAGGGGCCTAGGCCAGCACAGGTCCTAGGGAGGCCAGGCTGAGGCTGGGATGGGTCCCGAGCTAGCAGTGCTCAGGGCAAGCCTGGGACTGGAGGTCAGGCTGCAGGCTCATTCCAGCTTGGGCCTGGTGCAGAAAGCCTTCAGCTAGGACTTCCATGGGGTATAGTCAGCACAGTGGTTTTTGCCTGAAATCCATGTGCCTCACTCGGAGCCCCCTGCCTTTCAGCACACACTCCCTAGAAGTGTGTTCCTGAGGCAGTTGGACAGTTGGGGAAGTGGAGGCTCTCCCAGCATGGGAGGTCTGCCTAGAACCTTGCTCTGGCTGCAAAGAGGATTCCCTGCACCTCTGGCGCTGGGGTGAGATTTTCTGCACACAGGAGACACTTGGCACACACAGTGTTTCCCCATGGAAAGCACTGTGAGGAAGAATCTCTGCCAGGGATGCATGGCACTCTCCCATCGAAGCCCTCCATGCAGCAAGCTGTCATGGACTCGAGTGCAGGCCTTGGTGGCTGGAGAGACTGCAGCTCCTCTGGAGGCTCCGGGGCAATTGGCACACCCCTCCAAGGAAATGAGGCTTGTGGGATGAGCACTTTGCAAAGAATTGCAAGCAGCCTGCTCCTTTTGATGAGACACATGTGTGGGGAGAGAGACTTGACAGCCGAGAAGAAGCAAGTGGGCAATGAGGGATTGGATTTGCATGCAGCTTGGAGGCTCCATATCTCCTGCTTCGCAAGCAGGGAGTGCCAGGTCTGCCCATCATGCTCCATTACCAGCTGGGCACCCAGTTTCAGGATCTGCCCTTTCCCAGCCATGAAACCACACCCAGGCTGCACCCTGAGCCCTGCCAAGGGGGAGCCTTGCTCGCCAGGAGGGCTGAATTGCATGACTGTGTCAGGGGAGAGAAGGCCCGAGGAGGCCTTCAGGGAACTGCCTCAACATAGCCCCGCTCAGGAAAGGCACTCCTCTTTCTGTGACCGGATGCACAATGGAGTATCTGCTTGAGGCAAAGAAGCTCAGCTAGGCGATCCCTGGCTGAAGGCAAAGCAGAGAGTTTTTCGGTGGAGCGCTGGCACCATCTGCCGGCCGACAAGCATGGAAGGAGAATCCTCGCTCCAAATGAGTTCCTGAGGAGCTTTCCAAGCAGCAGGCAGGCTGCCTCCAGAAGCTTAGAGAGTCCTGCTTCGGACTACCCTCCGGCAACAGAGTGGGTGCCAAGGGCATGTGGGTTGGAGGGTGCTCGGAAGCTGCAGGGGAGGTTTTCAGCATCCAGTGCTCTCCGATGGAACACACTGCAGGCGTGAGCATCCATGAACTCCTGCAAGGCTTTGGAGTGGGAAAGCTGTGCTTAGCAGAGGGCTCCCTGCCAAATGCTGCAGGCCTATGTGGATGGCGAAGCTGCAGCTGTCTTGCAGTCTGCTTGTCCAGAGGTGTGTGTGCCCTGGTCCAGAGTGCTGTAGGAGGAGCTCCTAGCAACGGGAGAGCAAGCACCTTGTTTCCTTGGCATAGAATGGCCTGTGCACACAGAGGCCTGTCAGCAGTGAAGACAACGCAGGCAGCAAGAGGGGTGGCAGGCAGCTAAGTGGCGGCAGGCGTCCTGCTTGAAAGTGGGGTCATGACTGTTTTGTCCTCAGGCCCCAGTGTCCACGTGCACACACTGCCTCTGGACCTGCAGCTTCCGAGCAGTGCAAGAGAAACACAAGCAACACCCTGGGGCCTTCTCGAATGAACGGTGCTCCATCGAGGTCCTGCTGGCTGGCAGTGGCCTAGGCCAGCAAAGGCCCTAGGGAGGCCAGGCTGAGGCTGGGATGGTTCCTGACCTAGCAGTGCCCAGGGCAAGCCTGGGACTGGAGGCCAGGCTGCAGGCTCATTCCAGCTTGGGCCTGGTGCAGAGCGCCTTCAGCTAAGACTTCCATGGGGAATGGTATGCGTAGTGATTTTTGCCTGCAATCCTCGTTCCTAACTCTCGCCAAACAGCCTGTTAGCCCACACTTGCTAGAAGTGTGTTCCTGAGGCAGTTGGACAATAGGGCAAGTGGAGGCTCACCCAGCATGGGACGCCCGCCTTGCACATTGCTCTGGGTGCAAAGAGGATTCCCTGCACCTCTGGCACTGGGGAGAGCATTTCTGCACACAGGAGACACTTGGCAAACACAGTTTTTCCCCTCGGAAAGTACTGTGAGAAAGAGTCGCCATCCCGGATGCATGGCACTCTCCCTTCGAAGCCCTCCATGCAGCAGGCTTTCATGGACTCGGCTGCAGGCTTTGGTAGCTGGAGACACTGCAGCTCCTCTGGAGGCTCAGGGGCAATTGGCACACCCCTCCAAGGAAATGAGGCTAGTGTGATGAGCTCTTTCCAAAGAATGGCAAGCAGCCTGCTCCTTTCGATGAGACACACGTGTGGGGAGAGATGCTTGGCAGCAGAGAAGAAGCAAGAGGGCAGCCAGGGAGGGATTTGCACACAGCTTGAAGTCCCCAGACCTCCTGATTCGAAACCAGGGAATGCCAGCTCTGCCTGTCAGGCCCCATTCCCTAGTGGGCACCCAGATTCAGGATCTGCCCTTTCCCAGCTATGAAACCACACCCAGGCTGCACCCTGAGCCCTGCCAAGTGGGAACTTTGCTCGCCAGGTGGGCTGAATGGCATGACTGTGTCAGGGGAAAGAAGGACCTAGGAGGCCTTCCGGGAGCTGCCACGACATAGCAGTGCTCAGGAAAAGGCAGTCTCCTTTCTGTAGGCCGGATGCACACTGGAGTTTCCGCTTGAGGCAAGGAAGCTCAGCTAGGTGATCCCTGGCTGAAGGCAAAGCAGAGAGTTTTTCAGTGGAGCGCTGGCCCCATCTGCTGGCCGACAAGCATGGGAGGAGAAACCTCGCTGCAAATGAGTTCCTGAAGTGCTTTCCAAGCAGGAGGCAGCATGGCTCCAATAGTTTAGAAAGTCCTGCTTAGGACTACCCTCTGGCAACAGGGTGGGTGCCAAGGGCATGTGGGTTGGAGGGTGCTCAGCAGTCGCAGGGGAGGCTTTGGGCACCCGGTGCTCTCTGATGGAAAACACTGCAGGCCCGAGCATCCATGAATTCCTGCAAGGCTTTGGAGTGGGAAAGCTGTGCTTAGCAGAAGGCTCCCTGCCAAGTGCTGCAGGCCTTTGTGGATGCTGAAGCAGCAGCTGCCTTGCAGGCTGCTGGTCCAGGGGCATGTGTGCCCAGTTCCAGAGTGCTGTAGGAGGAGCTCCTAGCAAGGGGCGAGCAAGCACCTTGTTTCCTTGGCATAGACTGGCCTGTGCACCCTGAGGCCTGCCAGACGTGCAGACAGTGCAGGCAGCAAGGGCTTGTGGCAGGCAGATAAGGGGCAGCAGGCGTCTCACTTGAAAGTGGGCTCATGACTCTCTTGTTCTCCGGCCCCTGTGGCCGTGTGCAAGCACAGCCTCTGGACCTGCAGCTTCTGAGCAGTGCAAGAGACACACAGGAAACCCCCAGGTGCCTTCTCTAGTGAACGGTGTTCCATCAAGGTCCTGCTTGCTGGCAGGGGCCTAGGCCAGCACAGGTCCTAGGGAGGCCAGGCTGAGGCTGGGATGGGTCCCGAGCTAGCAGTGCTCAGGGCAAGCCTGGGACTGGAGGTCAGGCTGCAGGCTCATTCCAGCTTGGGCCTGGTGCAGAAAGCCTTCAGCTAGGACTTCCATGGGGTATAGTCAGCACAGTGGTTTTTGCCTGAAATCCATGTGCCTCACTCGGAGCCCCCTGCCTTTCAGCACACACTCCCTAGAAGTGTGTTCCTGAGGCAGTTGGACAGTTGGGGAAGTGGAGGCTCTCCCAGCATGGGAGGTCTGCCTAGAACCTTGCTCTGGCTGCAAAGAGGATTCCCTGCACCTCTGGCGCTGGGGTGAGATTTTCTGCACACAGGAGACACTTGGCACACACAGTGTTTCCCCATGGAAAGCACTGTGAGGAAGAATCTCTGCCAGGGATGCATGGCACTCTCCCATCGAAGCCCTCCATGCAGCAAGCTGTCATGGACTCGAGTGCAGGCCTTGGTGGCTGGAGAGACTGCAGCTCCTCTGGAGGCTCCGGGGCAATTGGCACACCCCTCCAAGGAAATGAGGCTTGTGGGATGAGCACTTTGCAAAGAATTGCAAGCAGCCTGCTCCTTTTGATGAGACACATGTGTGGGGAGAGAGACTTGACAGCCGAGAAGAAGCAAGTGGGCAATGAGGGATTGGATTTGCATGCAGCTTGGAGGCTCCATATCTCCTGCTTCGCAAGCAGGGAGTGCCAGGTCTGCCCATCATGCTCCATTACCAGCTGGGCACCCAGTTTCAGGATCTGCCCTTTCCCAGCCATGAAACCACACCCAGGCTGCACCCTGAGCCCTGCCAAGGGGGAGCCTTGCTCGCCAGGAGGGCTGAATTGCATGACTGTGTCAGGGGAGAGAAGGCCCGAGGAGGCCTTCAGGGAACTGCCTCAACATAGCCCCGCTCAGGAAAGGCACTCCTCTTTCTGTGACCGGATGCACAATGGAGTATCTGCTTGAGGCAAAGAAGCTCAGCTAGGCGATCCCTGGCTGAAGGCAAAGCAGAGAGTTTTTCGGTGGAGCGCTGGCACCATCTGCCGGCCGACAAGCATGGAAGGAGAATCCTCGCTCCAAATGAGTTCCTGAGGAGCTTTCCAAGCAGCAGGCAGGCTGCCTCCAGAAGCTTAGAGAGTCCTGCTTCGGACTACCCTCCGGCAACAGAGTGGGTGCCAAGGGCATGTGGGTTGGAGGGTGCTCGGAAGCTGCAGGGGAGGTTTTCAGCATCCAGTGCTCTCCGATGGAACACACTGCAGGCGTGAGCATCCATGAACTCCTGCAAGGCTTTGGAGTGGGAAAGCTGTGCTTAGCAGAGGGCTCCCTGCCAAATGCTGCAGGCCTATGTGGATGGCGAAGCTGCAGCTGTCTTGCAGTCTGCTTGTCCAGAGGTGTGTGTGCCCTGGTCCAGAGTGCTGTAGGAGGAGCTCCTAGCAACGGGAGAGCAAGCACCTTGTTTCCTTGGCATAGAATGGCCTGTGCACACAGAGGCCTGTCAGCAGTGAAGACAACGCAGGCAGCAAGAGGGGTGGCAGGCAGCTAAGTGGCGGCAGGCGTCCTGCTTGAAAGTGGGGTCATGACTGTTTTGTCCTCAGGCCCCAGTGTCCACGTGCACACACTGCCTCTGGACCTGCAGCTTCCGAGCAGTGCAAGAGAAACACAAGCAACACCCTGGGGCCTTCTCGAATGAACGGTGCTCCATCGAGGTCCTGCTGGCTGGCAGTGGCCTAGGCCAGCAAAGGCCCTAGGGAGGCCAGGCTGAGGCTGGGATGGTTCCTGACCTAGCAGTGCCCAGGGCAAGCCTGGGACTGGAGGCCAGGCTGCAGGCTCATTCCAGCTTGGGCCTGGTGCAGAGCGCCTTCAGCTAAGACTTCCATGGGGAATGGTATGCGTAGTGATTTTTGCCTGCAATCCTCGTTCCTAACTCTCGCCAAACAGCCTGTTAGCCCACACTTGCTAGAAGTGTGTTCCTGAGGCAGTTGGACAATAGGGCAAGTGGAGGCTCACCCAGCATGGGACGCCCGCCTTGCACATTGCTCTGGGTGCAAAGAGGATTCCCTGCACCTCTGGCACTGGGGAGAGCATTTCTGCACACAGGAGACACTTGGCAAACACAGTTTTTCCCCTCGGAAAGTACTGTGAGAAAGAGTCGCCATCCCGGATGCATGGCACTCTCCCTTCGAAGCCCTCCATGCAGCAGGCTTTCATGGACTCGGCTGCAGGCTTTGGTAGCTGGAGACACTGCAGCTCCTCTGGAGGCTCAGGGGCAATTGGCACACCCCTCCAAGGAAATGAGGCTAGTGTGATGAGCTCTTTCCAAAGAATGGCAAGCAGCCTGCTCCTTTCGATGAGACACACGTGTGGGGAGAGATGCTTGGCAGCAGAGAAGAAGCAAGAGGGCAGCCAGGGAGGGATTTGCACACAGCTTGAAGTCCCCAGACCTCCTGATTCGAAACCAGGGAATGCCAGCTCTGCCTGTCAGGCCCCATTCCCTAGTGGGCACCCAGATTCAGGATCTGCCCTTTCCCAGCTATGAAACCACACCCAGGCTGCACCCTGAGCCCTGCCAAGTGGGAACTTTGCTCGCCAGGTGGGCTGAATGGCATGACTGTGTCAGGGGAAAGAAGGACCTAGGAGGCCTTCCGGGAGCTGCCACGACATAGCAGTGCTCAGGAAAAGGCAGTCTCCTTTCTGTAGGCCGGATGCACACTGGAGTTTCCGCTTGAGGCAAGGAAGCTCAGCTAGGTGATCCCTGGCTGAAGGCAAAGCAGAGAGTTTTTCAGTGGAGCGCTGGCCCCATCTGCTGGCCGACAAGCATGGGAGGAGAAACCTCGCTGCAAATGAGTTCCTGAAGTGCTTTCCAAGCAGGAGGCAGCATGGCTCCAATAGTTTAGAAAGTCCTGCTTAGGACTACCCTCTGGCAACAGGGTGGGTGCCAAGGGCATGTGGGTTGGAGGGTGCTCAGCAGTCGCAGGGGAGGCTTTGGGCACCCGGTGCTCTCTGATGGAAAACACTGCAGGCCCGAGCATCCATGAATTCCTGCAAGGCTTTGGAGTGGGAAAGCTGTGCTTAGCAGAAGGCTCCCTGCCAAGTGCTGCAGGCCTTTGTGGATGCTGAAGCAGCAGCTGCCTTGCAGGCTGCTGGTCCAGGGGCATGTGTGCCCAGTTCCAGAGTGCTGTAGGAGGAGCTCCTAGCAAGGGGCGAGCAAGCACCTTGTTTCCTTGGCATAGACTGGCCTGTGCACCCTGAGGCCTGCCAGACGTGCAGACAGTGCAGGCAGCAAGGGCTTGTGGCAGGCAGATAAGGGGCAGCAGGCGTCTCACTTGAAAGTGGGCTCATGACTCTCTTGTTCTCCGGCCCCTGTGGCCGTGTGCAAGCACAGCCTCTGGACCTGCAGCTTCTGAGCAGTGCAAGAGACACACAGGAAACCCCCAGGTGCCTTCTCTAGTGAACGGTGTTCCATCAAGGTCCTGCTTGCTGGCAGGGGCCTAGGCCAGCACAGGTCCTAGGGAGGCCAGGCTGAGGCTGGGATGGGTCCCGAGCTAGCAGTGCTCAGGGCAAGCCTGGGACTGGAGGTCAGGCTGCAGGCTCATTCCAGCTTGGGCCTGGTGCAGAAAGCCTTCAGCTAGGACTTCCATGGGGTATAGTCAGCACAGTGGTTTTTGCCTGAAATCCATGTGCCTCACTCGGAGCCCCCTGCCTTTCAGCACACACTCCCTAGAAGTGTGTTCCTGAGGCAGTTGGACAGTTGGGGAAGTGGAGGCTCTCCCAGCATGGGAGGTCTGCCTAGAACCTTGCTCTGGCTGCAAAGAGGATTCCCTGCACCTCTGGCGCTGGGGTGAGATTTTCTGCACACAGGAGACACTTGGCACACACAGTGTTTCCCCATGGAAAGCACTGTGAGGAAGAATCTCTGCCAGGGATGCATGGCACTCTCCCATCGAAGCCCTCCATGCAGCAAGCTGTCATGGACTCGAGTGCAGGCCTTGGTGGCTGGAGAGACTGCAGCTCCTCTGGAGGCTCCGGGGCAATTGGCACACCCCTCCAAGGAAATGAGGCTTGTGGGATGAGCACTTTGCAAAGAATTGCAAGCAGCCTGCTCCTTTTGATGAGACACATGTGTGGGGAGAGAGACTTGACAGCCGAGAAGAAGCAAGTGGGCAATGAGGGATTGGATTTGCATGCAGCTTGGAGGCTCCATATCTGCTGCTTCGCAAGCAGGGAGTGCCAGGTCTGCCCATCATGCTCCATTACCAGCTGGGCACCCAGTTTCAGGATCTGCCCTTTCCCAGCCATGAAACCACACCCAGGCTGCACCCTGAGCCCTGCCAAGGGGGAGCCTTGCTCGCCAGGAGGGCTGAATTGCATGACTGTGTCAGGGGAGAGAAGGCCCGAGGAGGCCTTCAGGGAACTGCCTCAACATAGCCCCGCTCAGGAAAGGCACTCCTCTTTCTGTGACCGGATGCACAATGGAGTATCTGCTTGAGGCAAAGAAGCTCAGCTAGGCGATCCCTGGCTGAAGGCAAAGCAGAGAGTTTTTCGGTGGAGCGCTGGCACCATCTGCCGGCCGACAAGCATGGAAGGAGAATCCTCGCTCCAAATGAGTTCCTGAGGAGCTTTCCAAGCAGCAGGCAGGCTGCCTCCAGAAGCTTAGAGAGTCCTGCTTCGGACTACCCTCCGGCAACAGAGTGGGTGCCAAGGGCATGTGGGTTGGAGGGTGCTCGGAAGCTGCAGGGGAGGTTTTCAGCATCCAGTGCTCTCCGATGGAACACACTGCAGGCGTGAGCATCCATGAACTCCTGCAAGGCTTTGGAGTGGGAAAGCTGTGCTTAGCAGAGGGCTCCCTGCCAAATGCTGCAGGCCTATGTGGATGGCAAAGCTGCAGCTGTCTTGCAGTCTGCTTGTCCAGAGGTGTGTGTGCCCTGGTCCAGAGTGCTGTAGGAGGAGCTCCTAGCAACGGGAGAGCAAGCACCTTGTTTCCTTGGCATAGAATGGCCTGTGCACACAGAGGCCTGTCAGCAGTGAAGACAACGCAGGCAGCAAGAGGGGTGGCAGGCAGCTAAGTGGCGGCAGGCGTCCTGCTTGAAAGTGGGGTCATGACTGTTTTGTCCTCAGGCCCCAGTGTCCACGTGCACACACTGCCTCTGGACCTGCAGCTTCCGAGCAGTGCAAGAGAAACACAAGCAACACCCTGGGGCCTTCTCGAATGAACGGTGCTCCATCGAGGTCCTGCTGGCTGGCAGTGGCCTAGGCCAGCAAAGGCCCTAGGGAGGCCAGGCTGAGGCTGGGATGGTTCCTGACCTAGCAGTGCCCAGGGCAAGCCTGGGACTGGAGGCCAGGCTGCAGGCTCATTCCAGCTTGGGCCTGGTGCAGAGCGCCTTCAGCTAAGACTTCCATGGGGAATGGTATGCGTAGTGATTTTTGCCTGCAATCCTCGTTCCTAACTCTCGCCAAACAGCCTGTTAGCCCACACTTGCTAGAAGTGTGTTCCTGAGGCAGTTGGACAATAGGGCAAGTGGAGGCTCACCCAGCATGGGACGCCCGCCTTGCACATTGCTCTGGGTGCAAAGAGGATTCCCTGCACCTCTGGCACTGGGGAGAGCATTTCTGCACACAGGAGACACTTGGCAAACACAGTTTTTCCCCTCGGAAAGTACTGTGAGAAAGAGTCGCCATCCCGGATGCATGGCACTCTCCCTTCGAAGCCCTCCATGCAGCAGGCTTTCATGGACTCGCCTGCAGGCTTTGGTAGCTGGAGACACTGCAGCTCCTCTGGAGGCTCAGGGGCAATTGGCACACCCCTCCAAGGAAATGAGGCTAGTGTGATGAGCTCTTTCCAAAGAATGGCAAGCAGCCTGCTCCTTTCGATGAGACACACGTGTGGGGAGAGATGCTTGGCAGCAGAGAAGAAGCAAGAGGGCAGCCAGGGAGGGATTTGCACACAGCTTGAAGTCCCCAGACCTCCTGATTCGAAACCAGGGAATGCCAGCTCTGCCTGTCAGGCCCCATTCCCTAGTGGGCACCCAGATTCAGGATCTGCCCTTTCCCAGCTATGAAACCACACCCAGGCTGCACCCTGAGCCCTGCCAAGTGGGAACTTTGCTCGCCAGGTGGGCTGAATGGCATGACTGTGTCAGGGGAAAGAAGGACCTAGGAGGCCTTCCGGGAGCTGCCACAACATAGCAGTGCTCAGGAAAAGGCAGTCTCCTTTCTGTAGGCCGGATGCACACTGGAGTTTCCGCTTGAGGCAAGGAAGCTCAGCTAGGTGATCCCTGGCTGAAGGCAAAGCAGAGAGTTTTTCAGTGGAGCGCTGGCCCCATCTGCTGGCTGACAAGCATGGGAGGAGAAACCTCGCTGCAAATGAGTTCCTGAAGTGCTTTCCAAGCAGGAGGCAGCATGGCTCCAATAGTTTAGAAAGTCCTGCTTAGGACTACCCTCTGGCAACAGGGTGGGTGCCAAGGGCATGTGGGTTGGAGGGTGCTCAGCAGTCGCAGGGGAGGCTTTGGGCACCCGGTGCTCTCTGATGGAAAACACTGCAGGCCCGAGCATCCATGAATTCCTGCAAGGCTTTGGAGTGGGAAAGCTGTGCTTAGCAGAAGGCTCCCTGCCAAGTGCTGCAGGCCTTTGTGGATGCTGAAGCAGCAGCTGCCTTGCAGGCTGCTGGTCCAGGGGCATGTGTGCCCAGTTCCAGAGTGCTGTAGGAGGAGCTCCTAGCAAGGGGCGAGCAAGCACCTTGTTTCCTTGGCATAGACTGGCCTGTGCACCCTGAGGCCTGCCAGACGTGCAAACAGCGCAGGCAGCAAGGGCTTGTGGCAGGCAGATAAGGGGCAGCAGGCGTCTCACTTGAAAGTGGGCTCATGACTCTCTTGTTCTCCGGCCCCTGTGGCCGTGTGCAAGCACAGCCTCTGGACCTGCAGCTTCTGAGCAGTGCAAGAGACACACAGGAAACCCCCAGGTGCCTTCTCTAGTGAACGGTGTTCCATCAAGGTCCTGCTTGCTGGCAGGGGCCTAGGCCAGCACAGGTCCTAGGGAGGCCAGGCTGAGGCTGGGATGGGTCCCGAGCTAGCAGTGCTCAGGGCAAGCCTGGGACTGGAGGTCAGGCTGCAGGCTCATTCCAGCTTGGGCCTGGTGCAGAAAGCCTTCAGCTAGGACTTCCATGGGGTATAGTCAGCACAGTGGTTTTTGCCTGAAATCCATGTGCCTCACTCGGAGCCCCCTGCCTTTCAGCACACACTCCCTAGAAGTGTGTTCCTGAGGCAGTTGGACAGTTGGGGAAGTGGAGGCTCTCCCAGCATGGGAGGTCTGCCTAGAACCTTGCTCTGGCTGCAAAGAGGATTCCCTGCACCTCTGGCGCTGGGGTGAGATTTTCTGCACACAGGAGACACTTGGCACACACAGTGTTTCCCCATGGAAAGCACTGTGAGGAAGAATCTCTGCCAGGGATGCATGGCACTCTCCCATCGAAGCCCTCCATGCAGCAAGCTGTCATGGACTCGAGTGCAGGCCTTGGTGGCTGGAGAGACTGCAGCTCCTCTGGAGGCTCCGGGGCAATTGGCACACCCCTCCAAGGAAATGAGGCTTGTGGGATGAGCACTTTGCAAAGAATTGCAAGCAGCCTGCTCCTTTTGATGAGACACATGTGTGGGGAGAGAGACTTGACAGCCGAGAAGAAGCAAGTGGGCAATGAGGGATTGGATTTGCATGCAGCTTGGAGGCTCCATATCTGCTGCTTCGCAAGCAGGGAGTGCCAGGTCTGCCCATCATGCTCCATTACCAGCTGGGCACCCAGTTTCAGGATCTGCCCTTTCCCAGCCATGAAACCACACCCAGGCTGCACCCTGAGCCCTGCCAAGGGGGAGCCTTGCTCGCCAGGAGGGCTGAATTGCATGACTGTGTCAGGGGAGAGAAGGCCCGAGGAGGCCTTCAGGGAACTGCCTCAACATAGCCCCGCTCAGGAAAGGCACTCCTCTTTCTGTGACCGGATGCACAATGGAGTATCTGCTTGAGGCAAAGAAGCTCAGCTAGGCGATCCCTGGCTGAAGGCAAAGCAGAGAGTTTTTCGGTGGAGCGCTGGCACCATCTGCCGGCCGACAAGCATGGAAGGAGAATCCTCGCTCCAAATGAGTTCCTGAGGAGCTTTCCAAGCAGCAGGCAGGCTGCCTCCAGAAGCTTAGAGAGTCCTGCTTCGGACTACCCTCCGGCAACAGAGTGGGTGCCAAGGGCATGTGGGTTGGAGGGTGCTCGGAAGCTGCAGGGGAGGTTTTCAGCATCCAGTGCTCTCCGATGGAACACACTGCAGGCGTGAGCATCCATGAACTCCTGCAAGGCTTTGGAGTGGGAAAGCTGTGCTTAGCAGAGGGCTCCCTGCCAAATGCTGCAGGCCTATGTGGATGGCGAAGCTGCAGCTGTCTTGCAGTCTGCTTGTCCAGAGGTGTGTGTGCCCTGGTCCAGAGTGCTGTAGGAGGAGCTCCTAGCAACGGGAGAGCAAGCACCTTGTTTCCTTGGCATAGAATGGCCTGTGCACACAGAGGCCTGTCAGCAGTGAAGACAACGCAGGCAGCAAGAGGGGTGGCAGGCAGCTAAGTGGCGGCAGGCGTCCTGCTTGAAAGTGGGGTCATGACTGTTTTGTCCTCAGGCCCCAGTGTCCACGTGCACACACTGCCTCTGGACCTGCAGCTTCCGAGCAGTGCAAGAGAAACACAAGCAACACCCTGGGGCCTTCTCGAATGAACGGTGCTCCATCGAGGTCCTGCTGGCTGGCAGTGGCCTAGGCCAGCAAAGGCCCTAGGGAGGCCAGGCTGAGGCTGGGATGGTTCCTGACCTAGCAGTGCCCAGGGCAAGCCTGGGACTGGAGGCCAGGCTGCAGGCTCATTCCAGCTTGGGCCTGGTGCAGAGCGCCTTCAGCTAAGACTTCCATGGGGAATGGTATGCGTAGTGATTTTTGCCTGCAATCCTCGTTCCTAACTCTCGCCAAACAGCCTGTTAGCCCACACTTGCTAGAAGTGTGTTCCTGAGGCAGTTGGACAATAGGGCAAGTGGAGGCTCACCCAGCATGGGACGCCCGCCTTGCACATTGCTCTGGGTGCAAAGAGGATTCCCTGCACCTCTGGCACTGGGGAGAGCATTTCTGCACACAGGAGACACTTGGCAAACACAGTTTTTCCCCTCGGAAAGTACTGTGAGAAAGAGTCGCCATCCCGGATGCATGGCACTCTCCCTTCGAAGCCCTCCATGCAGCAGGCTTTCATGGACTCGCCTGCAGGCTTTGGTAGCTGGAGACACTGCAGCTCCTCTGGAGGCTCAGGGGCAATTGGCACACCCCTCCAAGGAAATGAGGCTAGTGTGATGAGCTCTTTCCAAAGAATGGCAAGCAGCCTGCTCCTTTCGATGAGACACACGTGTGGGGAGAGATGCTTGGCAGCAGAGAAGAAGCAAGAGGGCAGCCAGGGAGGGATTTGCACACAGCTTGAAGTCCCCAGACCTCCTGATTCGAAACCAGGGAATGCCAGCTCTGCCTGTCAGGCCCCATTCCCTAGTGGGCACCCAGATTCAGGATCTGCCCTTTCCCAGCTATGAAACCACACCCAGGCTGCACCCTGAGCCCTGCCAAGTGGGAACTTTGCTCGCCAGGTGGGCTGAATGGCATGACTGTGTCAGGGGAAAGAAGGACCTAGGAGGCCTTCCGGGAGCTGCCACAACATAGCAGTGCTCAGGAAAAGGCAGTCTCCTTTCTGTAGGCCGGATGCACACTGGAGTTTCCGCTTGAGGCAAGGAAGCTCAGCTAGGTGATCCCTGGCTGAAGGCAAAGCAGAGAGTTTTTCAGTGGAGCGCTGGCCCCATCTGCTGGCCGACAAGCATGGGAGGAGAAACCTCGCTGCAAATGAGTTCCTGAAGTGCTTTCCAAGCAGGAGGCAGCATGGCTCCAATAGTTTAGAAAGTCCTGCTTAGGACTACCCTCTGGCAACAGGGTGGGTGCCAAGGGCATGTGGGTTGGAGGGTGCTCAGCAGTCGCAGGGGAGGCTTTGGGCACCCGGTGCTCTCTGATGGAAAACACTGCAGGCCCGAGCATCCATGAATTCCTGCAAGGCTTTGGAGTGGGAAAGCTGTGCTTAGCAGAAGGCTCCCTGCCAAGTGCTGCAGGCCTTTGTGGATGCTGAAGCAGCAGCTGCCTTGCAGGCTGCTGGTCCAGGGGCATGTGTGCCCAGTTCCAGAGTGCTGTAGGAGGAGCTCCTAGCAAGGGGCGAGCAAGCACCTTGTTTCCTTGGCATAGACTGGCCTGTGCACCCTGAGGCCTGCCAGACGTGCAAACAGCGCAGGCAGCAAGGGCTTGTGGCAGGCAGATAAGGGGCAGCAGGCGTCTCACTTGAAAGTGGGCTCATGACTCTCTTGTTCTCCGGCCCCTGTGGCCGTGTGCAAGCACAGCCTCTGGACCTGCAGCTTCTGAGCAGTGCAAGAGACACACAGGAAACCCCCAGGTGCCTTCTCTAGTGAACGGTGTTCCATCAAGGTCCTGCTTGCTGGCAGGGGCCTAGGCCAGCACAGGTCCTAGGGAGGCCAGGCTGAGGCTGGGATGGGTCCCGAGCTAGCAGTGCTCAGGGCAAGCCTGGGACTGGAGGTCAGGCTGCAGGCTCATTCCAGCTTGGGCCTGGTGCAGAAAGCCTTCAGCTAGGACTTCCATGGGGTATAGTCAGCACAGTGGTTTTTGCCTGAAATCCATGTGCCTCACTCGGAGCCCCCTGCCTTTCAGCACACACTCCCTAGAAGTGTGTTCCTGAGGCAGTTGGACAGTTGGGGAAGTGGAGGCTCTCCCAGCATGGGAGGTCTGCCTAGAACCTTGCTCTGGCTGCAAAGAGGATTCCCTGCACCTCTGGCGCTGGGGTGAGATTTTCTGCACACAGGAGACACTTGGCACACACAGTGTTTCCCCATGGAAAGCACTGTGAGGAAGAATCTCTGCCAGGGATGCATGGCACTCTCCCATCGAAGCCCTCCATGCAGCAAGCTGTCATGGACTCGAGTGCAGGCCTTGGTGGCTGGAGAGACTGCAGCTCCTCTGGAGGCTCCGGGGCAATTGGCACACCCCTCCAAGGAAATGAGGCTTGTGGGATGAGCACTTTGCAAAGAATTGCAAGCAGCCTGCTCCTTTTGATGAGACACATGTGTGGGGAGAGAGACTTGACAGCCGAGAAGAAGCAAGTGGGCAATGAGGGATTGGATTTGCATGCAGCTTGGAGGCTCCATATCTGCTGCTTCGCAAGCAGGGAGTGCCAGGTCTGCCCATGATGCTCCATTACCAGCTGGGCACCCAGTTTCAGGATCTGCCCTTTCCCAGCCATGAAACCACACCCAGGCTGCACCCTGAGCCCTGCCAAGGGGGAGCCTTGCTCGCCAGGAGGGCTGAATTGCATGACTGTGTCAGGGGAGAGAAGGCCCTAGGAGGCCTTCAGGGAACTGCCTCAACATAGCCCCGCTCAGGAAAGGCACTCCTCTTTCTGTGACCGGATGCACAATGGAGTATCTGCTTGAGGCAAAGAAGCTCAGCTAGGCGATCCCTGGCTGAAGGCAAAGCAGAGAGTTTTTCGGTGGAGCGCTGGCACCATCTGCCGGCCGACAAGCATGGAAGGAGAATCCTCGCTCCAAATGAGTTCCTGAGGAGCTTTCCAAGCAGCAGGCAGGCTGCCTCCAGAAGCTTAGAGAGTCCTGCTTCGGACTACCCTCCGGCAACAGAGTGGGTGCCAAGGGCATGTGGGTTGGAGGGTGCTCGGAAGCTGCAGGGGAGGTTTTCAGCATCCAGTGCTCTCCGATGGAACACACTGCAGGCGTGAGCATCCATGAACTCCTGCAAGGCTTTGGAGTGGGAAAGCTGTGCTTAGCAGAGGGCTCCCTGCCAAATGCTGCAGGCCTATGTGGATGGCGAAGCTGCAGCTGTCTTGCAGTCTGCTTGTCCAGAGGTGTGTGTGCCCTGGTCCAGAGTGCTGTAGGAGGAGCTCCTAGCAACGGGAGAGCAAGCACCTTGTTTCCTTGGCATAGAATGGCCTGTGCACACAGAGGCCTGTCAGCAGTGAAGACAACGCAGGCAGCAAGAGGGGTGGCAGGCAGCTAAGTGGCGGCAGGCGTCCTGCTTGAAAGTGGGGTCATGACTGTTTTGTCCTCAGGCCCCAGTGTCCACGTGCACACACTGCCTCTGGACCTGCAGCTTCCGAGCAGTGCAAGAGAAACACAAGCAACACCCTGGGGCCTTCTCGAATGAACGGTGCTCCATCGAGGTCCTGCTGGCTGGCAGTGGCCTAGGCCAGCAAAGGCCCTAGGGAGGCCAGGCTGAGGCTGGGATGGTTCCTGACCTAGCAGTGCCCAGGGCAAGCCTGGGACTGGAGGCCAGGCTGCAGGCTCATTCCAGCTTGGGCCTGGTGCAGAGCGCCTTCAGCTAAGACTTCCATGGGGAATGGTATGCGTAGTGATTTTTGCCTGCAATCCTCGTTCCTAACTCTCGCCAAACAGCCTGTTAGCCCACACTTGCTAGAAGTGTGTTCCTGAGGCAGTTGGACAATAGGGCAAGTGGAGGCTCACCCAGCATGGGACGCCCGCCTTGCACATTGCTCTGGGTGCAAAGAGGATTCCCTGCACCTCTGGCACTGGGGAGAGCATTTCTGCACACAGGAGACACTTGGCAAACACAGTTTTTCCCCTCGGAAAGTACTGTGAGAAAGAGTCGCCATCCCGGATGCATGGCACTCTCCCTTCGAAGCCCTCCATGCAGCAGGCTTTCATGGACTCGCCTGCAGGCTTTGGTAGCTGGAGACACTGCAGCTCCTCTGGAGGCTCAGGGGCAATTGGCACACCCCTCCAAGGAAGTGAGGCTAGTGTGATGAGCTCTTTCCAAAGAATGGCAAGCAGCCTGCTCCTTTCGATGAGACACACGTGTGGGGAGAGATGCTTGGCAGCAGAGAAGAAGCAAGAGGGCAGCCAGGGAGGGATTTGCACACAGCTTGAAGTCCCCAGACCTCCTGATTCGAAACCAGGGAATGCCAGCTCTGCCTGTCAGGCCCCATTCCCTAGTGGGCACCCAGATTCAGGATCTGCCCTTTCCCAGCTATGAAACCACACCCAGGCTGCACCCTGAGCCCTGCCAAGTGGGAACTTTGCTCGCCAGGTGGGCTGAATGGCATGACTGTGTCAGGGGAAAGAAGGACCTAGGAGGCCTTCCGGGAGCTGCCACAACATAGCAGTGCTCAGGAAAAGGCAGTCTCCTTTCTGTAGGCCGGATGCACACTGGAGTTTCCGCTTGAGGCAAGGAAGCTCAGCTAGGTGATCCCTGGCTGAAGGCAAAGCAGAGAGTTTTTCAGTGGAGCGCTGGCCCCATCTGCTGGCCGACAAGCATGGGAGGAGAAACCTCGCTGCAAATGAGTTCCTGAAGTGCTTTCCAAGCAGGAGGCAGCATGGCTCCAATAGTTTAGAAAGTCCTGCTTAGGACTACCCTCTGGCAACAGGGTGGGTGCCAAGGGCATGTGGGTTGGAGGGTGCTCAGCAGTCGCAGGGGAGGCTTTGGGCACCTGGTGCTCTCTGATGGAAAACACTGCAGGCCCGAGCATCCATGAATTCCTGCAAGGCTTTGGAGTGGGAAAGCTGTGCTTAGCAGAAGGCTCCCTGCCAAGTGCTGCAGGCCTTTGTGGATGCTGAAGCAGCAGCTGCCTTGCAGGCTGCTGGTCCAGGGGCATGTGTGCCCAGTTCCAGAGTGCTGTAGGAGGAGCTCCTAGCAAGGGGCGAGCAAGCACCTTGTTTCCTTGGCATAGACTGGCCTGTGCACCCTGAGGCCTGCCAGACGTGCAGACAGTGCAGGCAGCAAGGGCTTGTGGCAGGCAGATAAGGGGCAGCAGGCGTCTCACTTGAAAGTGGGCTCATGACTCTCTTGTTCTCCGGCCCCTGTGGCCGTGTGCAAGCACAGCCTCTGGACCTGCAGCTTCTGAGCAGTGCAAGAGACACACAGGAAACCCCCAGGTGCCTTCTCTAGTGAACGGTGTTCCATCAAGGTCCTGCTTGCTGGCAGGGGCCTAGGCCAGCACAGGTCCTAGGGAGGCCAGGCTGAGGCTGGGATGGGTCCCGAGCTAGCAGTGCTCAGGGCAAGCCTGGGACTGGAGGTCAGGCTGCAGGCTCATTCCAGCTTGGGCCTGGTGCAGAAAGCCTTCAGCTAGGACTTCCATGGGGTATAGTCAGCACAGTGGTTTTTGCCTGAAATCCATGTGCCTCACTCGGAGCCCCCTGCCTTTCAGCACACACTCCCTAGAAGTGTGTTCCTGAGGCAGTTGGACAGTTGGGGAAGTGGAGGCTCTCCCAGCATGGGAGGTCTGCCTAGAACCTTGCTCTGGCTGCAAAGAGGATTCCCTGCACCTCTGGCGCTGGGGTGAGATTTTCTGCACACAGGAGACACTTGGCACACACAGTGTTTCCCCATGGAAAGCACTGTGAGGAAGAATCTCTGCCAGGGATGCATGGCACTCTCCCATCGAAGCCCTCCATGCAGCAAGCTGTCATGGACTCGAGTGCAGGCCTTGGTGGCTGGAGAGACTGCAGCTCCTCTGGAGGCTCCGGGGCAATTGGCACACCCCTCCAAGGAAATGAGGCTTGTGGGATGAGCACTTTGCAAAGAATTGCAAGCAGCCTGCTCCTTTTGATGAGACACATGTGTGGGGAGAGAGACTTGACAGCCGAGAAGAAGCAAGTGGGCAATGAGGGATTGGATTTGCATGCAGCTTGGAGGCTCCATATCTCCTGCTTCGCAAGCAGGGAGTGCCAGGTCTGCCCATCATGCTCCATTACCAGCTGGGCACCCAGTTTCAGGATCTGCCCTTTCCCAGCCATGAAACCACACCCAGGCTGCACCCTGAGCCCTGCCAAGGGGGAGCCTTGCTCGCCAGGAGGGCTGAATTGCATGACTGTGTCAGGGGAGAGAAGGCCCGAGGAGGCCTTCAGGGAACTGCCTCAACATAGCCCCGCTCAGGAAAGGCACTCCTCTTTCTGTGACCGGATGCACAATGGAGTATCTGCTTGAGGCAAAGAAGCTCAGCTAGGCGATCCCTGGCTGAAGGCAAAGCAGAGAGTTTTTCGGTGGAGCGCTGGCACCATCTGCCGGCTGACAAGCATGGAAGGAGAATCCTCGCTCCAAATGAGTTCCTGAGGAGCTTTCCAAGCAGCAGGCAGGCTGCCTCCAGAAGCTTAGAGAGTCCTGCTTCGGACTACCCTCCGGCAACAGAGTGGGTGCCAAGGGCATGTGGGTTGGAGGGTGCTCGGAAGCTGCAGGGGAGGTTTTCAGCATCCAGTGCTCTCCGATGGAACACACTGCAGGCGTGAGCATCCATGAACTCCTGCAAGGCTTTGGAGTGGGAAAGCTGTGCTTAGCAGAGGGCTCCCTGCCAAATGCTGCAGGCCTATGTGGATGGCGAAGCTGCAGCTGTCTTGCAGTCTGCTTGTCCAGAGGTGTGTGTGCCCTGGTCCAGAGTGCTGTAGGAGGAGCTCCTAGCAACGGGAGAGCAAGCACCTTGTTTCCTTGGCATAGAATGGCCTGTGCACACAGAGGCCTGTCAGCAGTGAAGACAACGCAGGCAGCAAGAGGGGTGGCAGGCAGCTAAGTGGCGGCAGGCATCCTGCTTGAAAGTGGGGTCATGACTGTTTTGTCCTCAGGCCCCAGTGTCCACGTGCACACACTGCCTCTGGACCTGCAGCTTCCGAGCAGTGCAAGAGAAACACAAGCAACACCCTGGGGCCTTCTCGAATGAACGGTGCTCCATCGAGGTCCTGCTGGCTGGCAGTGGCCTAGGCCAGCAAAGGCCCTAGGGAGGCCAGGCTGAGGCTGGGATGATTCCTGACCTAGCAGTGCCCAGGGCAAGCCTGGGACTGGAGGCCAGGCTGCAGGCTCATTCCAGCTTGGGCCTGGTGCAGAGCGCCTTCAGCTAAGACTTCCATGGGGAATGGTATGCGTAGTGATTTTTGCCTGCAATCCTCGTTCCTAACTCTCGCCAAACAGCCTGTTAGCCCACACTTGCTAGAAGTGTGTTCCTGAGGCAGTTGGACAATAGGGCAAGTGGAGGCTCACCCAGCATGGGACGCCCGCCTTGCACATTGCTCTGGGTGCAAAGAGGATTCCCTGCACCTCTGGCACTGGGGAGAGCATTTCTGCACACAGGAGACACTTGGCAAACACAGTTTTTCCCCTCGGAAAGTACTGTGAGAAAGAGTCGCCATCCCGGATGCATGGCACTCTCCCTTCGAAGCCCTCCATGCAGCAGGCTTTCATGGACTCGCCTGCAGGCTTTGGTAGCTGGAGACACTGCAGCTCCTCTGGAGGCTCAGGGGCAATTGGCACACCCCTCCAAGGAAATGAGGCTAGTGTGATGAGCTCTTTCCAAAGAATGGCAAGCAGCCTGCTCCTTTCGATGAGACACACGTGTGGGGAGAGATGCTTGGCAGCAGAGAAGAAGCAAGAGGGCAGCCAGGGAGGGATTTGCACACAGCTTGAAGTCCCCAGACCTCCTGATTCGAAACCAGGGAATGCCAGCTCTGCCTGTCAGGCCCCATTCCCTAGTGGGCACCCAGATTCAGGATCTGCCCTTTCCCAGCTATGAAACCACACCCAGGCTGCACCCTGAGCCCTGCCAAGTGGGAACTTTGCTCGCCAGGTGGGCTGAATGGCATGACTGTGTCAGGGGAAAGAAGGACCTAGGAGGCCTTCCGGGAGCTGCCACGACATAGCAGTGCTCAGGAAAAGGCAGTCTCCTTTCTGTAGGCCGGATGCACACTGGAGTTTCCGCTTGAGGCAAGGAAGCTCAGCTAGGTGATCCCTGGCTGAAGGCAAAGCAGAGAGTTTTTCAGTGGAGCGCTGGCCCCATCTGCTGGCCGACAAGCATGGGAGGAGAAACCTCGCTGCAAATGAGTTCCTGAAGTGCTTTCCAAGCAGGAGGCAGCATGGCTCCAATAGTTTAGAAAGTCCTGCTTAGGACTACCCTCTGGCAACAGGGTGGGTGCCAAGGGCATGTGGGTTGGAGGGTGCTCAGAAGTCGCAGGGGAGGCTTTGGGCACCCGGTGCTCTCTGATGGAAAACACTGCAGGCCCGAGCATCCATGAATTCCTGCAAGGCTTTGGAGTGGGAAAGCTGTGCTTAGCAGAAGGCTCCCTGCCAAGTGCTGCAGGCCTTTGTGGATGCTGAAGCAGCAGCTGCCTTGCAGGCTGCTGGTCCAGGGGCATGTGTGCCCAGTTCCAGAGTGCTGTAGGAGGAGCTCCTAGCAAGGGGCGAGCAAGCACCTTGTTTCCTTGGCATAGACTGGCCTGTGCACCCTGAGGCCTGCCAGACGTGCAGACAGCGCAGGCAGCAAGGGCTTGTGGCAGGCAGATAAGGGGCAGCAGGCGTCTCACTTGAAAGTGGGCTCATGACTCTCTTGTTCTCCGGCCCCTGTGGCCGTGTGCAAGCACAGCCTCTGGACCTGCAGCTTCTGAGCAGTGCAAGAGACACACAGGAAACCCCCAGGTGCCTTCTCTAGTGAACGGTGTTCCATCAAGGTCCTGCTTGCTGGCAGGGGCCTAGGCCAGCACAGGTCCTAGGGAGGCCAGGCTGAGGCTGGGATGGGTCCCGAGCTAGCAGTGCTCAGGGCAAGCCTGGGACTGGAGGTCAGGCTGCAGGCTCATTCCAGCTTGGGCCTGGTGCAGAAAGCCTTCAGCTAGGACTTCCATGGGGTATAGTCAGCACAGTGGTTTTTGCCTGAAATCCATGTGCCTCACTCGGAGCCCCCTGCCTTTCAGCACACACTCCCTAGAAGTGTATTCCTGAGGCAGTTGGACAGTTGGGGAAGTGGAGGCTCTCCCAGCATGGGAGGTCTGCCTAGAACCTTGCTCTGGCTGCAAAGAGGATTCCCTGCACCTCTGGCGCTGGGGTGAGATTTTCTGCACACAGGAGACACTTGGCACACACAGTGTTTCCCCATGGAAAGCACTGTGAGGAAGAATCTCTGCCAGGGATGCATGGCACTCTCCCATCGAAGCCCTCCATGCAGCAAGCTGTCATGGACTCGAGTGCAGGCCTTGGTGGCTGGAGAGACTGCAGCTCCTCTGGAGGCTCCGGGGCAATTGGCACACCCCTCCAAGGAAATGAGGCTTGTGGGATGAGCACTTTGCAAAGAATTGCAAGCAGCCTGCTCCTTTTCATGAGACACATGTGTGGGGAGAGAGACTTGACAGCCGAGAAGAAGCAAGAGGGCAATGAGGGATTGGATTTGCATGCAGCTTGGAGGCTCCATATCTCCTGCTTCGCAAGCAGGGAGTGCCAGGTCTGCCCATCATGCTCCATTACCAGCTGGGCACCCAGTTTCAGGATCTGCCCTTTCCCAGCCATGAAACCACACCCAGGCTGCACCCTGAGCCCTGCCAAGGGGGACCCTTGCTCGCCAGGTGGGCTGAATTGCATGACTGTGTCAGGGGAGAGAAGGCCCGAGGAGGCCTTCAGGGAACTGCCTCAACATAGCCCCGCTCAGGAAAGGCACTCCTCTTTCTGTGACCGGATGCACAATGGAGTATCTGCTTGAGGCAAAGAAGCTCAGCTAGGCGATCCCTGGCTGAAGGCAAAGCAGAGAGTTTTTCGGTGGAGCGCTGGCACCATCTGCCGGCCGACAAGCATGGAAGGAGAATCCTCGCTCCAAATGAGTTCCTGAGGAGCTTTCCAAGCAGCAGGCAGGCTGCCTCCAGAAGCTTAGAGAGTCCTGCTTCGGACTATCCTCTGACAACAGAGTGGGTGGCAAGGGCATGTGGGTTGGAGGGTGCTCGGAAGCTGCAGGGGAGGTTTTCAGCATCCAGTGCTCTCCGATGGAACACACTGCAGGCGTGAGCATCCATGAACTCCTGCAAGGCTTTGGAGTGGGAAAGCTGTGCTTAGCAGAGGGCTCCCTGCCAAATGCTGCAGGCCTATGTGGATGGCGAAGCTGCAGCTGTCTTGCAGTCTGCTTGTGCAGAGGTGTGTGTGCCCTGGTCCAGAGTGCTGTAGGAGGAGCTCCTAGCAACGGGAGAGCAAGCACCTTGTTTCCTTGGCATAGAATGGCCTGTGCACACAGAGGCCTGTCAGCAGTGAAGACAACGCAGGCAGCAAGAGGGGTGGCAGGCAGCTAAGTGGCGGCAGGCGTCCTGCTTGAAAGTGGGGTCATGACTGTTTTGTCCTCAGGCCCCAGTGTCCACGTGCACACACTGCCTCTGGACCTGCAGCTTCCGAGCAGTGCAAGAGAAACACAAGCAACACCCTGGGGCCTTCTCGAATGAACGGTGCTCCATCGAGGTCCTGCTGGCTGGCAGTGGCCTAGGCCAGCAAAGGCCCTAGGGAGGCCAGGCTGAGGCTGGGATGGTTCCTGACCTAGCAGTGCCCAGGGCAAGCCTGGGACTGGAGGCCAGGCTGCAGGCTCATTCCAGCTTGGGCCTGGTGCAGAGCACCTTCAGCTAAGACTTCCATGGGGAATGGTATGCGTAGTGATTTTTGCCTGCAATCCTCGTTCCTAACTCTCGCCAAACAGCCTGTTAGCCCACACTTGCTAGAAGTGTGTTCCTGAGGCAGTTGGACAATAGGGCAAGTGGAGGCTCACCCAGCATGGGACGCCCGCCTTGCACATTGCTCTGGGTGCAAAGAGGATTCCCTGCACCTCTGGCACTGGGGAGAGCATTTCTGCACACAGGAGACACTTGGCAAACACAGTTTTTCCCCTCGGAAAGTACTGTGAGAAAGAGTCGCCATCCCGGATGCATGGCACTCTCCCTTCGAAGCCCTCCATGCAGCAGGCTTTCATGGACTCGCCTGCAGGCTTTGGTAGCTGGAGACACTGCAGCTCCTCTGGAGGCTCAGGGGCAATTGGCACACCCCTCCAAGGAAATGAGGCTAGTGTGATGAGCTCTTTCCAAAGAATGGCAAGCAGCCTGCTCCTTTCGATGAGACACACGTGTGGGGAGAGATGCTTGGCAGCAGAGAAGAAGCAAGAGGGCAGCCAGGGAGGGATTTGCACACAGCTTGAAGTCCCCAGACCTCCTGATTCGAAACCAGGGAATGCCAGCTCTGCCTGTCAGGCCCCATTCCCTAGTGGGCACCCAGATTCAGGATCTGCCCTTTCCCAGCTATGAAACCACACCCAGGCTGCACCCTGAGCCCTGCCAAGTTGGAACGTTGCTCGCCAGGTGGGCTGAATGGCATGACTGTGTCAGGGGAAAGAAGGACCTAGGAGGCCTTCCGGGAGCTGCCACGACATAGCAGTGCTCAGGAAAAGGCAGTCTCCTTTCTGTAGGCCGGATGCACACTGGAGTTTCCGCTTGAGGCAAGGAAGCTCAGCTAGGTGATCCCTGGCTGAAGGCAAAGCAGAGAGTTTTTCAGTGGAGCGATGGCCCCATCTGCTGGCCGACAAGCATGGGAGGAGAAACCTCGCTGCAAATGAGTTCCTGAAGTGCTTTCCAAGCAGGAGGCAGCATGGCTCCAATAGTTTAGAAAGTCCTGCTTAGGACTACCCTCTGGCAACAGGGTGGGTGCCAAGGGCATGTGGGTTGGAGGGTGCTCAGAAGTCGCAGGGGAGGCTTTGGGCACCCGGTGCTCTCTGATGGAAAACACTGCAGGCCCGAGCATCCATGAATTCCTGCAAGGCTTTGGAGTGGGAAAGCTGTGCTTAGCAGAAGGCTCCCTGCCAAGTGCTGCAGGCCTTTGTGGATGCTGAAGCAGCAGCTGCCTTGCAGGCTGCTGGTCCAGGGGCATGTGTGCCCAGGTCCAGAGTGCTGTAGGAGGAGCTCCTAGCAAGGGGCGAGCAAGCACCTTGTTTCCTTGGCATAGACTGGCCTGTGCACCCTGAGGCCTGCCAGACGTGCAGACAGCGCAGGCAGCAAGGGCTTGTGGCAGGCAGATAAGGGGCAGCAGGCGTCTCACTTGAAAGTGGGCTCATGACTCTCTTGTTCTCCGGCCCCTGTGGCCGTGTGCAAGCACAGCCTCTGGACCTGCAGCTTCTGAGCAGTGCAAGAGACACACAGGAAACCCCCAGGTGCCTTCTCTAGTGAACGGTGTTCCATCAAGGTCCTGCTTGCTGGCAGGGGCCTAGGCCAGCACAGGTCCTAGGGAGGCCAGGCTGAGGCTGGGATGGGTCCCGAGCTAGCAGTGCTCAGGGCAAGCCTGGGACTGGAGGTCAGGCTGCAGGCTCATTCCAGCTTGGGCCTGGTGCAGAAAGCCTTCAGCTAGGACTTCCATGGGGTATAGTCAGCACAGTGGTTTTTGCCTGAAATCCATGTGCCTCACTCGGAGCCCCCTGCCTTTCAGCACACACTCCCTAGAAGTGTGTTCCTGAGGCAGTTGGACAGTTGGGGAAGTGGAGGCTCTCCCAGCATGGGAGGTCTGCCTAGAACCTTGCTCTGGCTGCAAAGAGGATTCCCTGCACCTCTGGCGCTGGGGTGAGATTTTCTGCACACAGGAGACACTTGGCACACACAGTGTTTCCCCATGGAAAGCACTGTGAGGAAGAATCTCTGCCAGGGATGCATGGCACTCTCCCATCGAAGCCCTCCATGCAGCAAGCTGTCATGGACTCGAGTGCAGGCCTTGGTGGCTGGAGAGACTGCAGCTCCTCTGGAGGCTCCGGGGCAATTGGCACACCCCTCCAAGGAAATGAGGCTTGTGGGATGAGCACTTTGCAAAGAATTGCAAGCAGCCTGCTCCTTTTGATGAGACACATGTGTGGGGAGAGAGACTTGACAGCCGAGAAGAAGCAAGAGGGCAATGAGGGATTGGATTTGCATGCAGCTTGGAGGCTCCATATCTCCTGCTTCGCAAGCAGGGAGTGCCAGGTCTGCCCATCATGCTCCATTACCAGCTGGGCACCCAGTTTCAGGATCTGCCCTTTCCCAGCCATGAAACCACACCCAGGCTGCACCCTGAGCCCTGCCAAGGGGGAGCCTTGCTCGCCAGGAGGGCTGAATTGCATGACTGTGTCAGGGGAGAGAAGGCCCTAGGAGGCCTTCAGGGAACTGCCTCAACATAGCCCCGCTCAGGAAAGGCACTCCTCTTTCTGTGACCGGATGCACAATGGAGTATCTGCTTGAGGCAAAGAAGCTCAGCTAGGCGATCCCTGGCTGAAGGCAAAGCAGAGAGTTTTTCGGTGGAGCGCTGGCACCATCTGCCGGCCGACAAGCATGGAAGGAGAATCCTCGCTCCAAATGAGTTCCTGAGGAGCTTTCCAAGCAGCAGGCAGGCTGCCTCCAGAAGCTTAGAGAGTCCTGCTTCGGACTATCCTCTGACAACAGAGTGGGTGGCAAGGGCATGTGGGTTGGAGGGTGCTCGGAAGCTGCAGGGGAGGTTTTCAGCATCCAGTGCTCTCCGATGGAACACACTGCAGGCGTGAGCATCCATGAACTCCTGCAAGGCTTTGGAGTGGGAAAGCTGTGCTTAGCAGAGGGCTCCCTGCCAAATGCTGCAGGCCTATGTGGATGGCGAAGCTGCAGCTGTCTTGCAGTCTGCTTGTCCAGAGGTGTGTGTGCCCTGGTCCAGAGTGCTGTAGGAGGAGCTCCTAGCAACGGGAGAGCAAGCACCTTGTTTCCTTGGCATAGAATGGCCTGTGCACACAGAGGCCTGTCAGCAGTGAAGACAACGCAGGCAGCAAGAGGGGTGGCAGGCAGCTAAGTGGCGGCAGGCGTCCTGCTTGAAAGTGGGGTCATGACTGTTTTGTCCTCAGGCCCCAGTGTCCACGTGCACACACTGCCTCTGGACCTGCAGCTTCCGAGCAGTGCAAGAGAAACACAAGCAACACCCTGGGGCCTTCTCGAATGAACGGTGCTCCATCGAGGTCCTGCTGGCTGGCAGTGGCCTAGGCCAGCAAAGGCCCTAGGGAGGCCAGGCTGAGGCTGGGATGGTTCCTGACCTAGCAGTGCCCAGGGCAAGCCTGGGACTGGAGGCCAGGCTGCAGGCTCATTCCAGCTTGGGCCTGGTGCAGAGCGCCTTCAGCTAAGACTTCCATGGGGAATGGTATGCGTAGTGATTTTTGCCTGCAATCCTCCTTCCTAACTCTCGCCAAACAGCCTGTTAGCCCACACTTGCTAGAAGTGTGTTCCTGAGGCAGTTGGACAATAGGGCAAGTGGAGGCTCACCCAGCATGGGACGCCCGCCTTGCACATTGCTCTGGGTGCAAAGAGGATTCCCTGCACCTCTGGCACTGGGGAGAGCATTTCTGCACACAGGAGACACTTGGCAAACACAGTTTTTCCCCTCGGAAAGTACTGTGAGAAAGAGTCGCCATCCCGGATGCATGGCACTCTCCCTTCGAAGCCCTCCATGCAGCAGGCTTTCATGGACTCGCCTGCAGGCTTTGGTAGCTGGAGACACTGCAGCTCCTCTGGAGGCTCAGGGGCAATTGGCACACCCCTCCAAGGAAATGAGGCTAGTGTGATGAGCTCTTTCCAAAGAATGGCAAGCAGCCTGCTCCTTTCGATGAGACACACGTGTGGGGAGAGATGCTTGGCAGCAGAGAAGAAGCAAGAGGGCAGCCAGGGAGGGATTTGCACACAGCTTGAAGTCCCCAGACCTCCTGATTCGAAACCAGGGAATGCCAGCTCTGCCTGTCAGGCCCCATTCCCTAGTGGGCACCCAGATTCAGGATCTGCCCTTTCCCAGCTATGAAACCACACCCAGGCTGCACCCTGAGCCCTGCCAAGTGGGAACTTTGCTCGCCAGGTGGGCTGAATGGCATGACTGTGTCAGGGGAAAGAAGGACCTAGGAGGCCTTCCGGGAGCTGCCACAACATAGCAGTGCTCAGGAAAAGGCAGTCTCCTTTCTGTAGGCCGGATGCACACTGGAGTTTCCGCTTGAGGCAAGGAAGCTCAGCTAGGTGATCCCTGGCTGAAGGCAAAGCAGAGAGTTTTTCAGTGGAGCGCTGGCCCCATCTGCTGGCCGACAAGCATGGGAGGAGAAACCTCGCTGCAAATGAGTTCCTGAAGTGCTTTCCAAGCAGGAGGCAGCATGGCTGCAATAGTTTAGAAAGTCCTGCTTAGGACTACCCTCTGGCAACAGGGTGGGTGCCAAGGGCATGTGGGTTGGAGGGTGCTCAGCAGTCGCAGGGGAGGCTTTGGGCACCCGGTGCTCTCTGATGGAAAACACTGCAGGCCCGAGCATCCATGAATTCCTGCAAGGCTTTGGAGTGGGAAAGCTGTGCTTAGCAGAAGGCTCCCTGCCAAGTGCTGCAGGCCTTTGTGGATGCTGAAGCAGCAGCTGCCTTGCAGGCTGCTGGTCCAGGGGCATGTGTGCCCAGTTCCAGAGTGCTGTAGGAGGAGCTCCTAGCAAGGGGCGAGCAAGCACCTTGTTTCCTTGGCATAGACTGGCCTGTGCACCCTGAGGCCTGCCAGACGTGCAGACAGCGCAGGCAGCAAGGGCTTGTGGCAGGCAGATAAGGGGCAGCAGGCGTCTCACTTGAAAGTGGGCTCATGACTCTCTTGTTCTCCGGCCCCTGTGGCCGTGTGCAAGCACAGCCTCTGGACCTGCAGCTTCTGAGCAGTGCAAGAGACACACAGGAAACCCCCAGGTGCCTTCTCTAGTGAACGGTGTTCCATCAAGTTCCTGCTGGCTGGCAGGGGCCTAGGCCAGCACAGGTCCTAGGGAGGCCAGGCTGAGGCTGGGATGGGTCCCGAGCTAGCAGTGCTCAGGGCAAGCCTGGGACTGGAGGTCAGGCTGCAGGCTCATTCCAGCTTGGGCCTGGTGCAGAAAGCCTTCAGCTAGGACTTCCATGGGGTATAGTCAGCACAGTGGTTTTTGCCTGAAATCCATGTGCCTCACTCGGAGCCCCCTGCCTTTCAGCACACACTCCCTAGAAGTGTGTTCCTGAGGCAGTTGGACAGTTGGGGAAGTGGAGGCTCTCCCAGCATGGGAGGTCTGCCTAGAACCTTGCTCTGGCTGCAAAGAGGATTCCCTGCACCTCTGGCGCTGGGGTGAGATTTTCTGCACACAGGAGACACTTGGCACACACAGTGTTTCCCCATGGAAAGCACTGTGAGGAAGAATCTCTGCCAGGGATGCATGGCACTCTCCCATCGAAGCCCTCCATGCAGCAAGCTGTCATGGACTCGAGTGCAGGCCTTGGTGGCTGGAGAGACTGCAGCTCCTCTGGAGGCTCCGGGGCAATTGGCACACCCCTCCAAGGAAATGAGGCTTGTGGGATGAGCACTTTGCAAAGAATTGCAAGCAGCCTGCTCCTTTTGATGAGACACATGTGTGGGGAGAGAGACTTGACAGCCGAGAAGAAGCAAGAGGGCAATGAGGGATTGGATTTGCATGCAGCTTGGAGGCTCCATATCTCCTGCTTCGCAAGCAGGGAGTGCCAGGTCTGCCCATCATGCTCCATTACCAGCTGGGCACCCAGTTTCAGGATCTGCCCTTTCCCAGCCATGAAACCACACCCAGGCTGCACCCTGAGCCCTGCCAAGGGGGAGCCTTGCTCGCCAGGAGGGCTGAATTGCATGACTGTGTCAGGGGAGAGAAGGCCCTAGGAGGCCTTCAGGGAACTGCCTCAACACAGCCCCGCTAAGGAAAGGCACTCCTCTTTCTGTGACCGGATGCACAATGGAGTATCTGCTTGAGGCAAAGAAGCTCAGCTAGGCGATCCCTGGCTGAAGGCAAAGCAGAGAGTTTTTCGGTGGAGCGCTGGCACCATCTGCCGGCCGACAAGCATGGAAGGAGAATCCTCGCTCCAAATGAGTTCCTGAGGAGCTTTCCAAGCAGCAGGCAGGCTGCCTCCAGAAGCTTAGAGAGTCCTGCTTCGGACTATCCTCTGACAACAGAGTGGGTGGCAAGGGCATGTGGGTTGGAGGGTGCTCGGAAGCTGCAGGGGAGGTTTTCAGCATCCAGTGCTCTCCGATGGAACACACTGCAGGCGTGAGCATCCATGAACTCCTGCAAGGCTTTGGAGTGGGAAAGCTGTGCTTAGCAGAGGGCTCCCTGCCAAATGCTGCAGGCCTATGTGGATGGCGAAGCTGCAGCTGTCTTGCAGTCTGCTTGTCCAGAGGTGTGTGTGCCCTGGTCCAGAGTGCTGTAGGAGGAGCTCCTAGCAACGGGAGAGCAAGCACCTTGTTTCCTTGGCATAGAATGGCCTGTGCACACAGAGGCCTGTCAGCAGTGAAGACAACGCAGGCAGCAAGAGGGGTGGCAGGCAGCTAAGTGGCGGCAGGCGTCCTGCTTGAAAGTGGGGTCATGACTGTTTTGTCCTCAGGCCCCAGTGTCCACGTGCACACACTGCCTCTGGACCTGCAGCTTCCGAGCAGTGCAAGAGAAACACAAGCAACACCCTGGGGCCTTCTCGAATGAACGGTGCTCCATCGAGGTCCTGCTGGCTGGCAGTGGCCTAGGCCAGCAAAGGCCCTAGGGAGGCCAGGCTGAGGCTGGGATGGTTCCTGACCTAGCAGTGCCCAGGGCAAGCCTGGGACTGGAGGCCAGGCTGCAGGCTCATTCCAGCTTGGGCCTGGTGCAGAGCGCCTTCAGCTAAGACTTCCATGGGGAATGGTATGCGTAGTGATTTTTGCCTGCAATCCTCCTTCCTAACTCTCGCCAAACAGCCTGTTAGCCCACACTTGCTAGAAGTGTGTTCCTGAGGCAGTTGGACAATAGGGCAAGTGGAGGCTCACCCAGCATGGGACGCCCGCCTTGCACATTGCTCTGGGTGCAAAGAGGATTCCCTGCACCTCTGGCACTGGGGAGAGCATTTCTGCACACAGGAGACACTTGGCAAACACAGTTTTTCCCCTCGGAAAGTACTGTGAGAAAGAGTCGCCATCCCGGATGCATGGCACTCTCCCTTCGAAGCCCTCCATGCAGCAGGCTTTCATGGACTCGCCTGCAGGCTTTGGTAGCTGGAGACACTGCAGCTCCTCTGGAGGCTCAGGGGCAATTGGCACACCCCTCCAAGGAAATGAGGCTAGTGTGATGAGCTCTTTCCAAAGAATGGCAAGCAGCCTGCTCCTTTCGATGAGACACACGTGTGGGGAGAGATGCTTGGCAGCAGAGAAGAAGCAAGAGGGCAGCCAGGGAGGGATTTGCACACAGCTTGAAGTCCCCAGACCTCCTGATTCGAAACCAGGGAATGCCAGCTCTGCCTGTCAGGCCCCATTCCCTAGTGGGCACCCAGATTCAGGATCTGCCCTTTCCCAGCTATGAAACCACACCCAGGCTGCACCCTGAGCCCTGCCAAGTGGGAACTTTGCTCGCCAGGTGGGCTGAATGGCATGACTGTGTCAGGGGAAAGAAGGACCTAGGAGGCCTTCCGGGAGCTGAAACAACATAGCAGTGCTCAGGAAAAGGCAGTCTCCTTTCTGTAGGCCGGATGCACACTGGAGTTTCCGCTTGAGGCAAGGAAGCTCAGCTAGGTGATCCCTGGCTGAAGGCAAAGCAGAGAGTTTTTCAGTGGAGCGCTGGCCCCATCTGCTGGCCGACAAGCATGGGAGGAGAAACCTCGCTGCAAATGAGTTCCTGAAGTGCTTTCCAAGCAGGAGGCAGCATGGCTCCAATAGTTTAGAAAGTCCTGCTTAGGACTACCCTCTGGCAACAGGGTGGGTGCCAAGGGCATGTGGGTTGGAGGGTGCTCAGAAGTCGCAGGGGAGGCTTTGGGCACCCGGTGCTCTCTGATGGAAAACACTGCAGGCCCGAGCATCCATGAATTCCTGCAAGGCTTTGGAGTGGGAAAGCTGTGCTTAGCAGAAGGCTCCCTGCCAAGTGCTGCAGGCCTTTGTGGATGCTGAAGCAGCAGCTGCCTTGCAGGCTGCTGGTCCAGGGGCATGTGTGCCCAGTTCCAGAGTGCTGTAGGAGGAGCTCCTAGCAAGGGGCGAGCAAGCACCTTGTTTCCTTGGCATAGACTGGCCTGTGCACCCTGAGGCCTGCCAGACGTGCAGACAGCGCAGGCAGCAAGGGCTTGTGGCAGGCAGATAAGGGGCAGCAGGCGTCTCACTTGAAAGTGGGCTCATGACTCTCTTGTTCTCCGGCCCCTGTGGCCGTGTGCAAGCACAGCCTCTGGACCTGCAGCTTCTGAGCAGTGCAAGAGACACACAGGAAACCCCCAGGTGCCTTCTCTAGTGAACGGTGTTCCATCAAGTTCCTGCTTGCTGGCAGGGGCCTAGGCCAGCACAGGTCCTAGGGAGGCCAGGCTGAGGCTGGGATGGGTCCCGACCTAGCAGTGCTCAGGGCAAGCCTGGGACTGGAGGTCAGGCTGCAGGCTCATTCCAGCTTGGGCCTGGTGCAGAAAGCCTTCAGCTAGGACTTCCATGGGGTATAGTCAGCACAGTGGTTTTTGCCTGAAATCCATGTGCCTCACTCGGAGCCCCCTGCCTTTCAGCACACACTCCCTAGAAGTGTGTTCCTGAGGCAGTTGGACAGTTGGGGAAGTGGAGGCTCTCCCAGCATGGGAGGTCTGCCTAGAACCTTGCTCTGGCTGCAAAGAGGATTCCCTGCACCTCTGGCGCTGGGGTGAGATTTTCTGCACACAGGAGACACTTGGCACACACAGTGTTTCCCCATGGAAAGCACTGTGAGGAAGAATCTCTGCCAGGGATGCATGGCACTCTCCCATCGAAGCCCTCCATGCAGCAAGCTGTCATGGACTCGAGTGCAGGCCTTGGTGACTGGAGAGACTGCAGCTCCTCTGGAGGCTCCGGGGCAATTGGCACACCCCTCCAAGGAAATGAGGCTTGTGGGATGAGCACTTTGCAAAGAATTGCAAGCAGCCTGCTCCTTTTGATGAGACACATGTGTGGGGAGAGAGACTTGACAGCCGAGAAGAAGCAAGAGGGCAATGAGGGATTGGATTTGCATGCAGCTTGGAGGCTCCATATCTCCTGCTTGGCAAGCAGGGAGTGCCAGGTCTGCCCATGATGCTCCATTACCAGCTGGGCACCTAGTTTCAGGATCTGCCCTTTCCCAGCCATGAAACCACACCCAGGCTGCACTCTGAACCCTGCCAAGGGGGAGCCTTGCTCGCCAGGTGGGCTGAATTGCATGACTGTGTCAGGGGAGAGAAGGCCCTAGGAGGCCTTCAGGGAACTGCCTCAACATAGCGCCGCTCAGGAAAGGCACTCCTCTTTCTGTGACCGGATGCACAATGGAGTATCTGCTTGAGGCAAAGAAGCTCAGCTAGGCGATCCCTGGCTGAAGGCAAAGCAGAGAGTTTTTCGGTGGAGCGCTGGCACCATCTGCCGGCCGACAAGCATGGAAGGAGAATCCTCGCTCCAAATGAGTTCCTGAGGAGCTTTCAAAGCAGCAGGCAGGCTGCCTCCAGAAGCTTAGAGAGTCCTGCTTCGGACTACCCTCCGGCAACAGAGTGGGTGCCAAGGGCATGTGGGTTGGAGGGTGCTCGGAAGCTGCAGGGGAGGTTTTCAGCATCCAGTGCTCTCCGATGGAACACACTGCAGGCGTGAGCATCCATGAACTCCTGCAAGGCTTTGGAGTGGGAAAGCTGTGCTTAGCAGAGGGCTCCCTGCCAAATGCTGCAGGCCTATGTGGATGGCGAAGCTGCAGCTGTCTTGCAGTCTGCTTGTCCAGAGGTGTGTGTGCCCTGGTCCAGAGTGCTGTAGGAGGAGCTCCTAGCAACGGGAGAGCAAGCACCTTGTTTCCTTGGCATAGAATGGCCTGTGCACACAGAGGCCTGTCAGCAGTGAAGACAACGCAGGCAGCAAGAGGGGTGGCAGGCAGCTAAGTGGCGGCAGGCGTCCTGCTTGAAAGTGGGGTCATGACTGTTTTGTCCTCAGGCCCCAGTGTCCACGTGCACACACTGCCTCTGGACCTGCAGCTTCCGAGCAGTGCAAGAGAAACACAAGCAACACCCTGGGGCCTTCTCGAATGAACGGTGCTCCATCGAGGTCCTGCTGGCTGGCAGTGGCCTAGGCCAGCAAAGGCCCTAGGGAGGCCAGGCTGAGGCTGGGATGGTTCCTGACCTAGCAGTGCCCAGGGCAAGCCTGGGACTGGAGGCCAGGCTGCAGGCTCATTCCAGCTTGGGCCTGGTGCAGAGCGCCTTCAGCTAAGACTTCCATGGGGAATGGTATGCGTAGTGATTTTTGCCTGCAATCCTCGTTCCTAACTCTCGCCAAACAGCCTGTTAGCCCACACTTGCTAGAAGTGTGTTCCTGAGGCAGTTGGACAATAGGGCAAGTGGAGGCTCACCCAGCATGGGACGCCCGCCTTGCACATTGCTCTGGGTGCAAAGAGGATTCCCTGCACCTCTGGCACTGGGGAGAGCATTTCTGCACACAGGAGACACTTGGCAAACACAGTTTTTCCCCTCGGAAAGTACTGTGAGAAAGAGTCGCCACCCCGGATGCATGGCACTCTCCCTTCGAAGCCCTCCATGCAGCAGGCTTTCATGGACTCGCCTGCAGGCTTTGGTAGCTGGAGACACTGCAGCTCCTCTGGAGGCTCAGGGGCAATTGGCACACCCCTCCAAGGAAATGAGGCTAGTGTGATGAGCTCTTTCCAAAGAATGGCAAGCAGCCTGCTCCTTTCGATGAGACACACGTGTGGGGAGAGATGCTTGGCAGCAGAGAAGAAGCAAGAGGGCAGCCAGGGAGGGATTTGCACACAGCTTGAAGTCCCCAGACCTCCTGATTCGAAACCAGGGAATGCCAGCTCTGCCTGTCAGGCCCCATTCCCTAGTGGGCACCCAGATTCAGGATCTGCCCTTTCCCAGCTATGAAACCACACCCAGGCTGCACCCTGAGCCCTGCCAAGTTGGAACTTTGCTCGCCAGGTGGGCTGAATGGCATGACTGTGTCAGGGGAAAGAAGGACCTAGGAGGCCTTCCGGGAGCTGCCACGACATAGCAGTGCTCAGGAAAAGGCAGTCTCCTTTCTGTAGGCCGGATGCACACTGGAGTTTCCGCTTGAGGCAAGGAAGCTCAGCTAGGTGATCCCTGGCTGAAGGCAAAGCAGAGAGTTTTTCAGTGGAGCGCTGGCCCCATCTGCTGGCCGACAAGCATGGGAGGAGAAACCTCGCTGCAAATGAGTTCCTGAAGTGCTTTCCAAGCAGGAGGCAGCATGGCTGCAATAGTTTAGAAAGTCCTGCTTAGGACTACCCTCTGGCAACAGGGTGGGTGCCAAGGGCATGTGGGTTGGAGGGTGCTCAGAAGTCGCAGGGGAGGCTTTGGGCACCCGGTGCTCTCTGATGGAAAACACTGCAGGCCCGAGCATCCATGAATTCCTGCAAGGCTTTGGAGTGGGAAAGCTGTGCTTAGCAGAAGGCTCCCTGCCAAGTGCTGCAGGCCTTTGTGGATGCTGAAGCAGCAGCTGCCTTGCAGGCTGCTGGTCCAGGGGCATGTGTGCCCAGGTCCAGAGTGCTGTAGGAGGAGCTCCTAGCAAGGGGCGAGCAAGCACCTTGTTTCCTTGGCATAGACTGGCCTGTGCACCCTGAGGCCTGCCAGACGTGCAGACAGCGCAGGCAGCAAGGGCTTGTGGCAGGCAGATAAGGGGCAGCAGGCGTCTCACTTGAAAGTGGGCTCATGACTCTCTTGTTCTCCGGCCCCTGTGGCCGTGTGCAAGCACAGCCTCTGGACCTGCAGCTTCTGAGCAGTGCAAGAGACACACAGGAAACCCCCAGGTGCCTTCTCTAGTGAACGGTGTTCCATCAAGTTCCTGCTTGCTGGCAGGGGCCTAGGCCAGCACAGGTCCTAGGGAGGCCAGGCTGAGGCTGGGATGGGTCCCGACCTAGCAGTGCTCAGGGCAAGCCTGGGACTGGAGGTCAGGCTGCAGGCTCATTCCAGCTTGGGCCTGGTGCAGAAAGCCTTCAGCTAGGACTTCCATGGGGTATAGTCAGCACAGTGGTTTTTGCCTGAAATCCATGTGCCTCACTCGGAGCCCCCTGCCTTTCAGCACACACTCCCTAGAAGTGTGTTCCTGAGGCAGTTGGACAGTTGGGGAAGTGGAGGCTCTCCCAGCATGGGAGGTCTGCCTAGAACCTTGCTCTGGCTGCAAAGAGGATTCCCTGCACCTCTGGCGCTGGGGTGAGATTTTCTGCACACAGGAGACACTTGGCACACACAGTGTTTCCCCATGGAAAGCACTGTGAGGAAGAATCTCTGCCAGGGATGCATGGCACTCTCCCATCGAAGCCCTCCATGCAGCAAGCTGTCATGGACTCGAGTGCAGGCCTTGGTGGCTGGAGAGACTGCAGCTCCTCTGGAGGCTCCGGGGCAATTGGCACACCCCTCCAAGGAAATGAGGCTTGTGGGATGAGCACTTTGCAAAGAATTGCAAGCAGCCTGCTCCTTTTGATGAGACACATGTGTGGGGAGAGAGACTTGACAGCCGAGAAGAAGCAAGAGGGCAATGAGGGATTGGATTTGCATGCAGCTTGGAGGCTCCATATCTCCTGCTTCGCAAGCAGGGAGTGCCAGGTCTGCCCATCATGCTCCATTACCAGCTGGGCACCCAGTTTCAGGATCTGCCCTTTCCCAGCCATGAAACCACACCCAGGCTGCACCCTGAGCCCTGCCAAGGGGGACCCTTGCTCGCCAGGTGGGCTGAATTGCATGACTGTGTCAGGGGAGAGAAGGCCCGAGGAGGCCTTCAGGGAACTGCCTCAACATAGCCCCGCTCAGGAAAGGCACTCCTCTTTCTGTGACCGGATGCACAATGGAGTATCTGCTTGAGGCAAAGAAGCTCAGCTAGGCGATCCCTGGCTGAAGGCAAAGCAGAGAGTTTTTCGGTGGAGCGCTGGCACCATCTGCCGGCCGACAAGCATGGAAGGAGAATCCTCGCTCCAAATGAGTTCCTGAGGAGCTTTCCAAGCAGCAGGCAGGCTGCCTCCAGAAGCTTAGAGAGTCCTGCTTCGGACTACCCTCCGGCAACAGAGTGGGTGCCAAGGGCATGTGGGTTGGAGGGTGCTCGGAAGCTGCAGGGGAGGTTTTCAGCATCCAGTGCTCTCCGATGGAACACACTGCAGGCGCGAGCATCCATGAACTCCTGCAAGGCTTTGGAGTGGGAAAGCTGTGCTTAGCAGAGGGCTCCCTGCCAAATGCTGCAGGCCTATGTGGATGGCGAAGCTGCAGCTGTCTTGCAGTCTGCTTGTCCAGAGGTGTGTGTGCCCTGGTCCAGAGTGCTGTAGGAGGAGCTCCTAGCAACGGGAGAGCAAGCACCTTGTTTCCTTGGCATAGAATGGCCTGTGCACACAGAGGCCTGTCAGCAGTGAAGACAACGCAGGCAGCAAGAGGGGTGGCAGGCAGCTAAGTGGCGGCAGGCGTCCTGCTTGAAAGTGGGGTCATGACTGTTTTGTCCTCAGGCCCCAGTGTCCACGTGCACACACTGCCTCTGGACCTGCAGCTTCTGAGCAGTGCAAGAGAAACACAAGCAACACCCTGGGGCCTTCTCGAATGAACGGTGCTCCATCGAGGTCCTGCTGGCTGGCAGTGGCCTAGGCCAGCAAAGGCCCTAGGGAGGCCAGGCTGAGGCTGGGATGGTTCCTGACCTAGCAGTGCCCAGGGCAAGCCTGGGACTGGAGGCCAGGCTGCAGGCTCATTCCAGCTTGGGCCTGGTGCAGAGCGCCTTCAGCTAAGACTTCCATGGGGAATGGTATGCGTAGTGATTCTTGCCTGCAATCCTCGTTCCTAACTCTCGCCAAACAGCCTGTTAGCCCACACTTGCTAGAAGTGTGTTCCTGAGGCAGTTGGACAATAGGGCAAGTGGAGGCTCACCCAGCATTTGACGCCCGCCTTGCACTTTGCTCTGGGTGCAAAGAGGATTCCCTGCACCTCTGGCACTGGGGAGAGCATTTCTGCACACAGGAGACACTTGGCAAACACAGTTTTTCCCCTCGGAAAGTACTGTGAGAAAGAGTCGCCATCCCGGATGCATGGCACTCTCCCTTCGAAGCCCTCCATGCAGCAGGCTTTCATGGACTCGCCTGCAGGCTTTGGTAGCTGGAGACACTGCAGCTCCTCTGGAGGCTCAGGGGCAATTGGCACACCCCTCCAAGGAAATGAGGCTAGTGTGATGAGCTCTTTCCAAAGAATGGCAAGCAGCCTGCTCCTTTCGATGAGACACACGTGTGGGGAGAGATGCTTGGCAGCAGAGAAGAAGCAAGAGGGCAGCCAGGGAGGGATTTGCACACAGCTTGAAGTCCCCAGACCTCCTGATTCGAAACCAGGGAATGCCAGCTCTGCCTGTCAGGCCCCATTCGCTAGTGGGCACCCAGATTCAGGATCTGCCCTTTCCCAGCTATGAAACCACACCCAGGCTGCACCCTGAGCCCTGCCAAGTGGGAACTTTGCTCGCCAGGTGGGCTGAATGGCATGACTGTGTCAGGGGAAAGAAGGACCTAGGAGGCCTTCCGGGAGCTGCCACGACATAGCAGTGCTCAGGAAAAGGCAGTCTCCTTTCTGTAGGCCGGATGCACACTGGAGTTTCCGCTTGAGGCAAGGAAGCTCAGCTAGGTGATCCCTGGCTGAAGGCAAAGCAGAGAGTTTTTCAGTGGAGCGCTGGCCCCATCTGCTGGCCGACAAGCATGGGTGGAGAAACCTCGCTGCAAATGAGTTCCTGAAGTGCTTTCCAAGCAGGAGGCAGCATGGCTCCAATAGTTTAGAAAGTCCTGCTTAGGACTACCCTCTGGCAACAGGGTGGGTGCCAAGGGCATGTGGGTTGGAGGGTGCTCAGCAGTCGCAGGGGAGGCTTTGGGCACCCGGTGCTCTCTGATGGAAAACACTGCAGGCCCGAGCATCCATGAATTCCTGCAAGGCTTTGGAGTGGGAAAGCTGTGCTTAGCAGAAGGCTCCCTGCCAAGTGCTGCAGGCCTTTGTGGATGCTGAAGCAGCAGCTGCCTTGCAGGCTGCTGGTCCAGGGGCATGTGTGCCCAGTTCCAGAGTGCTGTAGGAGGAGCTCCTAGCAAGGGGCGAGCAAGCACCTTGTTTCCTTGGCATAGACTGGCCTGTGCACCCTGAGGCCTGCCAGACGTGCAGACAGCGCAGGCAGCAAGGGCTTGTGGCAGGCAGATAAGGGGCAGCAGGCGTCTCACTTGAAAGTGGGCTCATGACTCTCTTGTTCTCCGGCCCCTGTGGCCGTGTGCAAGCACAGCCTCTGGACCTGCAGCTTCTGAGCAGTGCAAGAGACACACAGGAAACACCCAGGTGCCTTCTCTAGTGAACGGTGTTCCATCAAGTTCCTGCTTGCTGGCAGGGGCCTAGGCCAGCACAGGTCCTAGGGAGGCCAGGCTGAGGCTGGGATGGGTCCCGACCTAGCAGTGCTCAGGGCAAGCCTGGGACTGGAGGTCAGGCTGCAGGCTCATTCCAGCTTGGGCCTGGTGCAGAAAGCCTTCAGCTAGGACTTCCATGGGGTATAGTCAGCACAGTGGTTTTTGCCTGAAATCCATGTGCCTCACTCGGAGCCCCCTGCCTTTCAGCACACACTCCCTAGAAGTGTGTTCCTGAGGCAGTTGGACAGTTGGGGAAGTGGAGGCTCTCCCAGCATGGGAGGTCTGCCTAGAACCTTGCTCTGGCTGCAAAGAGGATTCCCTGCACCTCTGGCGCTGGGGTGAGATTTTCTGCACACAGGAGACACTTGGCACACACAGTGTTTCCCCATGGAAAGCACTGTGAGGAAGAATCTCTGCCAGGGATGCATGGCACTCTCCCATCGAAGCCCTCCATGCAGCAAGCTGTCATGGACTCGAGTGCAGGCCTTGGTGGCTGGAGAGACTGCAGCTCCTCTGGAGGCTCCGGGGCAATTGGCACACCCCTCCAAGGAAATGAGGCTTGTGGGATGAGCAATTTGCAAAGAATTGCAAGCAGCCTGCTCCTTTTGATGAGACACATGTGTGGGGAGAGAGACTTGACAGCCGAGAAGAAGCAAGAGGGCAATGAGGGATTGGATTTGCATGCAGCTTGGAGGCTCCATATCTCCTGCTTCGCAAGCAGGGAGTGCCAGGTCTGCCCATCTTGCTCCATTACCAGCTGGGCACCCAGTTTCAGGATCTGCCCTTTCCCAGCCATGAAACCACACCCAGGCTGCACCCTGAGCCCTGCCAAGGGGGACCCTTGCTCGCCAGGTGGGCTGAATTGCATGACTGTGTCAGGGGAGAGAAGGCCCGAGGAGGCCTTCAGGGAACTGCCTCAACATAGCCCCGCTCAGGAAAGGCACTCCTCTTTCTGTGACCGGATGCACAATGGAGTATCTGCTTGAGGCAAAGAAGCTCAGCTAGGCGATCCCTGGCTGAAGGCAAAGCAGAGAGTTTTTCAGTGGAGCGCTGGCACCATCTGCCGGCCGACAAGCATGGAAGGAGAATCCTCGCTCCAAATGAGTTCCTGAGGAGCTTTCCAAGCAGCAGGCAGGCTGCCTCCAGAAGCTTAGAGAGTCCTGCTTCGGACTACCCTCCGGCAACAGAGTGGGTGCCAAGGGCATGTGGGTTGGAGGGTGCTCGGAAGCTGCAGGGGAGGTTTTCAGCATCCAGTGCTCTCCGATGGAACACACTGCAGGCGTGAGCATCCATGAACTCCTGCAAGGCTTTGGAGTGGGAAAGCTGTGCTTAGCAGAGGGCTCCCTGCCAAATGCTGCAGGCCTATGTGGATGGCGAAGCTGCAGCTGTCTTGCAGTCTGCTTGTCCAGAGGTGTGTGTGCCCTGGTCCAGAGTGCTGTAGGAGGAGCTCCTAGCAACGGGAGAGCAAGCACCTTGTTTCCTTGGCATAGAATGGCCTGTGCACACAGAGGCCTGTCAGCAGTGAAGACAACGCAGGCAGCAAGAGGGGTGGCAGGCAGCTAAGTGGCGGCAGGCGTCCTGCTTGAAAGTGGGGTCATGACTGTTTTGTCCTCAGGCCCCAGTGTCCACGTGCACACACTGCCTCTGGACCTGCAGCTTCCGAGCAGTGCAAGAGAAACACAAGCAACACCCTGGGGCCTTCTCGAATGAACGGTGCTCCATCGAGGTCCTGCTGGCTGGCAGTGGCCTAGGCCAGCAAAGGCCCTAGGGAGGCCAGGCTGAGGCTGGGATGGTTCCTGACCTAGCAGTGCCCAGGGCAAGCCTGGGACTGGAGGCCAGGCTGCAGGCTCATTCCAGCTTGGGCCTGGTGCAGAGCGCCTTCAGCTAAGACTTCCATGGGGAATGGTATGCGTAGTGATTTTTGCCTGCAATCCTCCTTCCTAACTCTCGCCAAACAGCCTGTTAGCCCACACTTGCTAGAAGTGTGTTCCTGAGGCAGTTGGACAATAGGGCAAGTGGAGGCTCACCCAGCATGGGACGCCCGCCTTGCACTTTGCTCTGGGTGCAAAGAGGATTCCCTGCACCTCTGGCACTGGGGAGAGCATTTCTGCACACAGGAGACACTTGGCAAACACAGTTTTTCCCCTCGGAAAGTACTGTGAGAAAGAGTCGCCATCCCGGATGCATGGCACTCTCCCTTCGAAGCCCTCCATGCAGCAGGCTTTCATGGACTCGCCTGCAGGCTTTGGTAGCTGGAGACACTGCAGCTCCTCTGGAGGCTCAGGGGCAATTGGCACACCCCTCCAAGGAAATGAGGCTAGTGTGATGAGCTCTTTCCAAAGAATGGCAAGCAGCCTGCTCCTTTCGATGAGACACACGTGTGGGGAGAGATGCTTGGCAGCAGAGAAGAAGCAAGAGGGCAGCCAGGGAGGGATTTGCACACAGCTTGAAGTCCCCAGACCTCCTGATTCGAAACCAGGGAATGCCAGCTCTGCCTGTCAGGCCCCATTCGCTAGTGGGCACCCAGATTCAGGATCTGCCCTTTCCCAGCTATGAAACCACACCCAGGCTGCACCCTGAGCCCTGCCAAGTTGGAACTTTGCTCGCCAGGTGGGCTGAATGGCATGACTGTGTCAGGGGAAAGAAGGACCTAGGAGGCCTTCCGGGAGCTGCCACGACATAGCAGTGCTCAGGAAAAGGCAGTCTCCTTTCTGTAGGCCGGATGCACACTGGAGTTTCCGCTCGAGGCAAGGAAGCTCAGCTAGGTGATCCCTGGCTGAAGGCAAAGCAGAGAGTTTTTCAGTGGAGCACTGGCCCCATCTGCTGGCCGACAAGCATGGGTGGAGAAACCTCGCTGCAAATGAGTTCCTGAAGTGCTTTCCAAGCAGGAGGCAGCATGGCTCCAATAGTTTAGAAAGTCCTGCTTAGGACTACCCTCTGGCAACAGGGTGGGTGCCAAGGGCATGTGGGTTGGAGGGTGCTCAGAAGTCGCAGGGGAGGCTTTGGGCACCCGGTGCTCTCTGATGGAAAACACTGCAGGCCCGAGCATCCATGAATTCCTGCAAGGCTTTGGAGTGGGAAAGCTGTGCTTAGCAGAAGGCTCCCTGCCAAGTGCTGCAGGCCTTTGTGGATGCTGAAGCAGCAGCTGCCTTGCAGGCTGCTGGTCCAGGGGCATGTGTGCCCAGTTCCAGAGTGCTGTAGGAGGAGCTCCTAGCAAGGGGCGAGCAAGCACCTTGTTTCCTTGGCATAGACTGGCCTGTGCACCCTGAGGCCTGCCAGACGTGCAGACAGTGCAGGCAGCAAGGGCTTGTGGCAGGCAGATAAGGGGCAGCAGGCGTCTCACTTGAAAGTGGGCTCATGACTCTCTTGTTCTCCGGCCCCTGTGGCCGTGTGCAAGCACAGCCTCTGGACCTGCAGCTTCTGAGCAGTGCAAAAGACACACAGGAAACACCCAGGTGCCTTCTCTAGTGAACGGTGTTCCATCAAGGTCCTGCTTTATGGCAGCGGCCTAGGCCAGCACAGGTCCTAGGTAGGCCAGGCTGAGGCTGGGATGGGTCCCGACCTAGCAGTGCTCAGGGCAAGCCTGGGACTGGAGGTCAGGCTGCAGGCTCATTCCAGCTTGGGCCTGGTGCAGAAAGCCTTCAGCTAGGACTTCCATGGGGTATAGTCAGCACAGTGGTTTTTGCCTGAAATCCATGTGCCTCACTCGGAGCCCCCTGCCTTTCAGCACACACTCCCTAGAAGTGTGTTCCTGAGGCAGTTGGACAGTTGGGGAAGTGGAGGCTCTCCCAGCATGGGAGGTCTGCCTAGAACCTTGCTCTGGCTGCAAAGAGGATTCCCTGCACCTCTGGCGCTGGGGTGAGATTTTCTGCACACAGGAGACACTTGGCACACACAGTGTTTCCCCATGGAAAGCACTGTGAGGAAGAATCTCTGCCAGGGATGCATGGCACTCTCCCATCGAAGCCCTCCATGCAGCAAGCTGTCATGGACTCGAGTGCAGGCCTTGGTGGCTGGAGAGACTGCAGCTCCTCTGGAGGCTCCGGGGCAATTGGCACACCCCTCCAAGGAAATGAGGCTTGTGGGATGAGCACTTTGCAAAGAATTGCAAGCAGCCTGCTCCTTTTGATGAGACACATGTGTGGGGAGAGAGACTTGACAGCCGAGAAGAAGCAAGAGGGCAATGAGGGATTGGATTTGCATGCAGCTTGGAGGCTCCATATCTCCTGCTTGGCAAGCAGGGAGTGCCAGGTCTGCCCATCATGCTCCATTACCAGCTGGGCACCCAGTTTCAGGATCTGCCCTTTCCCAGCCATGAAACCACACCCAGGCTGCACCCTGAGCCCTGCCAAGGGGGACCCTTGCTCGCCAGGTGGGCTGAATTGCATGACTGTGTCAGGGGAGAGAAGGCCCGAGGAGGCCTTCAGGGAACTGCCTCAACATAGCCCCGCTCAGGAAAGGCACTCCTCTTTCTGTGACCGGATGCACAATGGAGTATCTGCTTGAGGCAAAGAAGCTCAGCTAGGCGATCCCTGGCTGAAGGCAAAGCAGAGAGTTTTTCGGTGGAGCGCTGGCACCATCTGCCGGCCGACAAGCATGGAAGGAGAATCCTCGTTCCAAATGAGTTCCTGAGGAGCTTTCCAAGCAGCAGGCAGGCTGCCTCCAGAAGCTTAGAGAGTCCTGCTTCGGACTACCCTCCGGCAACAGAGTGGGTGCCAAGGGCATGTGGGTTGGAGGGTGCTCGGAAGCTGCAGGGGAGGTTTTCAGCATCCAGTGCTCTCCGATGGAACACACTGCAGGCGTGAGCATCCATGAACTCCTGCAAGGCTTTGGAGTGGGAAAGCTGTGCTTAGCAGAGGGCTCCCTGCCAAATGCTGCAGGCCTATGTGGATGGCGAAGCTGCAGCTGTCTTGCAGTCTGCTTGTCCAGAGGTGTGTGTGCCCTGGTCCAGAGTGCTGTAGGAGGAGCTCCTAGCAACGGGAGAGCAAGCACCTTGTTTCCTTGGCATAGAATGGCCTGTGCACACAGAGGCCTGTCAGCAGTGAAGACAACGCAGGCAGCAAGAGGGGTGGCAGGCAGCTAAGTGGCGGCAGGCGTCCTGCTTGAAAGTGGGGTCATGACTGTTTTGTCCTCAGGCCCCAGTGTCCACGTGCACACACTGCCTCTGGACCTGCAGCTTCCGAGCAGTGCAAGAGAAACACAAGCAACACCCTGGGGCCTTCTCGAATGAACGGTGCTCCATCGAGGTCCTGCTGGCTGGCAGTGGCCTAGGCCAGCAAAGGCCCTAGGGAGGCCAGGCTGAGGCTGGGATGGTTCCTGACCTAGCAGTGCCCAGGGCAAGCCTGGGACTGGAGGCCAGGCTGCAGGCTCATTCCAGCTTGGGCCTGGTGCAGAGCGCCTTCAGCTAAGACTTCCATGGGGAATGGTATGCGTAGTGATTTTTGCCTGCAATCCTCGTTCCTAACTCTCGCCAAACAGCCTGTTAGCCCACACTTGCTAGAAGTGTGTTCCTGAGGCAGTTGGACAATAGGGCAAGTGGAGGCTCACCCAGCATGGGACGCCCGCCTTGCACATTGCTCTGGGTGCAAAGAGGATTCCCTGCACCTCTGGCACTGGGGAGAGCATTTCTGCACACAGGAGACACTTGGCAAACACAGTTTTTCCCCTCGGAAAGTACTGTGAGAAAGAGTCGCCATCCCGGATGCATGGCACTCTCCCTTCGAAGCCCTCCATGCAGCAGGCTTTCATGGACTCGCCTGCAGGCTTTGGTAGCTGGAGACACTGCAGCTCCTCTGGAGGCTCAGGGGCAATTGGCACACCCCTCCAAGGAAATGAGGCTAGTGTGATGAGCTCTTTCCAAAGAATGGCAAGCAGCCTGCTCCTTTCGATGAGACACACGTGTGGGGAGAGATGCTTGGCAGCAGAGAAGAAGCAAGAGGGCAGCCAGGGAGGGATTTGCACACAGCTTGAAGTCCCCAGACCTCCTGATTCGAAACCAGGGAATGCCAGCTCTGCCTGTCAGGCCCCATTCGCTAGTGGGCACCCAGATTCAGGATCTGCCCTTTCCCAGCTATGAAACCACACCCAGGCTGCACCCTGAGCCCTGCCAAGTTGGAACTTTGCTCGCCAGGTGGGCTGAATGGCATGACTGTGTCAGGGGAAAGAAGGACCTAGGAGGCCTTCCGGGAGCTGCCACGACATAGCAGTGCTCAGGAAAAGGCAGTCTCCTTTCTGTAGGCCGGATGCACACTGGAGTTTCCGCTTGAGGCAAGGAAGCTCAGCTAGGTGATCCCTGGCTGAAGGCAAAGCAGAGAGTTTTTCAGTGGAGCGCTGGCCCCATCTGCTAGCCGACAAGCATGGGTGGAGAAACCTCGCTACAAATGAGTTCCTGAAGTGCTTTCCAAGCAGGAGGCAGCATGGCTCCAATAGTTTAGAAAGTCCTGCTTAGGACTACCCTCTGGCAACAGGGTGGGTGCCAAGGGCATGTGGGTTGGAGGGTGCTCAGAAGTCGCAGGGGAGGCTTTGGGCACCCGGTGCTCTCTGATGGAAAACACTGCAGGCCCGAGCATCCATGAATTCCTGCAAGGCTTTGGAGTGGGAAAGCTGTGCTTAGCAGAAGGCTCCCTGCCAAGTGCTGCAGGCCTTTGTGGATGCTGAAGCAGCAGCTGCCTTGCAGGCTGCTGGTCCAGGGGCATGTGTGCCCAGTTCCAGAGTGCTGTAGGAGGAGCTCCTAGCAAGGGGCGAGCAAGCACCTTGTTTCCTTGGCATAGACTGGCCTGTGCACCCTGAGGCCTGCCAGACGTGCAGACAGCGCAGGCAGCAAGGGCTTGTGGCAGGCAGATAAGGGGCAGCAGGCGTCTCACTTGAAAGTGGGCTCATGACTCTCTTGTTCTCCGGCCCCTGTGGCCGTGTGCAAGCACAGCCTCTGGACCTGCAGCTTCTGAGCAGTGCAAGAGACACACAGGAAACACCCAGGTGCCTTCTCTAGTGAACGGTGTTCCATCAAGTTCCTGCTTGCTGGCAGGGGCCTAGGCCAGCACAGGTCCTAGGGAGGCCAGGCTGAGGCTGGGATGGGTCCCGACCTAGCAGTGCTCAGGGCAAGCCTGGGACTGGAGGTCAGGCTGCAGGCTCATTCCAGCTTGGGCCTGGTGCAGAAAGCCTTCAGCTAGGACTTCCATGGGGTATAGTCAGCACAGTGGTTTTTGCCTGAAATCCATGTGCCTCACTCGGAGCCCCCTGCCTTTCAGCACACACTCCCTAGAAGTGTGTTCCTGAGGCAGTTGGACAGTTGGGGAAGTGGAGGCTCTCCCAGCATGGGAGGTCTGCCTAGAACCTTGCTCTGGCTGCAAAGAGGATTCCCTGCACCTCTGGCGCTGGGGTGAGATTTTCTGCACACAGGAGACACTTGGCACACACAGTGTTTCCCCATGGAAAGCACTGTGAGGAAGAATCTCTGCCAGGGATGCATGGCACTCTCCCATCGAAGCCCTCCATGCAGCAAGCTGTCATGGACTCGAGTGCAGGCCTTGGTGGCTGGAGAGACTGCAGCTCCTCTGGAGGCTCCGGGGCAATTGGCACACCCCTCCAAGGAAATGAGGCTTGTGGGATGAGCACTTTGCAAAGAATTGCAAGCAGCCTGCTCCTTTTGATGAGACACATGTGTGGGGAGAGAGACTTGACAGCCGAGAAGAAGCAAGAGGGCAATGAGGGATTGGATTTGCATGCAGCTTGGAGGCTCCATATCTCCTGCTTGGCAAGCAGGGAGTGCCAGGTCTGCCCATCATGCTCCATTACCAGCTGGGCACCCAGTTTCAGGATCTGCCCTTTCCCAGCCATGAAACCACACCCAGGCTGCACCCTGAGCCCTGCCAAGGGGGACCCTTGCTCGCCAGGTGGGCTGAATTGCATGACTGTGTCAGGGGAGAGAAGGCCCTAGGAGGCCTTCAGGGAACTGCCTCAACATAGCCCCGCTCAGGAAAGGCACTCCTCTTTCTGTGACCGGATGCACAATGGAGTATCTGCTTGAGGCAAAGAAGCTCAGCTAGGCGATCCCTGGCTGAAGGCAAAGCAGAGAGTTTTTCGGTGGAGCGCTGGCACCATCTGCCGGCCGACAAGCATGGAAGGAGAATCCTCGCTCCAAATGAGTTCCTGAGGAGCTTTCCAAGCAGCAGGCAGGCTGCCTCCAGAAGCTTAGAGAGTCCTGCTTCGGACTACCCTCCGGCAACAGAGTGGGTGCCAAGGGCATGTGGGTTGGAGGGTGCTCGGAAGCTGCAGGGGAGGTTTTCAGCATCCAGTGCTCTCCGATGGAACACACTGCAGGCGTGAGCATCCATGAACTCCTGCAAGGCTTTGGAGTGGGAAAGCTGTGCTTAGCAGAGGGCTCCCTGCCAAATGCTGCAGGCCTATGTGGATGGCGAAGCTGCAGCTGTCTTGCAGTCTGCTTGTCCAGAGGTGTGTGTGCCCTGGTCCAGAGTGCTGTAGGAGGAGCTCCTAGCAACGGGAGAGCAAGCACCTTGTTTCCTTGGCATAGAATGGCCTGTGCACACAGAGGCCTGTCAGAAGTGAAGACAACGCAGGCAGCAAGAGGGGTGGCAGGCAGCTAAGTGGCGGCAGGCGTCCTGCTTGAAAGTGGGGTCATGACTGTTTTGTCCTCAGGCCCCAGTGTCCACGTGCACACACTGCCTCTGGACCTGCAGCTTCCGAGCAGTGCAAGAGAAACACAAGCAACACCCTGGGGCCTTCTCGAATGAACGGTGCTCCATCGAGGTCCTGCTGGCTGGCAGTGGCCTAGGCCAGCAAAGGCCCTAGGGAGGCCAGGCTGAGGCTGGGATGGTTCCTGACCTAGCAGTGCCCAGGGCAAGCCTGGGACTGGAGGCCAGGCTGCAGGCTCATTCCAGCTTGGGCCTGGTGCAGAGCGCCTTCAGCTAAGACTTCCATGGGGAATGGTATGCGTAGTGATTTTTGCCTGCAATCCTCCTTCCTAACTCTCGCCAAACAGCCTGTTAGCCCACACTTGCTAGAAGTGTGTTCCTGAGGCAGTTGGACAATAGGGCAAGTGGAGGCTCACCCAGCATGGGACGCCCGCCTTGCACATTGCTCTGGGTGCAAAGAGGATTCCCTGCACCTCTGGCACTGGGGAGAGCATTTCTGCACACAGGAGACACTTGGCAAACACAGTTTTTCCCCTCGGAAAGTACTGTGAGAAAGAGTCGCCATCCCGGATGCATGGCACTCTCCCTTCGAAGCCCTCCATGCAGCAGGCTTTCATGGACTCGCCTGCAGGCTTTGGTAGCTGGAGACACTGCAGCTCCTCTGGAGGCTCAGGGGCAATTGGCACACCCCTCCAAGGAAATGAGGCTAGTGTGATGAGCTCTTTCCAAAGAATGGCAAGCAGCCTGCTCCTTTCGATGAGACACACGTGTGGGGAGAGATGCTTGGCAGCAGAGAAGAAGCAAGAGGGCAGCCAGGGAGGGATTTGCACACAGCTTGAAGTCCCCAGACCTCCTGATTCGAAACCAGGGAATGCCAGCTCTGCCTGTCAGGCCCCATTCCCTAGTGGGCACCCAGATTCAGGATCTGCCCTTTCCCAGCTATGAAACCACACCCAGGCTGCACCCTGAGCCCTGCCAAGTGGGAACTTTGCTCGCCAGGTGGGCTGAATGGCATGACTGTGTCAGGGGAAAGAAGGACCTAGGAGGCCTTCCGGGAGCTGCCACGACATAGCAGTGCTCAGGAAAAGGCAGTCTCCTTTCTGTAGGCCGGATGCACACTGGAGTTTCCGCTTGAGGCAAGGAAGCTCAGCTAGGTGATCCCTGGCTGAAGGCAAAGCAGAGAGTTTTTCAGTGGAGCGCTGGCCCCATCTGCTGGCCGACAAGCATGGGAGGAGAAACCTCGCTGCAAATGAGTTCCTGAAGTGCTTTCCAAGCAGGAGGCAGCATGGCTCCAATAGTTTAGAAAGTCCTGCTTAGGACTACCCTCTGGCAACAGGGTGGGTGCCAAGGGCATGTGGGTTGGAGGGTGCTCAGAAGTCGCAGGGGAGGCTTTGGGCACCCGGTGCTCTCTGATGGAAAACACTGCAGGCCCGAGCATCCATGAATTCCTGCAAGGCTTTGGAGTGGGAAAGCTGTGCTTAGCAGAAGGCTCCCTGCCAAGTGCTGCAGGCCTTTGTGGATGCTGAAGCAGCAGCTGCCTTGCAGGCTGCTGGTCCAGGGGCATGTGTGCCCAGTTCCAGAGTGCTGTAGGAGGAGCTCCTAGCAAGGGGCGAGCAAGCACCTTGTTTCCTTGGCATAGACTGGCCTGTGCACCCTGAGGCCTGCCAGACATGCAGACAGCGCAGGCAGCAAGGGCTTGTGGCAGGCAGATAAGGGGCAGCAGGCGTCTCACTTGAAAGTGGGCTCATGACTCTCTTGTTCTCCGGCCCCTGTGGCCGTGTGCAAGCACAGCCTCTGGACCTGCAGCTTCTGAGCAGTGCAAGAGACACACAGGAAACACCCAGGTGCCTTCTCTAGTGAACGGTGTTCCATCAAGTTCCTGCTTGCTGGCAGGGGCCTAGGCCAGCACAGGTCCTAGGGAGGCCAGGCTGAGGCTGGGATGGGTCCCGACCTAGCAGTGCTCAGGGCAAGCCTGGGACTGGAGGTCAGGCTGCAGGCTCATTCCAGCTTGGGCCTGGTGCAGAAAGCCTTCAGCTAGGACTTCCATGGGGTATAGTCAGCACAGTGGTTTTTGCCTGAAATCCATGTGCCTCACTCGGAGCCCCCTGCCTTTCAGCACACACTCCCTAGAAGTGTGTTCCTGAGGCAGTTGGACAGTTGGGGAAGTGGAGGCTCTCCCAGCATGGGAGGTCTGCCTAGAACCTTGCTCTGGCTGCAAAGAGGATTCCCTGCACCTCTGGCGCTGGGGTGAGATTTTCTGCACACAGGAGACACTTGGCACACACAGTGTTTCCCCATGGAAAGCACTGTGAGGAAGAATCTCTGCCAGGGATGCATGGCACTCTCCCATCGAAGCCCTCCATGCAGCAAGCTGTCATGGACTCGAGTGCAGGCCTTGGTGGCTGGAGAGACTGCAGCTCCTCTGGAGGCTCCGGGGCAATTGGCACACCCCTCCAAGGAAATGAGGCTTGTGGGATGAGCACTTTGCAAAGAATTGCAAGCAGCCTGCTCCTTTTGATGAGACACATGTGTGGGGAGAGAGACTTGACAGCCGAGAAGAAGCAAGAGGGCAATGAGGGATTGGATTTGCATGCAGCTTGGAGGCTCCATATCTCCTGCTTCGCAAGCAGGGAGTGCCAGGTCTGCCCATCATGCTCCATTACCAGCTGGGCACCCAGTTTCAGGATCTGCCCTTTCCCAGCCATGAAACCACACCCAGGCTGCACCCTGAGCCCTGCCAAGGGGGACCCTTGCTCGCCAGGAGGGCTGAATTGCATGACTGTGTCAGGGGAGAGAAGGCCCGAGGAGGCCTTCAGGGAACTGCCTCAACATAGCCCCGCTCAGGAAAGGCACTCCTCTTTCTGTGACCGGATGCACAATGGAGTATCTGCTTGAGGCAAAGAAGCTCAGCTAGGCGATCCCTGGCTGAAGGCAAAGCAGAGAGTTTTTCGGTGGAGCGCTGGCACCATCTGCCGGCCGACAAGCATGGAAGGAGAATCCTCGCTCCAAATGAGTTCCTGAGGAGCTTTCCAAGCAGCAGGCAGGCTGCCTCCAGAAGCTTAGAGAGTCCTGCTTCGGACTACCCTCCGGCAACAGAGTGGGTGCCAAGGGCATGTGGGTTGGAGGGTGCTCGGAAGCTGCAGGGGAGGTTTTCAGCATCCAGTGCTCTCCGATGGAACACACTGCAGGCGTGAGCATCCATGAACTCCTGCAAGGCTTTGGAGTGGGAAAGCTGTGCTTAGCAGAGGGCTCCCTGCCAAATGCTGCAGGCCTATGTGGATGGCGAAGCTGCAGCTGTCTTGCAGTCTGCTTGTCCAGAGGTGTGTGTGCCCTGGTCCAGAGTGCTGTAGGAGGAGCTCCTAGCAACGGGAGAGCAAGCACCTTGTTTCCTTGGCATAGAATGGCCTGTGCACACAGAGGCCTGTCAGCAGTGAAGACAACGCAGGCAGCAAGAGGGGTGGCAGGCAGCTAAGTGGCGGCAGGCGTCCTGCTTGAAAGTGGGGTCATGACTGTTTTGTCCTCAGGCCCCAGTGTCCACGTGCACACACTGCCTCTGGACCTGCAGCTTCCGAGCAGTGCAAGAGAAACACAAGCAACACCCTGGGGCCTTCTCGAATGAACGGTGCTCCATCGAGGTCCTGCTGGCTGGCAGTGGCCTAGGCCAGCAAAGGCCCTAGGGAGGCCAGGCTGAGGCTGGGATGGTTCCTGACCTAGCAGTGCCCAGGGCAAGCCTGGGACTGGAGGCCAGGCTGCAGGCTCATTCCAGCTTGGGCCTGGTGCAGAGCGCCTTCAGCTAAGACTTCCATGGGGAATGGTATGTGTAGTGATTTTTGCCTGCAATCCTCGTTCCTAACTCTCGCCAAACAGCCTGTTAGCCCACACTTGCTAGAAGTGTGTTCCTGAGGCAGTTGGACAATAGGGCAAGTGGAGGCTCACCCAGCATGGGACGCCCGCCTTGCACATTGCTCTGGGTGCAAAGAGGATTCCCTGCACCTCTGGCACTGGGGAGAGCATTTCTGCACACAGGAGACACTTGGCAAACACAGTTTTTCCCCTCGGAAAGTACTGTGAGAAAGAGTCGCCATCCTGGATGCATGGCACTCTCCCTTCGAAGCCCTCCATGCAGCAGGCTTTCATGGACTCGCCTGCAGGCTTTGGTAGCTGGAGACACTGCAGCTCCACTGGAGGCTCAGGGGCAATTGGCACACCCCTCCAAGGAAATGAGGCTAGTGTGATGAGCTCTTTCCAAAGAATGGCAAGCAGCCTGCTCCTTTCGATGAGACACACGTGTGGGGAGAGATGCTTGGCAGCAGAGAAGAAGCAAGAGGGCAGCCAGGGAGGGATTTGCACACAGCTTGAAGTCCCCAGACCTCCTGATTCGAAACCAGGGAATGCCAGCTCTGCCTGTCAGGCCCCATTCGCTAGTGGGCACCCAGATTCAGGATCTGCCCTTTCCCAGCTATGAAACCACACCCAGGCTGCACCCTGAGCCCTGCCAAGTTGGAACTTTGCTCGCCAGGTGGGCTGAATGGCATGACTGTGTCAGGGGAAAGAAGGACCTAGGAGGCCTTCCGGGAGCTGCCACGACATAGCAGTGCTCAGGAAAAGGCAGTCTCCTTTCTGTAGGCCGGATGCACACTGGAGTTTCCGCTTGAGGCAAGGAAGCTCAGCTAGGTGATCCCTGGCTGAAGGCAAAGCAGAGAGTTTTTCAGTGGAGCGCTGGCCCCATCTGCTGGCCGACAAGCATGGGAGGAGAAACCTCGCTGCAAATGAGTTCCTGAAGTGCTTTCCAAGCAGGAGGCCGCATGGCTCCAATAGTTTAGAAAGTCCTGCTTAGGACTACCCTCTGGCAACAGGGTGGGTGCCAAGGGCATGTGGGTTGGAGGGTGCTCAGAAGTCGCAGGGGAGGCTTTGGGCACCCGGTGCTCTCTGATGGAAAACACTGCAGGCCCGAGCATCCATGAATTCCTGCAAGGCTTTGGAGTGGGAAAGCTGTGCTTAGCAGAAGGCTCCCTGCCAAGTGCTGCAGGCCTTTGTGGATGCTGAAGCAGCAGCTGCCTTGCAGGCTGCTGGTCCAGGGGCATGTGTGCCCAGGTCCAGAGTGCTGTAGGAGGAGCTCCTAGCAAGGGGCGAGCAAGCACCTTGTTTCCTTGGCATAGACTGGCCTGTGCACCCTGAGGCCTGCCAGACGTGCAGACAGTGCAGGCAGCAAGGGCTTGTGGCAGGCAGATAAGGGGCAGCAGGCGTCTCACTTGAAAGTGGGCTCATGACTCTCTTGTTCTCCGGCCCCTGTGGCCGTGTGCAAGCACAGCCTCTGGACCTGCAGCTTCTGAGCAGTGCAAAAGACACACAGGAAACACCCAGGTGCCTTCTCTAGTGAACGGTGTTCCATCAAGGTCCTGCTTTATGGCAGCGGCCTAGGCCAGCACAGGTCCTAGGTAGGCCAGGCTGAGGCTGGGATGGGTCCCGACCTAGCAGTGCTCAGGGCAAGCCTGGGACTGGAGGTCAGGCTGCAGGCTCATTCCAGCTTGGGCCTGGTGCAGAAAGCCTTCAGCTAGGACTTCCATGGGGTATAGTCAGCACAGTGGTTTTTGCCTGAAATCCATGTGCCTCACTCGGAGCCCCCTGCCTTTCAGCACACACTCCCTAGAAGTGTGTTCCTGAGGCAGTTGGACAGTTGGGGAAGTGGAGGCTCTCCCAGCATGGGAGGTCTGCCTAGAACCTTGCTCTGGCTGCAAAGAGGATTCCCTGCACCTCTGGCGCTGGGGTGAGATTTTCTGCACACAGGAGACACTTGGCACACACAGTGTTTCCCCATGGAAAGCACTGTGAGGAAGAATCTCTGCCAGGGATGCATGGCACTCTCCCATCGAAGCCCTCCATGCAGCAAGCTGTCATGGACTCGAGTGCAGGCCTTGGTGGCTGGAGAGACTGCAGCTCCTCTGGAGGCTCCGGGGCAATTGGCACACCCCTCCAAGGAAATGAGGCTTGTGGGATGAGCACTTTGCAAAGAATTGCAAGCAGCCTGCTCCTTTTGATGAGACACATGTGTGGGGAGAGAGACTTGACAGCCGAGAAGAAGCAAGAGGGCAATGAGGGATTGGATTTGCATGCAGCTTGGAGGCTCCATATCTCCTGCTTCGCAAGCAGGGAGTGCCAGGTCTGCCCATCATGCTCCATTACCAGCTGGGCACCCAGTTTCAGGATCTGCCCTTTCCCAGCCATGAAACCACACCCAGGCTGCACCCTGAGCCCTGCCAAGGGGGACCCTTGCTCGCCAGGTGGGCTGAATTGCATGACTGTGTCAGGGGAGAGAAGGCCCGAGGAGGCCTTCAGGGAACTGCCTCAACATAGCCCCGCTCAGGAAAGGCACTCCTCTTTCTGTGACCGGATGCACAATGGAGTATCTGCTTGAGGCAAAGAAGCTCAGCTAGGCGATCCCTGGCTGAAGGCAAAGCAGAGAGTTTTTCGGTGGAGCGCTGGCACCATCTGCCGGCCGACAAGCATGGAAGGAGAATCCTCGTTCCAAATGAGTTCCTGAGGAGCTTTCCAAGCAGCAGGCAGGCTGCCTCCAGAAGCTTAGAGAGTCCTGCTTCGGACTACCCTCCGGCAACAGAGTGGGTGCCAAGGGCATGTGGGTTGGAGGGTGCTCGGAAGCTGCAGGGGAGGTTTTCAGCATCCAGTGCTCTCCGATGGAACACACTGCAGGCGTGAGCATCCATGAACTCCTGCAAGGCTTTGGAGTGGGAAAGCTGTGCTTAGCAGAGGGCTCCCTGCCAAATGCTGCAGGCCTATGTGGATGGCGAAGCTGCAGCTGTCTTGCAGTCTGCTTGTCCAGAGGTGTGTGTGCCCTGGTCCAGAGTGCTGTAGGAGGAGCTCCTAGCAACGGGAGAGCAAGCACCTTGTTTCCTTGGCATAGAATGGCCTGTGCACACAGAGGCCTGTCAGCAGTGAAGACAACGCAGGCAGCAAGAGGGGTGGCAGGCAGCTAAGTGGCGGCAGGCGTCCTGCTTGAAAGTGGGGTCATGACTGTTTTGTCCTCAGGCCCCAGTGTCCACGTGCACACACTGCCTCTGGACCTGCAGCTTCCGAGCAGTGCAAGAGAAACACAAGCAACACCCTGGGGCCTTCTCGAATGAACGGTGCTCCATCGAGGTCCTGCTGGCTGGCAGTGGCCTAGGCCAGCAAAGGCCCTAGGGAGGCCAGGCTGAGGCTGGGATGGTTCCTGACCTAGCAGTGCCCAGGGCAAGCCTGGGACTGGAGGCCAGGCTGCAGGCTCATTCCAGCTTGGGCCTGGTGCAGAGCGCCTTCAGCTAAGACTTCCATGGGGAATGGTATGTGTAGTGATTTTTGCCTGCAATCCTCGTTCCTAACTCTCGCCAAACAGCCTGTTAGCCCACACTTGCTAGAAGTGTGTTCCTGAGGCAGTTGGACAATAGGGCAAGTGGAGGCTCACCCAGCATGGGACGCCCGCCTTGCACATTGCTCTGGGTGCAAAGAGGATTCCCTGCACCTCTGGCACTGGGGAGAGCATTTCTGCACACAGGAGACACTTGGCAAACACAGTTTTTCCCCTCGGAAAGTACTGTGAGAAAGAGTCGCCATCCTGGATGCATGGCACTCTCCCTTCGAAGCCCTCCATGCAGCAGGCTTTCATGGACTCGCCTGCAGGCTTTGGTAGCTGGAGACACTGCAGCTCCACTGGAGGCTCAGGGGCAATTGGCACACCCCTCCAAGGAAATGAGGCTAGTGTGATGAGCTCTTTCCAAAGAATGGCAAGCAGCCTGCTCCTTTCGATGAGACACACGTGTGGGGAGAGATGCTTGGCAGCAGAGAAGAAGCAAGAGGGCAGCCAGGGAGGGATTTGCACACAGCTTGAAGTCCCCAGACCTCCTGATTCGAAACCAGGGAATGCCAGCTCTGCCTGTCAGGCCCCATTCGCTAGTGGGCACCCAGATTCAGGATCTGCCCTTTCCCAGCTATGAAACCACACCCAGGCTGCACCCTGAGCCCTGCCAAGTTGGAACTTTGCTCGCCAGGTGGGCTGAATGGCATGACTGTGTCAGGGGAAAGAAGGACCTAGGAGGCCTTCCGGGAGCTGCCACGACATAGCAGTGCTCAGGAAAAGGCAGTCTCCTTTCTGTAGGCCGGATGCACACTGGAGTTTCCGCTTGAGGCAAGGAAGCTCAGCTAGGTGATCCCTGGCTGAAGGCAAAGCAGAGAGTTTTTCAGTGGAGCGCTGGCCCCATCTGCTGGCCGACAAGCATGGGAGGAGAAACCTCGCTGCAAATGAGTTCCTGAAGTGCTTTCCAAGCAGGAGGCCGCATGGCTCCAATAGTTTAGAAAGTCCTGCTTAGGACTACCCTCTGGCAACAGGGTGGGTGCCAAGGGCATGTGGGTTGGAGGGTGCTCAGAAGTCGCAGGGGAGGCTTTGGGCACCCGGTGCTCTCTGATGGAAAACACTGCAGGCCCGAGCATCCATGAATTCCTGCAAGGCTTTGGAGTGGGAAAGCTGTGCTTAGCAGAAGGCTCCCTGCCAAGTGCTGCAGGCCTTTGTGGATGCTGAAGCAGCAGCTGCCTTGCAGGCTGCTGGTCCAGGGGCATGTGTGCCCAGGTCCAGAGTGCTGTAGGAGGAGCTCCTAGCAAGGGGCGAGCAAGCACCTTGTTTCCTTGGCATAGACTGGCCTGTGCACCCTGAGGCCTGCCAGACGTGCAGACAGTGCAGGCAGCAAGGGCTTGTGGCAGGCAGATAAGGGGCAGCAGGCGTCTCACTTGAAAGTGGGCTCATGACTCTCTTGTTCTCCGGCCCCTGTGGCCGTGTGCAAGCACAGCCTCTGGACCTGCAGCTTCTGAGCAGTGCAAAAGACACACAGGAAACACCCAGGTGCCTTCTCTAGTGAACGGTGTTCCATCAAGGTCCTGCTTTATGGCAGCGGCCTAGGCCAGCACAGGTCCTAGGTAGGCCAGGCTGAGGCTGGGATGGGTCCCGACCTAGCAGTGCTCAGGGCAAGCCTGGGACTGGAGGTCAGGCTGCAGGCTCATTCCAGCTTGGGCCTGGTGCAGAAAGCCTTCAGCTAGGACTTCCATGGGGTATAGTCAGCACAGTGGTTTTTGCCTGAAATCCATGTGCCTCACTCGGAGCCCCCTGCCTTTCAGCACACACTCCCTAGAAGTGTGTTCCTGAGGCAGTTGGACAGTTGGGGAAGTGGAGGCTCTCCCAGCATGGGAGGTCTGCCTAGAACCTTGCTCTGGCTGCAAAGAGGATTCCCTGCACCTCTGGCGCTGGGGTGAGATTTTCTGCACACAGGAGACACTTGGCACACACAGTGTTTCCCCATGGAAAGCACTGTGAGGAAGAATCTCTGCCAGGGATGCATGGCACTCTCCCATCGAAGCCCTCCATGCAGCAAGCTGTCATGGACTCGAGTGCAGGCCTTGGTGGCTGGAGAGACTGCAGCTCCTCTGGAGGCTCCGGGGCAATTGGCACACCCCTCCAAGGAAATGAGGCTTGTGGGATGAGCACTTTGCAAAGAATTGCAAGCAGCCTGCTCCTTTTGATGAGACACATGTGTGGGGAGAGAGACTTGACAGCCGAGAAGAAGCAAGAGGGCAATGAGGGATTGGATTTGCATGCAGCTTGGAGGCTCCATATCTCCTGCTTCGCAAGCAGGGAGTGCCAGGTCTGCCCATCATGCTCCATTACCAGCTGGGCACCCAGTTTCAGGATCTGCCCTTTCCCAGCCATGAAACCACACCCAGGCTGCACCCTGAGCCCTGCCAAGGGGGACCCTTGCTCGCCAGGTGGGCTGAATTGCATGACTGTGTCAGGGGAGAGAAGGCCCGAGGAGGCCTTCAGGGAACTGCCTCAACATAGCCCCGCTCAGGAAAGGCACTCCTCTTTCTGTGACCGGATGCACAATGGAGTATCTGCTTGAGGCAAAGAAGCTCAGCTAGGCGATCCCTGGCTGAAGGCAAAGCAGAGAGTTTTTCGGTGGAGCGCTGGCACCATCTGCCGGCCGACAAGCATGGAAGGAGAATCCTCGTTCCAAATGAGTTCCTGAGGAGCTTTCCAAGCAGCAGGCAGGCTGCCTCCAGAAGCTTAGAGAGTCCTGCTTCGGACTACCCTCCGGCAACAGAGTGGGTGCCAAGGGCATGTGGGTTGGAGGGTGCTCGGAAGCTGCAGGGGAGGTTTTCAGCATCCAGTGCTCTCCGATGGAACACACTGCAGGCGTGAGCATCCATGAACTCCTGCAAGGCTTTGGAGTGGGAAAGCTGTGCTTAGCAGAGGGCTCCCTGCCAAATGCTGCAGGCCTATGTGGATGGCGAAGCTGCAGCTGTCTTGCAGTCTGCTTGTCCAGAGGTGTGTGTGCCCTGGTCCAGAGTGCTGTAGGAGGAGCTCCTAGCAACGGGAGAGCAAGCACCTTGTTTCCTTGGCATAGAATGGCCTGTGCACACAGAGGCCTGTCAGCAGTGAAGACAACGCAGGCAGCAAGAGGGGTGGCAGGCAGCTAAGTGGCGGCAGGCGTCCTGCTTGAAAGTGGGGTCATGACTGTTTTGTCCTCAGGCCCCAGTGTCCACGTGCACACACTGCCTCTGGACCTGCAGCTTCCGAGCAGTGCAAGAGAAACACAAGCAACACCCTGGGGCCTTCTCGAATGAACGGTGCTCCATCGAGGTCCTGCTGGCTGGCAGTGGCCTAGGCCAGCAAAGGCCCTAGGGAGGCCAGGCTGAGGCTGGGATGGTTCCTGACCTAGCAGTGCCCAGGGCAAGCCTGGGACTGGAGGCCAGGCTGCAGGCTCATTCCAGCTTGGGCCTGGTGCAGAGCGCCTTCAGCTAAGACTTCCATGGGGAATGGTATGCGTAGTGATTTTTGCCTGCAATCCTCGTTCCTAACTCTCGCCAAACAGCCTGTTAGCCCACACTTGCTAGAAGTGTGTTCCTGAGGCAGTTGGACAATAGGGCAAGTGGAGGCTCACCCAGCATGGGACGCCCGCCTTGCACATTGCTCTGGGTGCAAAGAGGATTCCCTGCACCTCTGGCACTGGGGAGAGCATTTCTGCACACAGGAGACACTTGGCAAACACAGTTTTTCCCCTCGGAAAGTACTGTGAGAAAGAGTCGCCATCCCGGATGCATGGCACTCTCCCTTCGAAGCCCTCCATGCAGCAGGCTTTCATGGACTCGCCTGCAGGCTTTGGTAGCTGGAGACACTGCAGCTCCTCTGGAGGCTCAGGGGCAATTGGCACACCCCTCCAAGGAAATGAGGCTAGTGTGATGAGCTCTTTCCAAAGAATGGCAAGCAGCCTGCTCCTTTCGATGAGACACACGTGTGGGGAGAGATGCTTGGCAGCAGAGAAGAAGCAAGAGGGCAGCCAGGGAGGGATTTGCACACAGCTTGAAGTCCCCAGACCTCCTGATTCGAAACCAGGGAATGCCAGCTCTGCCTGTCAGGCCCCATTCGCTAGTGGGCACCCAGATTCAGGATCTGCCCTTTCCCAGCTATGAAACCACACCCAGGCTGCACCCTGAGCCCTGCCAAGTTGGAACTTTGCTCGCCAGGTGGGCTGAATGGCATGACTGTGTCAGGGGAAAGAAGGACCTAGGAGGCCTTCCGGGAGCTGCCACGACATAGCAGTGCTCAGGAAAAGGCAGTCTCCTTTCTGTAGGCCGGATGCACACTGGAGTTTCCGCTTGAGGCAAGGAAGCTCAGCTAGGTGATCCCTGGCTGAAGGCAAAGCAGAGAGTTTTTCAGTGGAGCGCTGGCCCCATCTGCTAGCCGACAAGCATGGGTGGAGAAACCTCGCTACAAATGAGTTCCTGAAGTGCTTTCCAAGCAGGAGGCAGCATGGCTCCAATAGTTTAGAAAGTCCTGCTTAGGACTACCCTCTGGCAACAGGGTGGGTGCCAAGGGCATGTGGGTTGGAGGGTGCTCAGAAGTCGCAGGGGAGGCTTTGGGCACCCGGTGCTCTCTGATGGAAAACACTGCAGGCCCGAGCATCCATGAATTCCTGCAAGGCTTTGGAGTGGGAAAGCTGTGCTTAGCAGAAGGCTCCCTGCCAAGTGCTGCAGGCCTTTGTGGATGCTGAAGCAGCAGCTGCCTTGCAGGCTGCTGGTCCAGGGGCATGTGTGCCCAGTTCCAGAGTGCTGTAGGAGGAGCTCCTAGCAAGGGGCGAGCAAGCACCTTGTTTCCTTGGCATAGACTGGCCTGTGCACCCTGAGGCCTGCCAGACGTGCAGACAGCGCAGGCAGCAAGGGCTTGTGGCAGGCAGATAAGGGGCAGCAGGCGTCTCACTTGAAAGTGGGCTCATGACTCTCTTGTTCTCCGGCCCCTGTGGCCGTGTGCAAGCACAGCCTCTGGACCTGCAGCTTCTGAGCAGTGCAAGAGACACACAGGAAACACCCAGGTGCCTTCTCTAGTGAACGGTGTTCCATCAAGTTCCTGCTTGCTGGCAGGGGCCTAGGCCAGCACAGGTCCTAGGGAGGCCAGGCTGAGGCTGGGATGGGTCCCGACCTAGCAGTGCTCAGGGCAAGCCTGGGACTGGAGGTCAGGCTGCAGGCTCATTCCAGCTTGGGCCTGGTGCAGAAAGCCTTCAGCTAGGACTTCCATGGGGTATAGTCAGCACAGTGGTTTTTGCCTGAAATCCATGTGCCTCACTCGGAGCCCCCTGCCTTTCAGCACACACTCCCTAGAAGTGTGTTCCTGAGGCAGTTGGACAGTTGGGGAAGTGGAGGCTCTCCCAGCATGGGAGGTCTGCCTAGAACCTTGCTCTGGCTGCAAAGAGGATTCCCTGCACCTCTGGCGCTGGGGTGAGATTTTCTGCACACAGGAGACACTTGGCACACACAGTGTTTCCCCATGGAAAGCACTGTGAGGAAGAATCTCTGCCAGGGATGCATGGCACTCTCCCATCGAAGCCCTCCATGCAGCAAGCTGTCATGGACTCGAGTGCAGGCCTTGGTGGCTGGAGAGACTGCAGCTCCTCTGGAGGCTCCGGGGCAATTGGCACACCCCTCCAAGGAAATGAGGCTTGTGGGATGAGCACTTTGCAAAGAATTGCAAGCAGCCTGCTCCTTTTGATGAGACACATGTGTGGGGAGAGAGACTTGACAGCCGAGAAGAAGCAAGAGGGCAATGAGGGATTGGATTTGCATGCAGCTTGGAGGCTCCATATCTCCTGCTTGGCAAGCAGGGAGTGCCAGGTCTGCCCATCATGCTCCATTACCAGCTGGGCACCCAGTTTCAGGATCTGCCCTTTCCCAGCCATGAAACCACACCCAGGCTGCACCCTGAGCCCTGCCAAGGGGGACCCTTGCTCGCCAGGTGGGCTGAATTGCATGACTGTGTCAGGGGAGAGAAGGCCCTAGGAGGCCTTCAGGGAACTGCCTCAACATAGCCCCGCTCAGGAAAGGCACTCCTCTTTCTGTGACCGGATGCACAATGGAGTATCTGCTTGAGGCAAAGAAGCTCAGCTAGGCGATCCCTGGCTGAAGGCAAAGCAGAGAGTTTTTCGGTGGAGCGCTGGCACCATCTGCCGGCCGACAAGCATGGAAGGAGAATCCTCGCTCCAAATGAGTTCCTGAGGAGCTTTCCAAGCAGCAGGCAGGCTGCCTCCAGAAGCTTAGAGAGTCCTGCTTCGGACTACCCTCCGGCAACAGAGTGGGTGCCAAGGGCATGTGGGTTGGAGGGTGCTCGGAAGCTGCAGGGGAGGTTTTCAGCATCCAGTGCTCTCCGATGGAACACACTGCAGGCGTGAGCATCCATGAACTCCTGCAAGGCTTTGGAGTGGGAAAGCTGTGCTTAGCAGAGGGCTCCCTGCCAAATGCTGCAGGCCTATGTGGATGGCGAAGCTGCAGCTGTCTTGCAGTCTGCTTGTCCAGAGGTGTGTGTGCCCTGGTCCAGAGTGCTGTAGGAGGAGCTCCTAGCAACGGGAGAGCAAGCACCTTGTTTCCTTGGCATAGAATGGCCTGTGCACACAGAGGCCTGTCAGCAGTGAAGACAACGCAGGCAGCAAGAGGGGTGGCAGGCAGCTAAGTGGCGGCAGGCGTCCTGCTTGAAAGTGGGGTCATGACTGTTTTGTCCTCAGGCCCCAGTGTCCACGTGCACACACTGCCTCTGGACCTGCAGCTTCCGAGCAGTGCAAGAGAAACACAAGCAACACCCTGGGGCCTTCTCGAATGAACGGTGCTCCATCGAGGTCCTGCTGGCTGGCAGTGGCCTAGGCCAGCAAAGGCCCTAGGGAGGCCAGGCTGAGGCTGGGATGGTTCCTGACCTAGCAGTGCCCAGGGCAAGCCTGGGACTGGAGGCCAGGCTGCAGGCTCATTCCAGCTTGGGCCTGGTGCAGAGCGCCTTCAGCTAAGACTTCCATGGGGAATGGTATGCGTAGTGATTTTTGCCTGCAATCCTCCTTCCTAACTCTCGCCAAACAGCCTGTTAGCCCACACTTGCTAGAAGTGTGTTCCTGAGGCAGTTGGACAATAGGGCAAGTGGAGGCTCACCCAGCATGGGACGCCCGCCTTGCACATTGCTCTGGGTGCAAAGAGGATTCCCTGCACCTCTGGCACTGGGGAGAGCATTTCTGCACACAGGAGACACTTGGCAAACACAGTTTTTCCCCTCGGAAAGTACTGTGAGAAAGAGTCGCCATCCCGGATGCATGGCACTCTCCCTTCGAAGCCCTCCATGCAGCAGGCTTTCATGGACTCGCCTGCAGGCTTTGGTAGCTGGAGACACTGCAGCTCCTCTGGAGGCTCAGGGGCAATTGGCACACCCCTCCAAGGAAATGAGGCTAGTGTGATGAGCTCTTTCCAAAGAATGGCAAGCAGCCTGCTCCTTTCGATGAGACACACGTGTGGGGAGAGATGCTTGGCAGCAGAGAAGAAGCAAGAGGGCAGCCAGGGAGGGATTTGCACACAGCTTGAAGTCCCCAGACCTCCTGATTCGAAACCAGGGAATGCCAGCTCTGCCTGTCAGGCCCCATTCCCTAGTGGGCACCCAGATTCAGGATCTGCCCTTTCCCAGCTATGAAACCACACCCAGGCTGCACCCTGAGCCCTGCCAAGTGGGAACTTTGCTCGCCAGGTGGGCTGAATGGCATGACTGTGTCAGGGGAAAGAAGGACCTAGGAGGCCTTCCGGGAGCTGCCACGACATAGCAGTGCTCAGGAAAAGGCAGTCTCCTTTCTGTAGGCCGGATGCACACTGGAGTTTCCGCTTGAGGCAAGGAAGCTCAGCTAGGTGATCCCTGGCTGAAGGCAAAGCAGAGAGTTTTTCAGTGGAGCGCTGGCCCCATCTGCTGGCCGACAAGCATGGGAGGAGAAACCTCGCTGCAAATGAGTTCCTGAAGTGCTTTCCAAGCAGGAGGCAGCATGGCTCCAATAGTTTAGAAAGTCCTGCTTAGGACTACCCTCTGGCAACAGGGTGGGTGCCAAGGGCATGTGGGTTGGAGGGTGCTCAGAAGTCGCAGGGGAGGCTTTGGGCACCCGGTGCTCTCTGATGGAAAACACTGCAGGCCCGAGCATCCATGAATTCCTGCAAGGCTTTGGAGTGGGAAAGCTGTGCTTAGCAGAAGGCTCCCTGCCAAGTGCTGCAGGCCTTTGTGGATGCTGAAGCAGCAGCTGCCTTGCAGGCTGCTGGTCCAGGGGCATGTGTGCCCAGTTCCAGAGTGCTGTAGGAGGAGCTCCTAGCAAGGGGCGAGCAAGCACCTTGTTTCCTTGGCATAGACTGGCCTGTGCACCCTGAGGCCTGCCAGACATGCAGACAGCGCAGGCAGCAAGGGCTTGTGGCAGGCAGATAAGGGGCAGCAGGCGTCTCACTTGAAAGTGGGCTCATGACTCTCTTGTTCTCCGGCCCCTGTGGCCGTGTGCAAGCACAGCCTCTGGACCTGCAGCTTCTGAGCAGTGCAAGAGACACACAGGAAACACCCAGGTGCCTTCTCTAGTGAACGGTGTTCCATCAAGTTCCTGCTTGCTGGCAGGGGCCTAGGCCAGCACAGGTCCTAGGGAGGCCAGGCTGAGGCTGGGATGGGTCCCGACCTAGCAGTGCTCAGGGCAAGCCTGGGACTGGAGGTCAGGCTGCAGGCTCATTCCAGCTTGGGCCTGGTGCAGAAAGCCTTCAGCTAGGACTTCCATGGGGTATAGTCAGCACAGTGGTTTTTGCCTGAAATCCATGTGCCTCACTCGGAGCCCCCTGCCTTTCAGCACACACTCCCTAGAAGTGTGTTCCTGAGGCAGTTGGACAGTTGGGGAAGTGGAGGCTCTCCCAGCATGGGAGGTCTGCCTAGAACCTTGCTCTGGCTGCAAAGAGGATTCCCTGCACCTCTGGCGCTGGGGTGAGATTTTCTGCACACAGGAGACACTTGGCACACACAGTGTTTCCCCATGGAAAGCACTGTGAGGAAGAATCTCTGCCAGGGATGCATGGCACTCTCCCATCGAAGCCCTCCATGCAGCAAGCTGTCATGGACTCGAGTGCAGGCCTTGGTGGCTGGAGAGACTGCAGCTCCTCTGGAGGCTCCGGGGCAATTGGCACACCCCTCCAAGGAAATGAGGCTTGTGGGATGAGCACTTTGCAAAGAATTGCAAGCAGCCTGCTCCTTTTGATGAGACACATGTGTGGGGAGAGAGACTTGACAGCCGAGAAGAAGCAAGAGGGCAATGAGGGATTGGATTTGCATGCAGCTTGGAGGCTCCATATCTCCTGCTTCGCAAGCAGGGAGTGCCAGGTCTGCCCATCATGCTCCATTACCAGCTGGGCACCCAGTTTCAGGATCTGCCCTTTCCCAGCCATGAAACCACACCCAGGCTGCACCCTGAGCCCTGCCAAGGGGGACCCTTGCTCGCCAGGAGGGCTGAATTGCATGACTGTGTCAGGGGAGAGAAGGCCCGAGGAGGCCTTCAGGGAACTGCCTCAACATAGCCCCGCTCAGGAAAGGCACTCCTCTTTCTGTGACCGGATGCACAATGGAGTATCTGCTTGAGGCAAAGAAGCTCAGCTAGGCGATCCCTGGCTGAAGGCAAAGCAGAGAGTTTTTCGGTGGAGCGCTGGCACCATCTGCCGGCCGACAAGCATGGAAGGAGAATCCTCGCTCCAAATGAGTTCCTGAGGAGCTTTCCAAGCAGCAGGCAGGCTGCCTCCAGAAGCTTAGAGAGTCCTGCTTCGGACTACCCTCTGGCAACAGAGTGGGTGCCAAGGGCATGTGGGTTGGAGGGTGCTCGGAAGCTGCAGGGGAGGTTTTCAGCATCCAGTGCTCTCCGATGGAACACACTGCAGGCGTGAGCATCCATGAACTCCTGCAAGGCTTTGGAGTGGGAAAGCTGTGCTTAGCAGAGGGCTCCCTGCCAAATGCTGCAGGCCTATGTGGATGGCGAAGCTGCAGCTGTCTTGCAGTCTGCTTGTCCAGAGGTGTGTGTGCCCTGGTCCAGAGTGCTGTAGGAGGAGCTCCTAGCAACGGGAGAGCAAGCACCTTGTTTCCTTGGCATAGAATGGCCTGTGCACACAGAGGCCTGTCAGCAGTGAAGACAACGCAGGCAGCAAGAGGGGTGGCAGGCAGCTAAGTGGCGGCAGGCGTCCTGCTTGAAAGTGGGGTCATGACTGTTTTGTCCTCAGGCCCCAGTGTCCACGTGCACACACTGCCTCTGGACCTGCAGCTTCCGAGCAGTGCAAGAGAAACACAAGCAACACCCTGGGGCCTTCTCGAATGAACGGTGCTCCATCGAGGTCCTGCTGGCTGGCAGTGGCCTAGGCCAGCAAAGGCCCTAGGGAGGCCAGGCTGAGGCTGGGATGGTTCCTGACCTAGCAGTGCCCAGGGCAAGCCTGGGACTGGAGGCCAGGCTGCAGGCTCATTCCAGCTTGGGCCTGGTGCAGAGCGCCTTCAGCTAAGACTTCCATGGGGAATGGTATGTGTAGTGATTTTTGCCTGCAATCCTCGTTCCTAACTCTCGCCAAACAGCCTGTTAGCCCACACTTGCTAGAAGTGTGTTCCTGAGGCAGTTGGACAATAGGGCAAGTGGAGGCTCACCCAGCATGGGACGCCCGCCTTGCACATTGCTCTGGGTGCAAAGAGGATTCCCTGCACCTCTGGCACTGGGGAGAGCATTTCTGCACACAGGAGACACTTGGCAAACACAGTTTTTCCCCTCGGAAAGTACTGTGAGAAAGAGTCGCCATCCTGGATGCATGGCACTCTCCCTTCGAAGCCCTCCATGCAGCAGGCTTTCATGGACTCGCCTGCAGGCTTTGGTAGCTGGAGACACTGCAGCTCCACTGGAGGCTCAGGGGCAATTGGCACACCCCTCCAAGGAAATGAGGCTAGTGTGATGAGCTCTTTCCAAAGAATGGCAAGCAGCCTGCTCCTTTCGATGAGACACACGTGTGGGGAGAGATGCTTGGCAGCAGAGAAGAAGCAAGAGGGCAGCCAGGGAGGGATTTGCACACAGCTTGAAGTCCCCAGACCTCCTGATTCGAAACCAGGGAATGCCAGCTCTGCCTGTCAGGCCCCATTCGCTAGTGGGCACCCAGATTCAGGATCTGCCCTTTCCCAGCTATGAAACCACACCCAGGCTGCACCCTGAGCCCTGCCAAGTTGGAACTTTGCTCGCCAGGTGGGCTGAATGGCATGACTGTGTCAGGGGAAAGAAGGACCTAGGAGGCCTTCCGGGAGCTGCCACGACATAGCAGTGCTCAGGAAAAGGCAGTCTCCTTTCTGTAGGCCGGATGCACACTGGAGTTTCCGCTTGAGGCAAGGAAGCTCAGCTAGGTGATCCCTGGCTGAAGGCAAAGCAGAGAGTTTTTCAGTGGAGCGCTGGCCCCATCTGCTGGCCGACAAGCATGGGAGGAGAAACCTCGCTGCAAATGAGTTCCTGAAGTGCTTTCCAAGCAGGAGGCAGCATGGCTCCAATAGTTTAGAAAGTCCTGCTTAGGACTACCCTCTGGCAACAGGGTGGGTGCCAAGGGCATGTGGGTTGGAGGGTGCTCAGAAGTCGCAGGGGAGGCTTTGGGCACCTGGTGCTCTCTGATGGAAATCACTGCAGGCCCGAGCATCCATGAATTCCTGCAAGGCTTTGGAGTGGGAAAGCTGTGCTTAGCAGAAGGCTCCCTGCCAAGTGCTGCAGGCCTTTGTGGATGCTGAAGCAGCAGCTGCCTTGCAGGCTGCTGGTCCAGGGGCATGTGTGCCCAGTTCCAGAGTGCTGTAGGAGGAGCTCCTAGCAAGGGGCGAGCAAGCACCTTGTTTCCTTGGCATAGACTGGCCTGTGCACCCTGAGGCATGCCAGACGTGCAGACAGTGCAGGCAGCAAGGGCTTGTGGCAGGCAGATGAGGGGCAGCAGGCGTCTCACTTGAAAGTGGGCTCATGACTCTCTTGTTCTCCGGCCCCTGTGGCCGTGTGCAAGCACAGCCTCTGGACCTGCAGCTTCTGAGCAGTGCAAGAGACACACAGGAAACACCCAGGTGCCTTCTCTAGTGAACAGTGTTCCATCAAGGTCCTGCTTGCTGGCAGGGGCCTAGGCCAGCACAGGTCCTAGGGAGGCCAGGCTGAGGCTGGGATGGGTCCTGACCTAGCAGTGCTCAGGGCAAGCCTGGGACTGGAGGCCAGGCTACAGGCTCATTCCAGCTTGGGCCTGGTGCAGAAAGCCTTCAGCTAGGACTTCCATGGGGTATAGTCAGCACAGTGGTTTTTGCCTGAAATCCATGTGCCTCACTCGGAGCCCCCTGCCTTTCAGCACACACTCCCTAGAAGTGTGTTCCTGAGGCAGTTGGACAGTTGGGGAAGTGGAGGCTCTCCCAGCATGGGAGGTCTGCCTAGAACCTTGCTCTGGCTGCAAAGAGGATTCCCTGCACCTCTGGCGCTGGGGTGAGATTTTCTGCACACAGGAGACACTTGGCACACACAGTGTTTCCCCATGGAAAGCACTGTGAGGAAGAATCTCTGCCAGGGATGCATGGCACTCTCCCATCGAAGCCCTCCATGCAGCAAGCTGTCATGGACTCGAGTGCAGGCCTTGGTGGCTGGAGAGACTGCAGCTCCTCTGGAGGCTCTGTGGCAATTGGCACACCCCTCCAAGGAAATGAGGCTTGTGGGATGAGCACTTTGCAAAGAATTGCAAGCAGCCTGCTCCTTTTGATGAGACACATGTGTGGGGAGAGAGACTTGACAGCAGAAAAGAAGCAAGAGGGCAATGAGGGACTGGATTTGCATGCAGCTTGGAGGCTCCATATCTCCTGCTTGGCAAGCAGGGAGTGCCAGGTCTGCCCATGATGCTCCATTTCCAGCTGGGCACCCAGTTTCAGGATCTGCCCTTTCCCAGCCATGAAACCACACCCAGGCTGCACCCTGAGCCCTGCCAAGGGGGACCCTTGCTCGCCAGGTGGGCTGAATTGCATGACTGTGTCAGGGGAGAGAAGGCCCTAGGAGGCCTTCAGGGAACTGCCTCAACATAGCCCCGCTCAGGAAAGGCACTCCTCTTTCTGTGACCGGATGCACAATGGAGTATCTGCTTGAGGCAAAGAAGCTCAGCTAGGCGATCCCTGGCTGAAGGCAAAGCAGAGAGTTTTTCGGTGGAGCGCTGGTACCATCTGCCGGCCGACAAGCATGGAAGGAGAATCCTCGCTCCAAATGAGTTCCTGAGGAGCTTTCCAAGCAGCAGGCAGGCTGCCTCCAGAAGCTTAGAGAGTCCTGCTTCGGACTATCCTCTGACAACAGAGTGGGTGGCAAGGGCATGTGGGTTGGAGGGTGCTCGGAAGCTGCAGGGGAGGTTTTCAGCATCCAGTGCTCTCCGATGGAACACACTGCAGGCGCGAGCATCCATGAACTCCTGCAAGGCTTTGGAGTGGGAAAGCTGTGCTTAGCAGATGGCTCCCTGCCAAATGCTGCAGGCCTATGTGGATGGCGAAGCTGCAGCTGTCTTGCAGTCTGCTTGTCCAGAGGTGTGTGTGCCCTGGTCCAGAGTGCTGTAGGAGGAGCTCCTAGCAACGGGAGAGCAAGCACCTTGTTTCCTTGGCATAGAATGGCCTGTGCACACAGAGGCCTGTCAGCAGTGAAGACAACGCAGGCAGCAAGAGGGGTGGCAGGCAGCTAAGTGGCGGCAGGCGTCCTGCTTGAAAGTGGGGTCATGACTGTTTTGTCCTCAGGCCCCAGTGTCCACGTGCACACACTGCCTCTGGACCTGCAGCTTCCGAGCAGTGCAAGAGAAACACAAGCAACACCCTGGGGCCTTCTCGAATGAACGGTGCTCCATCGAGGTCCTGCTGGCTGGCAGTGGCCTAGGCCAGCAAAGGCCCTAGGGAGGCCAGGCTGAGGCTGGGATGGTTCCTGACCTAGCAGTGCCCAGGGCAAGCCTGGGACTGGAGGCCAGGCTGCAGGCTCATTCCAGCTTGGGCCTGGTGCAGAGCGCCTTCAGCTAAGACTTCCATGGGGAATGGTATGCGTAGTGATTTTTGCCTGCAATCCTCGTTCCTAACTCTCGCCAAACAGCCTGTTAGCCCACACTTGCTAGAAGTGTGTTCCTGAGGCAGTTGGACAATAGGGCAAGTGGAGGCTCACCCAGCATGGGACGCCCGCCTTGCACATTGCTCTGGGTGCAAAGAGGATTCCCTGCACCTCTGGCACTGGGGAGAGCATTTCTGCACACAGGAGACACTTGGCAAACACAGTTTTTCCCCTCGGAAAGTACTGTGAGAAAGAGTCGCCATCCCGGATGCATGGCACTCTCCCTTCGAAGCCCTCCATGCAGCAGGCTTTCATGGACTCGCCTGCAGGCTTTGGTAGCTGGAGACACTGCAGCTCCTCTGGAGGCTCAGGGGCAATTGGCACACCCCTCCAAGGAAATGAGGCTAGTGTGATGAGCTCTTTCCAAAGAATGGCAAGCAGCCTGCTCCTTTCGATGAGACACACGTGTGGGGAGAGATGCTTGGCAGCAGAGAAGAAGCAAGAGGGCAGCCAGGGAGGGATTTGCACACAGCTTGAAGTCCCCAGACCTCCTGATTCGAAACCAGGGAATGCCAGCTCTGCCTGTCAGGCCCCATTCCCTAGTGGGCACCCAGATTCAGGATCTGCCCTTTCCCAGCTATGAAACCACACCCAGGCTGCACCCTGAGCCCTGCCAAGTGGGAACTTTGCTCGCCAGGTGGGCTGAATGGCATGACTGTGTCAGGGGAAAGAAGGACCTAGGAGGCCTTCCGGGAGCTGCCACGACATAGCAGTGCTCAGGAAAAGGCAGTCTCCTTTCTGTAGGCCGGATGCACACTGGAGTTTCCGCTTGAGGCAAGGAAGCTCAGCTAGGTGATCCCTGGCTGAAGGCAAAGCAGAGAGTTTTTCAGTGGAGCGCTGGCCCCATCTGCTGGCCGACAAGCATGGGAGGAGAAACCTCGCTGCAAATGAGTTCCTGAAGTGCTTTCCAAGCAGGAGGCAGCATGGCTCCAATAGTTTAGAAAGTCCTGCTTAGGACTACCCTCTGGCAACAGGGTGGGTGCCAAGGGCATGTGGGTTGGAGGGTGCTCAGAAGTCGCAGTGGAGGCTTTGGGCACCTGGTGCTCTCTGATGGAAATCACTGCAGGCCCGAGCATCCATGAATTCCTGCAAGGCTTTGGAGTGGGAAAGCTGTGCTTAGCAGAAGGCTCCCTGCCAAGTGCTGCAGGCCTTTGTGGATGCTGAAGCAGCAGCTGCCTTGCAGGCTGCTGGTCCAGGGGCATGTGTGCCCAGTTCCAGAGTGCTGTAGGAGGAGCTCCTAGCAAGGGGCGAGCAAGCACCTTGTTTCCTTGGCATAGACTGGCCTGTGCACCCTGAGGCATGCCAGACGTGCAGACAGTGCAGGCAGCAAGGGCTTGTGGCAGGCAGATGAGGGGCAGCAGGCGTCTCACTTGAAAGTGGGCTCATGACTCTCTTGTTCTCCGGCCCCTGTGGCCGTGTGCAAGCACAGCCTCTGGACCTGCAGCTTCTGAGCAGTGCAAGAGACACACAGGAAACACCCAGGTGCCTTCTCTAGTGAACAGTGTTCCATCAAGGTCCTGCTTGCTGGCAGGGGCCTAGGCCAGCACAGGTCCTAGGGAGGCCAGGCTGAGGCTGGGATGGGTCCTGACCTAGCAGTGCTCAGGGCAAGCCTGGGACTGGAGGCCAGGCTACAGGCTAATTCCAGCTTGGGCCTGGTGCAGAAAGCCTTCAGCTAGGACTTCCATGGGGTATAGTCAGCACAGTGGTTTTTGCCTGAAATCCATGTGCCTCACTCGGAGCCCCCTGCCTTTCAGCACACACTCCCTAGAAGTGTGTTCCTGAGGCAGTTGGACAGTTGGGGAAGTGGAGGCTCTCCCAGCATGGGAGGTCTGCCTAGAACCTTGCTCTGGCTGCAAAGAGGATTCCCTGCACCTCTGGCGCTGGGGTGAGATTTTCTGCACACAGGAGACACTTGGCACACACAGTGTTTCCCCATGGAAAGCACTGTGAGGAAGAATCTCTGCCAGGGATGCATGGCACTCTCCCATCGAAGCCCTCCATGCAGCAAGCTGTCATGGACTCGAGTGCAGGCCTTGGTGGCTGGAGAGACTGCAGCTCCTCTGGAGGCTCTGGGGCAATTGGCACACCCCTCCAAGGAAATGAGGCTTGTGGGATGAGCACTTTGCAAAGAATTGCAAGCAGCCTGCTCCTTTTGATGAGACACATGTGTGGGGAGAGAGACTTGACAGCAGAAAAGAAGCAAGAGGGCAATGAGGGACTGGATTTGCATGCAGCTTGGAGGCTCCATATCTCCTGCTTGGCAAGCAGGGAGTGCCAGGTCTGCCCATGATGCTCCATTTCCAGCTGGGCACCCAGTTTCAGGATCTGCCCTTTCCCAGCCATGAAACCACACCCAGGCTGCACCCTGAGCCCTGCCAAGGGGGACCCTTGCTCGCCAGGTGGGCTGAATTGCATGACTGTGTCAGGGGAGAGAAGGCCCTAGGAGGCCTTCAGGGAACTGCCTCAACATAGCCCCGCTCAGGAAAGGCACTCCTCTTTCTGTGACCGGATGCACAATGGAGTATCTGCTTGAGGCAAAGAAGCTCAGCTAGGCGATCCCTGGCTGAAGGCAAAGCAGAGAGTTTTTCGGTGGAGCGCTGGTACCATCTGCCGGCCGACAAGCATGGAAGGAGAATCCTCGCTCCAAATGAGTTCCTGAGGAGCTTTCCAAGCAGCAGGCAGGCTGCCTCCAGAAGCTTAGAGAGTCCTGCTTCGGACTATCCTCTGACAACAGAGTGGGTGGCAAGGGCATGTGGGTTGGAGGGTGCTCGGAAGCTGCAGGGGAGGTTTTCAGCATCCAGTGCTCTCCGATGGAACACACTGCAGGCGCGAGCATCCATGAACTCCTGCAAGGCTTTGGAGTGGGAAAGCTGTGCTTAGCAGAGGGCTCCCTGCCAAATGCTGCAGGCCTATGTGGATGGCGAAGCTGCAGCTGTCTTGCAGTCTGCTTGTCCAGAGGTGTGTGTGCCCTGGTCCAGAGTGCTGTAGGAGGAGCTCCTAGCAACGGGAGAGCAAGCACCTTGTTTCCTTGGCATAGAATGGCCTGTGCACACAGAGGCCTGTCAGCAGTGAAGACAACGCAGGCAGCAAGAGGGGTGGCAGGCAGCTAAGTGGCGGCAGGCGTCCTGCTTGAAAGTGGGGTCATGACTGTTTTGTCCTCAGGCCCCAGTGTCCACGTGCACACACTGCCTCTGGACCTGCAGCTTCCGAGCAGTGCAAGAGAAACACAAGCAACACCCTGGGGCCTTCTCGAATGAACGGTGCTCCATCGAGGTCCTGCTGGCTGGCAGTGGCCTAGGCCAGCAAAGGCCCTAGGGAGGCCAGGCTGAGGCTGGGATGGTTCCTGACCTAGCAGTGCCCAGGGCAAGCCTGGGACTGGAGGCCAGGCTGCAGGCTCATTCCAGCTTGGGCCTGGTGCAGAGCGCCTTCAGCTAAGACTTCCATGGGGAATGGTATGCGTAGTGATTTTTGCCTGCAATCCTCGTTCCTAACTCTCGCCAAACAGCCTGTTAGCCCACACTTGCTAGAAGTGTGTTCCTGAGGCAGTTGGACAATAGGGCAAGTGGAGGCTCACCCAGCATGGGACGCCCGCCTTGCACATTGCTCTGGGTGCAAAGAGGATTCCCTGCACCTCTGGCACTGGGGAGAGCATTTCTGCACACAGGAGACACTTGGCAAACACAGTTTTTCCCCTCGGAAAGTACTGTGAGAAAGAGTCGCCATCCCGGGTGCATGGCAATCTCCCTTCGAAGCCCTCCATGCAGCAGGCTTTCATGGACTCGCCTGCAGGCTTTGGTAGCTGGAGACACTGCAGCTCCTCTGGAGGCTCAGGGGCAATTGGCACACCCCTCCAAGGAAATGAGGCTAGTGTGATGAGCTCTTTCCAAAGAATGGCAAGCAGCCTGCTCCTTTCGATGAGACACGTGTGGGGAGAGATGCTTGGCAGCAGAGAAGAAGCAAGAGGGCAGCCAGGGAGGGATTTGCACACAGCTTGAAGTCCCCAGACCTCCTGATTCGAAACCAGGGAATGCCAGCTCTGCCTGTCAGGCCCCATTCGCTAGTGGGCACCCAGATTCAGGATCTGCCCTTTCCCAGCTATGAAACCACACCCAGGCTGCACCCTGAGCCCTGCCAAGTTGGAACTTTGCTCGCCAGGTGGGCTGAATGGCATGACTGTGTCAGGGGACAGAAGGACCTAGGAGGCCTTCCGGGAGCTGCCACGACATAGCAGTGCTCAGGAAAAGGCAGTCTCCTTTCTGTAGGCCGGATGCACACTGGAGTTTCCGCTTGAGGCAAGGAAGCTCAGCTAGGTGATCCCTGGCTGAAGGCAAAGCAGAGAGTTTTTCAGTGGAGCGCTGGCCCCATCTGCTGGCCGACAAGCATGGGAGGAGAAACCTCGCTGCAAATGAGTTCCTGAAGTGCTTTCCAAGCAGGAGGCAGCATGGCTCCAATAGTTTAGAAAGTCCTGCTTAGGACTACCCTCTGGCAACAGGGTGGGTGCCAAGGGCATGTGGGTTGGAGGGTGCTCAGAAGTCGCAGTGGAGGCTTTGGGCACCTGGTGCTCTCTGATGGAAATCACTGCAGGCCCGAGCATCCATGAATTCCTGCAAGGCTTTGGAGTGGGAAAGCTGTGCTTAGCAGAAGGCTCCCTGCCAAGTGCTGCAGGCCTTTGTGGATGCTGAAGCAGCAGCTGCCTTGCAGGCTGCTGGTCCAGGGGCATGTGTGCCCAGTTCCAGAGTGCTGTAGGAGGAGCTCCTAGCAAGGGGCGAGCAAGCACCTTGTTTCCTTGGCATAGACTGGCCTGTGCACCCTGAGGCATGCCAGACGTGCAGACAGTGCAGGCAGCAAGGGCTTGTGGCAGGCAGATGAGGGGCAGCAGGCGTCTCACTTGAAAGTGGGCTCATGACTCTCTTGTTCTCTGGCCCCTGTGGCCGTGTGCAAGCACAGCCTCTGGACCTGCAGCTTCTGAGCAGTGCAAGAGACACACAGGAAACACCCAGGTGCCTTCTCTAGTGAACAGTGTTCCATCAAGGTCCTGCTTGCTGGCAGGGGCCTAGGCCAGCACAGGTCCTAGGGAGGCCAGGCTGAGGCTGGGATGGGTCCTGACCTAGCAGTGCTCAGGGCAAGCCTGGGACTGGAGGCCAGGCTACAGGCTAATTCCAGCTTGGGCCTGGTGCAGAAAGCCTTCAGCTAGGACTTCCATGGGGTATAGTCAGCACAGTGGTTTTTGCCTGAAATCCATGTGCCTCACTCGGAGCCCCCTGCCTTTCAGCACACACTCCCTAGAAGTGTGTTCCTGAGGCAGTTGGACAGTTGGGGAAGTGGAGGCTCTCCCAGCATGGGAGGTCTGCCTAGAACCTTGCTCTGGCTGCAAAGAGGATTCCCTGCACCTCTGGCGCTGGGGTGAGATTTTCTGCACACAGGAGACACTTGGCACACACAGTGTTTCCCCATGGAAAGCACTGTGAGGAAGAATCTCTGCCAGGGATGCATGGCACTCTCCCATCGAAGCCCTCCATGCAGCAAGCTGTCATGGACTCGAGTGCAGGCCTTGGTGGCTGGAGAGACTGCAGCTCCTCTGGAGGCTCCGGGGCAATTGGCACACCCCTCCAAGGAAATGAGGCTTGTGGGATGAGCACTTTGCAAAGAATTGCAAGCAGCCTGCTCCTTTTGATGAGACACATGTGTGGGGAGAGAGACTTGACAGCCGAGAAGAAGCAAGAGGGCAATGAGGGATTGGATTTGCATGCAGCTTGGAGGCTCCATATCTCCTGCTTCGCAAGCAGGGAGTGCCAGGTCTGCCCATCATGCTCCATTACCAGCTGGGCACCCAGTTTCAGGATCTGCCCTTTCCCAGCCATGAAACCACACCCAGGCTGCACCCTGAGCCCTGCCAAGGGGGAGCCTTGCTCGCCAGGAGGGCTGAATTGCATGACTGTGTCAGGGGAGAGAAGGCCCTAGGAGGCCTTCAGGGAACTGCCTCAACATAGCCCCGCTCAGGAAAGGCACTCCTCTTTCTGTGACCGGATGCACAATGGAGTATCTGCTTGAGGCAAAGAAGCTCAGCTAGGCAATCCCTGGCTGAAGGCAAAGCAGAGAGTTTTTCGGTGGAGCGCTGGCACCATCTGCCGGCCGACAAGCATGGAAGGAGAATCCTCGCTCCAAATGAGTTCCTGAGGAGCTTTCCAAGCAGCAGGCAGGCTGCCTCCAGAAGCTTAGAGAGTCCTGCTTCGGACTATCCTCTGACAACAGAGTGGGTGGCAAGGGCATGTGGGTTGGAGGGTGCTCGGAAGCTGCAGGGGAGGTTTTCAGCATCCAGTGCTCTCCGATGGAACACACTGCAGGCGTGAGCATCCATGAACTCCTGCAAGGCTTTGGAGTGGGAAAGCTGTGCTTAGCAGAGGGCTCCCTGCCAAATGCTGCAGGCCTATGTGGATGGCGAAGCTGCAGCTGTCTTGCAGTCTGCTTGTCCAGAGGTGTGTGTGCCCTGGTCCAGAGTGCTGTAGGAGGAGCTCCTAGCAACGGGAGAGCAAGCACCTTGTTTCCTTGGCATAGAATGGCCTGTGCACACAGAGGCCTGTCAGCAGTGAAGACAACGCAGGCAGCAAGAGGGGTGGCAGGCAGCTAAGTGGCGGCAGGCGTCCTGCTTGAAAGTGGGGTCATGACTGTTTTGTCCTCAGGCCCCAGTGTCCACGTGCACACACTGCCTCTGGACCTGCAGCTTCCGAGCAGTGCAAGAGAAACACAAGCAACACCCTGGGGCCTTCTCGAATGAACGGTGCTCCATCGAGGTCCTGCTGGCTGGCAGTGGCCTAGGCCAGCAAAGGCCCTAGGGAGGCCAGGCTGAGGCTGGGATGGTTCCTGACCTAGCAGTGCCCAGGGCAAGCCTGGGACTGGAGGCCAGGCTGCAGGCTCATTCCAGCTTGGGCCTGGTGCAGAGCGCCTTCAGCTAAGACTTCCATGGGGAATGGTATGCGTAGTGATTTTTGCCTGCAATCCTCGTTCCTAACTCTCGCCAAACAGCCTGTTAGCCCACACTTGCTAGAAGTGTGTTCCTGAGGCAGTTGGACAATAGGGCAAGTGGAGGCTCACCCAGCATGGGACGCCCGCCTTGCACATTGCTCTGGGTGCAAAGAGGATTCCCTGCACCTCTGGCACTGGGGAGAGCATTTCTGCACACAGGAGACACTTGGCAAACACAGTTTTTCCCCTCGGAAAGTACTGTGAGAAAGAGTCGCCATCCCGGATGCATGGCACTCTCCCTTCGAAGCCCTCCATGCAGCAGGCTTTCATGGACTCGCCTGCAGGCTTTGGTAGCTGGAGACACTGCAGCTCCTCTGGAGGCTCAGGGGCAATTGGCACACCCCTCCAAGGAAATGAGGCTAGTGTGATGAGCTCTTTCCAAAGAATGGCAAGCAGCCTGCTCCTTTCGATGAGACACACGTGTGGGGAGAGATGCTTGGCAGCAGAGAAGAAGCAAGAGGGCAGCCAGGGAGGGATTTGCACACAGCTTGAAGTCCCCAGACCTCCTGATTCGAAACCAGGGAATGCCAGCTCTGCCTGTCAGGCCCCATTCCCTAGTGGGCACCCAGATTCAGGATCTGCCCTTTCCCAGCTATGAAACCACACCCAGGCTGCACCCTGAGCCCTGCCAAGTGGGAACTTTGCTCGCCAGGTGGGCTGAATGGCATGACTGTGTCAGGGGAAAGAAGGACCTAGGAGGCCTTCCGGGAGCTGCCACAACATAGCAGTGCTCAGGAAAAGGCAGTCTCCTTTCTGTAGGCCGGATGCACACTGGAGTTTCCGCTTGAGGCAAGGAAGCTCAGCTAGGTGATCCCTGGCTGAAGGCAAAGCAGAGAGTTTTTCAGTGGAGCGCTGGCCCCATCTGCTGGCCGACAAGCATGGGAGGAGAAACCTCGCTGCAAATGAGTTCCTGAAGTGCTTTCCAAGCAGGAGGCAGCATGGCTGCAATAGTTTAGAAAGTCCTGCTTAGGACTACCCTCTGGCAACAGGGTGGGTGCCAAGGGCATGTGGGTTGGAGGGTGCTCAGAAGTCGCAGTGGAGGCTTTGGGCACCTGGTGCTCTCTGATGGAAATCACTGCAGGCCCGAGCATCCATGAATTCCTGCAAGGCTTTGGAGTGGGAAAGCTGTGCTTAGCAGAAGGCTCCCTGCCAAGTGCTGCAGGCCTTTGTGGATGCTGAAGCAGCAGCTGCCTTGCAGGCTGCTGGTCCAGGGGCATGTGTGCCCAGTTCCAGAGTGCTGTAGGAGGAGCTCCTAGCAAGGGGCGAGCAAGCACCTTGTTTCCTTGGCATAGACTGGCCTGTGCACCCTGAGGCATGCCAGACGTGCAGACAGTGCAGGCAGCAAGGGCTTGTGGCAGGCAGATGAGGGGCAGCAGGCGTCTCACTTGAAAGTGGGCTCATGACTCTCTTGTTCTCCGGCCCCTGTGGCCATGTGCAAGCACAGCCTCTGGACCTGCAGCTTCTGAGCAGTGCAAGAGACACACAGGAAACACCCAGGTGCCTTCTCTAGTGAACAGTGTTCCATCAAGGTCCTGCTTGCTGGCAGGGGCCTAGGCCAGCACAGGTCCTAGGGAGGCCAGGCTGAGGCTGGGATGGGTCCTGACCTAGCAGTGCTCAGGGCAAGCCTGGGACTGGAGGCCAGGCTACAGGCTAATTCCAGCTTGGGCCTGGTGCAGAAAGCCTTCAGCTAGGACTTCCATGGGGTATAGTCAGCACAGTGGTTTTTGCCTGAAATCCATGTGCCTCACTCGGAGCCCCCTGCCTTTCAGCACACACTCCCTAGAAGTGTGTTCCTGAGGCAGTTGGACAGTTGGGGAAGTGGAGGCTCTCCCAGCATGGGAGGTCTGCCTAGAACCTTGCTCTGGCTGCAAAGAGGATTCCCTGCACCTCTGGCGCTGGGGTGAGATTTTCTGCACACAGGAGACACTTGGCACACACAGTGTTTCCCCATGGAAAGCACTGTGAGGAAGAATCTCTGCCAGGGATGCATGGCACTCTCCCATCGAAGCCCTCCATGCAGCAAGCTGTCATGGACTCGAGTGCAGGCCTTGGTGGCTGGAGAGACTGCAGCTCCTCTGGAGGCTCTGGGGCAATTGGCACACCCCTCCAAGGAAATGAGGCTTGTGGGATGAGCACTTTGCAAAGAATTGCAAGCAGCCTGCTCCTTTTGATGAGACACATGTGTGGGGAGAGAGACTTGACAGCAGAAAAGAAGCAAGAGGGCAATGAGGGACTGGATTTGCATGCAGCTTGGAGGCTCCATATCTCCTGCTTGGCAAGCAGGGAGTGCCAGGTCTGCCCATGATGCTCCATTTCCAGCTGGGCACCCAGTTTCAGGATCTGCCCTTTCCCAGCCATGAAACCACACCCAGGCTGCACCCTGAGCCCTGCCAAGGGGGACCCTTGCTCGCCAGGTGGGCTGAATTGCATGACTGTGTCAGGGGAGAGAAGGCCCTAGGAGGCCTTCAGGGAACTGCCTCAACATAGCCCCGCTCAGGAAAGGCACTCCTCTTTCTGTGACCGGATGCACAATGGAGTATCTGCTTGAGGCAAAGAAGCTCAGCTAGGCGATCCCTGGCTGAAGGCAAAGCAGAGAGTTTTTCGGTGGAGCGCTGGTACCATCTGCCGGCCGACAAGCATGGAAGGAGAATCCTCGCTCCAAATGAGTTCCTGAGGAGCTTTCCAAGCAGCAGGCAGGCTGCCTCCAGAAGCTTAGAGAGTCCTGCTTCGGACTATCCTCTGACAACAGAGTGGGTGGCAAGGGCATGTGGGTTGGAGGGTGCTCGGAAGCTGCAGGGGAGGTTTTCAGCATCCAGTGCTCTCCGATGGAACACACTGCAGGCGCGAGCATCCATGAACTCCTGCAAGGCTTTGGAGTGGGAAAGCTGTGCTTAGCAGAGGGCTCCCTGCCAAATGCTGCAGGCCTATGTGGATGGCGAAGCTGCAGCTGTCTTGCAGTCTGCTTGTCCAGAGGTGTGTGTGCCCTGGTCCAGAGTGCTGTAGGAGGAGCTCCTAGCAACGGGAGAGCAAGCACCTTGTTTCCTTGGCATAGAATGGCCTGTGCACACAGAGGCCTGTCAGCAGTGAAGACAACGCAGGCAGCAAGAGGGGTGGCAGGCAGCTAAGTGGCGGCAGGCGTCCTGCTTGAAAGTGGGGTCATGACTGTTTTGTCCTCAGGCCCCAGTGTCCACGTGCACACACTGCCTCTGGACCTGCAGCTTCCGAGCAGTGCAAGAGAAACACAAGCAACACCCTGGGGCCTTCTCGAATGAACGGTGCTCCATCGAGGTCCTGCTGGCTGGCAGTGGCCTAGGCCAGCAAAGGCCCTAGGGAGGCCAGGCTGAGGCTGGGATGGTTCCTGACCTAGCAGTGCCCAGGGCAAGCCTGGGACTGGAGGCCAGGCTGCAGGCTCATTCCAGCTTGGGCCTGGTGCAGAGCGCCTTCAGCTAAGACTTCCATGGGGAATGGTATGCGTAGTGATTTTTGCCTGCAATCCTCGTTCCTAACTCTCGCCAAACAGCCTGTTAGCCCACACTTGCTAGAAGTGTGTTCCTGAGGCAGTTGGACAATAGGGCAAGTGGAGGCTCACCCAGCATGGGACGCCCGCCTTGCACATTGCTCTGGGTGCAAAGAGGATTCCCTGCACCTCTGGCACTGGGGAGAGCATTTCTGCACACAGGAGACACTTGGCAAACACAGTTTTTCCCCTCGGAAAGTACTGTGAGAAAGAGTCGCCATCCCGGGTGCATGGCAATCTCCCTTCGAAGCCCTCCATGCAGCAGGCTTTCATGGACTCGCCTGCAGGCTTTGGTAGCTGGAGACACTGCAGCTCCTCTGGAGGCTCAGGGGCAATTGGCACACCCCTCCAAGGAAATGAGGCTAGTGTGATGAGCTCTTTCCAAAGAATGGCAAGCAGCCTGCTCCTTTCGATGAGACACGTGTGGGGAGAGATGCTTGGCAGCAGAGAAGAAGCAAGAGGGCAGCCAGGGAGGGATTTGCACACAGCTTGAAGTCCCCAGACCTCCTGATTCGAAACCAGGGAATGCCAGCTCTGCCTGTCAGGCCCCATTCGCTAGTGGGCACCCAGATTCAGGATCTGCCCTTTCCCAGCTATGAAACCACACCCAGGCTGCACCCTGAGCCCTGCCAAGTTGGAACTTTGCTCGCCAGGTGGGCTGAATGGCATGACTGTGTCAGGGGAAAGAAGGACCTAGGAGGCCTTCCGGGAGCTGCCACGACATAGCAGTGCTCAGGAAAAGGCAGTCTCCTTTCTGTAGGCCGGATGCACACTGGAGTTTCCGCTTGAGGCAAGGAAGCTCAGCTAGGTGATCCCTGGCTGAAGGCAAAGCAGAGAGTTTTTCAGTGGAGCACTGGCCCCATCTGCTGGCCGACAAGCATGGGAGGAGAAACCTCGCTGCAAATGAGTTCCTGAAGTGCTTTCCAAGCAGGAGGCAGCATGGCTCCAATAGTTTAGAAAGTCCTGCTTAGGACTACCCTCTGGCAACAGGGTGGGTGCCAAGGGCATGTGGGTTGGAGGGTGCTCAGAAGTCGCAGTGGAGGCTTTGGGCACCTGGTGCTCTCTGATGGAAATCACTGCAGGCCCGAGCATCCATGAATTCCTGCAAGGCTTTGGAGTGGGAAAGCTGTGCTTAGCAGAAGGCTCCCTGCCAAGTGCTGCAGGCCTTTGTGGATGCTGAAGCAGCAGCTGCCTTGCAGGCTGCTGGTCCAGGGGCATGTGTGCCCAGTTCCAGAGTGCTGTAGGAGGAGCTCCTAGCAAGGGGCGAGCAAGCACCTTGTTTCCTTGGCATAGACTGGCCTGTGCACCCTGAGGCATGCCAGACGTGCAGACAGTGCAGGCAGCAAGGGCTTGTGGCAGGCAGATGAGGGGCAGCAGGCATCTCACTTGAAAGTGGGCTCATGACTCTCTTGTTCTCTGGCCCCTGTGGCCGTGTGCAAGCACAGCCTCTGGACCTGCAGCTTCTGAGCAGTGCAAGAGACACACAGGAAACACCCAGGTGCCTTCTCTAGTGAACAGTGTTCCATCAAGGTCCTGCTTGCTGGCAGGGGCCTAGGCCAGCACAGGTCCTAGGGAGGCCAGGCTGAGGCTGGGATGGGTCCCGACATAGCAGTGCTCAGGGCAAGCCTGGGACTGGAGGCCAGGCTACAGGCTAATTCCAGCTTGGGCCTGGTGCAGAAAGCCTTCAGCTAGGACTTCCATGGGGTATAGTCAGCACAGTGGTTTTTGCCTGAAATCCATGTGCCTCACTCGGAGCCCCCTGCCTTTCAGCACACACTCCCTAGAAGTGTGTTCCTGAGGCAGTTGGACAGTTGGGGAAGTGGAGGCTCTCCCAGCATGGGAGGTCTGCCTAGAACCTTGCTCTGGCTGCAAAGAGGATTCCCTGCACCTCTGGCGCTGGGGTGAGATTTTCTGCACACAGGAGACACTTGGCACACACAGTGTTTCCCCATGGAAAGCACTGTGAGGAAGAATCTCTGCCAGGGATGCATGGCACTCTCCCATCGAAGCCCTCCATGCAGCAAGCTGTCATGGACTCGAGTGCAGGCCTTGGTGGCTGGAGAGACTGCAGCTCCTCTGGAGGCTCCGGGGCAATTGGCACACCCCTCCAAGGAAATGAGGCTTGTGGGATGAGCACTTTGCAAAGAATTGCAAGCAGCCTGCTCCTTTTGATGAGACACATGTGTGGGGAGAGAAACTTGACAGCCGAGAAGAAGCAAGAGGGCAATGAGGGATTGGATTTGCATGCAGCTTGGAGGCTCCATATCTCCTGCTTCGCAAGCAGGGAGTGCCAGGTCTGCCCATCATGCTCCATTACCAGCTGGGCACCCAGTTTCAGGATCTGCCCTTTCCCAGCCATGAAACCACACCCAGGCTGCACCCTGAGCCCTGCCAAGGGGGAGCCTTGCTCGCCAGGAGGGCTGAATTGCATGACTGTGTCAGGGGAGAGAAGGCCCTAGGAGGCCTTCAGGGAACTGCCTCAACATAGCCCCGCTCAGGAAAGGCACTCCTCTTTCTGTGACCGGATGCACAATGGAGTATCTGCTTGAGGCAAAGAAGCTCAGCTAGGCGATCCCTGGCTGAAGGCAAAGCAGAGAGTTTTTCGGTGGAGCGCTGGCACCATCTGCCGGCCGACAAGCATGGAAGGAGAATCCTCGCTCCAAATGAGTTCCTGAGGAGCTTTCCAAGCAGCAGGCAGGCTGCCTCCAGAAGCTTAGAGAGTCCTGCTTCGGACTATCCTCTGACAACAGAGTGGGTGGCAAGGGCATGTGGGTTGGAGGGTGCTCGGAAGCTGCAGGGGAGGTTTTCAGCATCCAGTGCTCTCCGATGGAACACACTGCAGGCGTGAGCATCCATGAACTCCTGCAAGGCTTTGGAGTGGGAAAGCTGTGCTTAGCAGAGGGCTCCCTGCCAAATGCTGCAGGCCTATGTGGATGGCGAAGCTGCAGCTGTCTTGCAGTCTGCTTGTCCAGAGGTGTGTGTGCCCTGGTCCAGAGTGCTGTAGGAGGAGCTCCTAGCAACGGGAGAGCAAGCACCTTGTTTCCTTGGCATAGAATGGCCTGTGCACACAGAGGCCTGTCAGCAGTGAAGACAACGCAGGCAGCAAGAGGGGTGGCAGGCAGCTAAGTGGCGGCAGGCGTCCTGCTTGAAAGTGGGGTCATGACTGTTTTGTCCTCAGGCCCCAGTGTCCACGTGCACACACTGCCTCTGGACCTGCAGCTTCCGAGCAGTGCAAGAGAAACACAAGCAACACCCTGGGGCCTTCTCGAATGAACGGTGCTCCATCGAGGTCCTGCTGGCTGGCAGTGGCCTAGGCCAGCAAAGGCCCTAGGGAGGCCAGGCTGAGGCTGGGATGGTTCCTGACCTAGCAGTGCCCAGGGCAAGCCTGGGACTGGAGGCCAGGCTGCAGGCTCATTCCAGCTTGGGCCTGGTGCAGAGCGCCTTCAGCTAAGACTTCCATGGGGAATGGTATGCGTAGTGATTTTTGCCTGCAATCCTCGTTCCTAACTCTCGCCAAACAGCCTGTTAGCCCACACTTGCTAGAAGTGTGTTCCTGAGGCAGTTGGACAATAGGGCAAGTGGAGGCTCACCCAGCATGGGACGCCCGCCTTGCACATTGCTCTGGGTGCAAAGAGGATTCCCTGCACCTCTGGCACTGGGGAGAGCATTTCTGCACACAGGAGACACTTGGCAAACACAGTTTTTCCCCTCGGAAAGTACTGTGAGAAAGAGTCGCCATCCCGGATGCATGGCACTCTCCCTTCGAAGCCCTCCATGCAGCAGGCTTTCATGGACTCGCCTGCAGGCTTTGGTAGCTGGAGACACTGCAGCTCCTCTGGAGGCTCAGGGGCAATTGGCACACCCCTCCAAGGAAATGAGGCTAGTGTGATGAGCTCTTTCCAAAGAATGGCAAGCAGCCTGCTCCTTTCGATGAGACACACGTGTGGGGAGAGATGCTTGGCAGCAGAGAAGAAGCAAGAGGGCAGCCAGGGAGGGATTTGCACACAGCTTGAAGTCCCCAGACCTCCTGATTCGAAACCAGGGAATGCCAGCTCTGCCTGTCAGGCCCCATTCCCTAGTGGGCACCCAGATTCAGGATCTGCCCTTTCCCAGCTATGAAACCACACCCAGGCTGCACCCTGAGCCCTGCCAAGTGGGAACTTTGCTCGCCAGGTGGGCTGAATGGCATGACTGTGTCAGGGGAAAGAAGGACCTAGGAGGCCTTCTGGGAGCTGCCACAACATAGCAGTGCTCAGGAAAAGGCAGTCTCCTTTCTGTAGGCCGGATGCACACTGGAGTTTCCGCTTGAGGCAAGGAAGCTCAGCTAGGTGATCCCTGGCTGAAGGCAAAGCAGAGAGTTTTTCAGTGGAGCGCTGGCCCCATCTGCTGGCCGACAAGCATGGGAGGAGAAACCTCGCTGCAAATGAGTTCCTGAAGTGCTTTCCAAGCAGGAGGCAGCATGGCTCCAATAGTTTAGAAAGTCCTGCTTAGGACTACCCTCTGGCAACAGGGTGGGTGCCAAGGGCATGTGGGTTGGAGGGTGCTCAGAAGTCGCTGGGGAGGCTTTGGGCACCCGGTGCTCTCTGATGGAAAACACTGCAGGCCCGAGCATCCATGAATTCCTGCAAGGCTTTGGAGTGGGAAAGCTGTGCTTAGCAGGAGGCTCCCTGCCAAGTGCTGCAGGCCTTTGTGGATGCTGAAGCAGCAGCTGCCTTGCAGGCTGCTGGTCCAGGGGCATGTGTGCCCAGTTCCAGAGTGCTGTAGGAGGAGCTCCTAGCAAGGGGCGAGCAAGCACCTTGTTTCCTTGGCATAGACTGGCCTGTGCACCCTGAGGCATGCCAGACGTGCAGACAGTGCAGGCAGCAAGGGCTTGTGGCAGGCAGATGAGGGGCAGCAGGCGTCTCACTTGAAAGTGGGCTCATGACTCTCTTGTTCTCTGGCCCCTGTGGCCGTGTGCAAGCACAGCCTCTGGACCTGCAGCTTCTGAGCAGTGCAAGAGACACACAGGAAACACCCAGGTGCCTTCTCTAGTGAACAGTGTTCCATCAAGGTCCTGCTTGCTGGCAGGGGCCTAGGCCAGCACAGGTCCTAGGGAGGCCAGGCTGAGGCTGGGATGGGTCCTGACCTAGCAGTGCTCAGGGCAAGCCTGGGACTGGAGGCCAGGCTACAGGCTAATTCCAGCTTGGGCCTGGTGCAGAAAGCCTTCAGCTAGGACTTCCATGGGGTATAGTCAGCACAGTGGTTTTTGCCTGAAATCCATGTGCCTCACTCGGAGCCCCCTGCCTTTCAGCACACACTCCCTAGAAGTGTGTTCCTGAGGCAGTTGGACAGTTGGGGAAGTGGAGGCTCTCCCAGCATGGGAGGTCTGCCTAGAACCTTGCTCTGGCTGCAAAGAGGATTCCCTGCACCTCTGGCGCTGGGGTGAGATTTTCTGCACACAGGAGACACTTGGCACACACAGTGTTTCCCCATGGAAAGCACTGTGAGGAAGAATCTCTGCCAGGGATGCATGGCACTCTCCCATCGAAGCCCTCCATGCAGCAAGCTGTCATGGACTCGAGTGCAGGCCTTGGTGGCTGGAGAGACTGCAGCTCCTCTGGAGGCTCCGGGGCAATTGGCACACCCCTCCAAGGAAATGAGGCTTGTGGGATGAGCACTTTGCAAAGAATTGCAAGCAGCCTGCTCCTTTTGATGAGACACATGTGTGGGGAGAGAGACTTGACAGCCGAGAAGAAGCAAGAGGGCAATGAGGGATTGGATTTGCATGCAGCTTGGAGGCTCCATATCTCCTGCTTGGCAAGCAGGGAGTGCCAGGTCTGCCCATGATGCTCCATTACCAGCTGGGCACCCAGTTTCAGGATCTGCCCTTTCCCAGCCATGAAACCACACCCAGGCTGCACCCTGAGCCCTGCCAAGGGGGAGCCTTGCTCGCCAGGAGGGCTGAATTGCATGACTGTGTCAGGGGAGAGAAGGCCCTAGGAGGCCTTCAGGGAACTGCCTCAACATAGCCCCGCTCAGGAAAGGCACTCCTCTTTCTGTGACCGGATGCACAATGGAGTATCTGCTTGAGGCAAAGAAGCTCAGCTAGGCGATCCCTGGCTGAAGGCAAAGCAGAGAGTTTTTCGGTGGAGCGCTGGCACCATCTGCCGGCCGACAAGCATGGAAGGAGAATCCTCGCTCCAAATGAGTTCCTGAGGAGCTTTCCAAGCAGCAGGCAGGCTGCCTCCAGAAGCTTAGAGAGTCCTGCTTCGGACTATCCTCTGACAACAGAGTGGGTGGCAAGGGCATGTGGGTTGGAGGGTGCTCGGAAGCTGCAGGGGAGGTTTTCAGCATCCAGTGCTCTCCGATGGAACACACTGCAGGCGTGAGCATCCATGAACTCCTGCAAGGCTTTGGAGTGGTAAAGCTGTGCTTAGCAGAGGGCTCCCTGCCAAATGCTGCAGGCCTATGTGGATGGCGAAGCTGCAGCTGTCTTGCAGTCTGCTTGTCCAGAGGTGTGTGTGCCCTGGTCCAGAGTGCTGTAGGAGGAGCTCCTAGCAACGGGAGAGCAAGCACCTTGTTTCCTTGGCATAGAATGGCCTGTGCACACAGAGGCCTGTCAGCAGTGAAGACAACGCAGGCAGCAAGAGGGGTGGCAGGCAGCTAAGTGGCGGCAGGCGTCCTGCTTGAAAGTGGGGTCATGACTGTTTTGTCCTCAGGCCCCAGTGTCCACGTGCACACACTGCCTCTGGACCTGCAGCTTCCGAGCAGTGCAAGAGAAACACAAGCAACACCCTGGGGCCTTCTCGAATGAACGGTGCTCCATCGAGGTCCTGCTGGCTGGCAGTGGCCTAGGCCAGCAAAGGCCCTAGGGAGGCCAGGCTGAGGCTGGGATGGTTCCTGACCTAGCAGTGCCCAGGGCAAGCCTGGGACTGGAGGCCAGGCTGCAGGCTCATTCCAGCTTGGGCCTGGTGCAGAGCGCCTTCAGCTAAGACTTCCATGGGGAATGGTATGCGTAGTGATTTTTGCCTGCAATCCTCGTTCCTAACTCTCGCCAAACAGCCTGTTAGCCCACACTTGCTAGAAGTGTGTTCCTGAGGCAGTTGGACAATAGGGCAAGTGGAGGCTCACCCAGCATGGGACGCCCGCCTTGCACATTGCTCTGGGTGCAAAGAGGATTCCCTGCACCTCTGGCACTGGGGAGAGCATTTCTGCACACAGGAGACACTTGGCAAACACAGTTTTTCCCCTCGGAAAGTACTGTGAGAAAGAGTCGCCATCCCGGATGCATGGCACTCTCCCTTCGAAGCCCTCCATGCAGCAGGCTTTCATGGACTCGCCTGCAGGCTTTGGTAGCTGGAGACACTGCAGCTCCTCTGGAGGCTCAGGGGCAATTGGCACACCCCTCCAAGGAAATGAGGCTAGTGTGATGAGCTCTTTCCAAAGAATGGCAAGCAGCCTGCTCCTTTCGATGAGACACACGTGTGGGGAGAGATGCTTGGCAGCAGAGAAGAAGCAAGAGGGCAGCCAGGGAGGGATTTGCACACAGCTTGAAGTCCCCAGACCTCCTGATTCGAAACCAGGGAATGCCAGCTCTGCCTGTCAGGCCCCATTCCCTAGTGGGCACCCAGATTCAGGATCTGCCCTTTCCCAGCTATGAAACCACACCCAGGCTGCACCCTGAGCCCTGCCAAGTGGGAACTTTGCTCGCCAGGTGGGCTGAATGGCATGACTGTGTCAGGGGAAAGAAGGACCTAGGAGGCCTTCCGGGAGCTGCCACAACATAGCAGTGCTCAGGAAAAGGCAGTCTCCTTTCTGTAGGCCGGATGCACACTGGAGTTTCCGCTTGAGGCAAGGAAGCTCAGCTAGGTGATCCCTGGCTGAAGGCAAAGCAGAGAGTTTTTCAGTGGAGCGCTGGCCCCATCTGCTGGCCGACAAGCATGGGAGGAGAAACCTCGCTGCAAATGAGTTCCTGAAGTGCTTTCCAAGCAGGAGGCAGCATGGCTCCAATAGTTTAGAAAGTCCTGCTTAGGACTACCCTCTGGCAACAGGGTGGGTGCCAAGGGCATGTGGGTTGGAGGGTGCTCAGAAGTCGCTGGGGAGGCTTTGGGCACCCGGTGCTCTCTGATGGAAAACACTGCAGGCCCGAGCATCCATGAATTCCTGCAAGGCTTTGGAGTGGGAAAGCTGTGCTTAGCAGGAGGCTCCCTGCCAAGTGCTGCAGGCCTTTGTGGATGCTGAAGCAGCAGCTGCCTTGCAGGCTGCTGGTCCAGGGGCATGTGTGCCCAGGTCCAGAGTGCTGTAGGAGGAGCTCCTAGCAAGGGGCGAGCAAGCACCTTGTTTCCTTGGCATAGACTGGCCTGTGCACCCTGAGGCATGCCAGACGTGCAGACAGTGCAGGCAGCAAGGGCTTGTGGCAGGCAGATGAGGGGCAGCAGGCGTCTCACTTGAAAGTGGGCTCATGACTCTCTTGTTCTCTGGCCCCTGTGGCCGTATGCAAGCACAGCCTCTGGACCTGCAGCTTCTGAGCAGTGCAAGAGACACACAGGAAACACCCAGGTGCCTTCTCTAGTGAACAGTGTTCCATCAAGGTCCTGCTTGCTGGCAGGGGCCTAGGCCAGCACAGGTCCTAGGGAGGCCAGGCTGAGGCTGGGATGGGTCCTGACCTAGCAGTGCTCAGGGCAAGCCTGGGACTGGAGGCCAGGCTACAGGCTAATTCCAGCTTGGGCCTGGTGCAGAAAGCCTTCAGCTAGGACTTCCATGGGGTATAGTCAGCACAGTGGTTTTTGCCTGAAATCCATGTGCCTCACTCGGAGCCCCCTGCCTTTCAGCACACACTCCCTAGAAGTGTGTTCCTGAGGCAGTTGGACAGTTGGGGAAGTGGAGGCTCTCCCAGCATGGGAGGTCTGCCTAGAACCTTGCTCTGGCTGCAAAGAGGATTCCCTGCACCTCTGGCGCTGGGGTGAGATTTTCTGCACACAGGAGACACTTGGCACACACAGTGTTTCCCCATGGAAAGCACTGTGAGGAAGAATCTCTGCCAGGGATGCATGGCACTCTCCCATCGAAGCCCTCCATGCAGCAAGCTGTCATGGACTCGAGTGCAGGCCTTGGTGGCTGGAGAGACTGCAGCTCCTCTGGAGGCTCCGGGGCAATTGGCACACCCCTCCAAGGAAATGAGGCTTGTGGGATGAGCACTTTGCAAAGAATTGCAAGCAGCCTGCTCCTTTTGATGAGACACATGTGTGGGGAGAGAGACTTGACAGCCGAGAAGAAGCAAGAGGGCAATGAGGGATTGGATTTGCATGCAGCTTGGAGGCTCCATATCTCCTGCTTCGCAAGCAGGGAGTGCCAGGTCTGCCCATCATGCTCCATTACCAGCTGGGCACCCAGTTTCAGGATCTGCCCTTTCCCAGCCATGAAACCACACCCAGGCTGCACCCTGAGCCCTGCCAAGGGGGAGCCTTGCTCGCCAGGAGGGCTGAATTGCATGACTGTGTCAGGGGAGAGAAGGCCCTAGGAGGCCTTCAGGGAACTGCCTCAACATAGCCCCGCTCAGGAAAGGCACTCCTCTTTCTGTGACCGGATGCACAATGGAGTATCTGCTTGAGGCAAAGAAGCTCAGCTAGGCGATCCCTGGCTGAAGGCAAAGCAGAGAGTTTTTCGGTGGAGCGCTGGCACCATCTGCCGGCCGACAAGCATGGAAGGAGAATCCTCGCTCCAAATGAGTTCCTGAGGAGCTTTCCAAGCAGCAGGCAGGCTGCCTCCAGAAGCTTAGAGAGTCCTGCTTCGGACTATCCTCTGACAACAGAGTGGGTGGCAAGGGCATGTGGGTTGGAGGGTGCTCGGAAGCTGCAGGGGAGGTTTTCAGCATCCAGTGCTCTCCGATGGAACACACTGCAGGCGTGAGCATCCATGAACTCCTGCAAGGCTTTGGAGTGGGAAAGCTGTGCTTAGCAGAGGGCTCCCTGCCAAATGCTGCAGGCCTATGTGGATGGCGAAGCTGCAGCTGTCTTGCAGTCTGCTTGTCCAGAGGTGTGTGTGCCCTGGTCCAGAGTGCTGTAGGAGGAGCTCCTAGCAACGGGAGAGCAAGCACCTTGTTTCCTTGGCATAGAATGGCCTGTGCACACAGAGGCCTGTCAGCAGTGAAGACAACGCAGGCAGCAAGAGGGGTGGCAGGCAGCTAAGTGGCGGCAGGCGTCCTGCTTGAAAGTGGGGTCATGACTGTTTTGTCCTCAGGCCCCAGTGTCCACGTGCACACACTGCCTCTGGACCTGCAGCTTCCGAGCAGTGCAAGAGAAACACAAGCAACACCCTGGGGCCTTCTCGAATGAACGGTGCTCCATCGAGGTCCTGCTGGCTGGCAGTGGCCTAGGCCAGCAAAGGCCCTAGGGAGGCCAGGCTGAGGCTGGGATGGTTCCTGACCTAGCAGTGCCCAGGGCAAGCCTGGGACTGGAGGCCAGGCTGCAGGCTCATTCCAGCTTGGGCCTGGTGCAGAGCGCCTTCAGCTAAGACTTCCATGGGGAATGGTATGCGTAGTGATTTTTGCCTGCAATCCTCGTTCCTAACTCTCGCCAAACAGCCTGTTAGCCCACACTTGCTAGAAGTGTGTTCCTGAGGCAGTTGGACAATAGGGCAAGTGGAGGCTCACCCAGCATGGGACGCCCGCCTTGCACATTGCTCTGGGTGCAAAGAGGATTCCCTGCACCTCTGGCACTGGGGAGAGCATTTCTGCACACAGGAGACACTTGGCAAACACAGTTTTTCCCCTCGGAAAGTACTGTGAGAAAGAGTCGCCATCCCGGATGCATGGCACTCTCCCTTCGAAGCCCTCCATGCAGCAGGCTTTCATGGACTCGCCTGCAGGCTTTGGTAGCTGGAGACACTGCAGCTCCTCTGGAGGCTCAGGGGCAATTGGCACACCCCTCCAAGGAAATGAGGCTAGTGTGATGAGCTCTTTCCAAAGAATGGCAAGCAGCCTGCTCCTTTCGATGAGACACACGTGTGGGGAGAGATGCTTGGCAGCAGAGAAGAAGCAAGAGGGCAGCCAGGGAGGGATTTGCACACAGCTTGAAGTCCCCAGACCTCCTGATTCGAAACCAGGGAATGCCAGCTCTGCCTGTCAGGCCCCATTCCCTAGTGGGCACCCAGATTCAGGATCTGCCCTTTCCCAGCTATGAAACCACACCCAGGCTGCACCCTGAGCCCTGCCAAGTGGGAACTTTGCTCGCCAGGTGGGCTGAATGGCATGACTGTGTCAGGGGAAAGAAGGACCTAGGAGGCCTTCCGGGAGCTGCCACAACATAGCAGTGCTCAGGAAAAGGCAGTCTCCTTTCTGTAGGCCGGATGCACACTGGAGTTTCCGCTTGAGGCAAGGAAGCTCAGCTAGGTGATCCCTGGCTGAAGGCAAAGCAGAGAGTTTTTCAGTGGAGCGCTGGCCCCATCTGCTGGCCGACAAGCATGGGAGGAGAAACCTCGCTGCAAATGAGTTCCTGAAGTGCTTTCCAAGCAGGAGGCAGCATGGCTCCAATAGTTTAGAAAGTCCTGCTTAGGACTACCCTCTGGCAACAGGGTGGGTGCCAAGGGCATGTGGGTTGGAGGGTGCTCAGAAGTCGCTGGGGAGGCTTTGGGCACCCGGTGCTCTCTGATGGAAAACACTGCAGGCCCGAGCATCCATGAATTCCTGCAAGGCTTTGGAGTGGGAAAGCTGTGCTTAGCAGGAGGCTCCCTGCCAAGTGCTGCAGGCCTTTGTGGATGCTGAAGCAGCAGCTGCCTTGCAGGCTGCTGGTCCAGGGGCGTGTGTGCCCAGGTCCAGAGTGCTGTAGGAGGAGCTCCTAGCAAGGGGCGAGCAAGCACCTTGTTTCCTTGGCATAGACTGGCCTGTGCACCCTGAGGCCTGCCAGACGTGCAGACAGCGCAGGCAGCAAGGTCCTGTGGCAGGCAGATAAGGGGCAGCAGGCGTCTCACTTGAAAGTGGGCTCATGACTCTCTTGTTCTCCGGCCCCTGTGGTCGTGTGCAAACACACCCTCTGGACCTGCAGCTTCTGAGAAGTGCAAGAGACACACAGGAAACACCCAGGTGCCTTGTCTAGTGAACGGTGTTCCATCAAGGTCCTGCTTGCTGGCAGGGGCCTAGGCCAGCACAGGTCCTAGGGAGGCCAGGCTGAGGCTGGGATGGGTCCCGACCTAGCAGTGCTCAGGGCAAGCCTGGGACTGGAGGTCAGGCTGCAGGCTCATTCCAGCTTGGGCCTGGTGCAGAAAGCCTTCAGCTAGGACTTCCATGGGGTATAGTCAGCACAGTGGTTTTTGCCTGAAATCCATGTTCCTCACTCGGACACCCCTGCCTTTCAGCACACACTCCCTAGAAGTGTGTTCCTGAGGCAGTTGGACAGTTGGGGAAGTGGAGGCTCTCCCAGCATGTGAGGTCTGCCTAGAACCTTGCTCTGGCTGCAAAGAGGATTCCCTGCACCTCTGGCGCTGGGGTAAGATTTTCTGCACACAGGAGACACTTGGCACATACAGTGTTTCCCTATGGAAAGCACTGTGAGGAAGAATCTCTGCCAGGGATGCATGGCACTCTCCCATCGAAGCCCTCCATGCAGCAAGCTGTCATGGACTCGAGTGCAGGCCTAGGTGGCTGGAGAGACTGCAGCTCCTCTGGAATCTCTGTGGCAATTGGCACACCCCTCCAAGGAAATGAGGCTTGTGGGATGAGCACTTTGCAAAGAATTGCAAGCAGCCTGCTCCTTTTGATGAGACACATGTGTGGGGAGAGAAACTTGACAGCAGAAAAGAAGCAAGAGGGCAATGAGGGATTGGATTTGCATGCAGCTTGGAGGCTCCATATCTCCTGCTTCGCAAGCAGGAAGTGCCAGGTCTGCCCATCATGCTCCATTACCAGCTGGGCACCAGTTTCAGGATCTGCCCTTTCCCAGCCATGAAACCACACCCAGGCTGCACCCTGAGCCCTGCCAAGGGGGACCCTTGCTCGCCAGGTGGGCTGAATTGCATGACTGTGTCAGGGGAGAGAAGGCCCTAGGAGGCCTTCAGGGAACTGCCTCAACATAGCCCCGCTCAGGAAAGGCACTCCTCTTTCTGTGACCGGATGCACAATGGAGTATCTGCTTGAGGCAAAGAAGCTCAGCTAGGTGATCCCTGGCTGAAGGCAAAGCAGAGAGTTTTTCGTTGGAGCGCTGACACCATCTGCCGGCCGACAAGCATGGAAGGAGAATCCTCGCTCCAAATGAGTTCCTGAGGAGCTTTCCAAGCAGCAGGCAGGCTGCCTCCAGAAGCTTAGAGAGTCCTGCTTCGGACTACCCTCCGGCAACAGAGTGGGTGCCAAGGGCATGTGGGTTGGAGGGTGCTCGGAAGCTGCAGGGGAGGTTTTCAGCATCCAGTGCTCTCCGATGGAACACACTGCAGGCGCGAGCATCCATGAACTCCTGCAAGGCTTTGGAGTGGGAAAGCTGTGCTTAGCAGAGGGCTCCCTGCCAAATGCTGCAGGCCTATGTGGATGGCGAAGCTGCAGCTGTCTTGCAGTCTGCTTGTCCAGAGGTGTGTGTGCCCTGGTCCAGAGTGCTGTAGGAGGAGCTCCTAGCAACGGGAGAGCAAGCACCTTGTTTCCTTGGCATAGAATGGCCTGTGCACACAGAGGCCTGTCAGCAGTGAAGACAACGCAGGCAGCAAGAGGGGTGGCAGGCAGCTAAGTGGCGGCAGGCGTCCTGCTTGAAAGTGGGGTCATGACTGTTTTGTCCTCAGGCCCCAGTGTCCACGTGCACACACTGCCTCTGGACCTGCAGCTTCCGAGCAGTGCAAGAGAAACACAAGCAACACCCTGGGGCCTTCTCGAATGAACGGTGCTCCATCGAGGTCCTGCTGGCTGGCAGTGGCCTAGGCCAGCAAAGGCCCTAGGGAGGCCAGGCTGAGGCTGGGATGGTTCCTGACCTAGCAGTGCCCAGGGCAAGCCTGGGACTGGAGGCCAGGCTGCAGGCTCATTCCAGCTTGGGCCTGGTGCAGAGCACCTTCAGCTAAGACTTCCATGGGGAATGGTATGCGTAGTGATTTTTGCCTGCAATCCTCGTTCCTAACTCTCGCCAAACAGCCTGTTAGCCCACACTTGCTAGAAGTGTGTTCCTGAGGCAGTTGGACAATAGGGCAAGTGGAGGCTCACCCAGCATGGGACGCCCGCCTTGCACATTGCTCTGGGTGCAAAGAGGATTCCCTGCACCTCTGGCACTGGGGAGAGCATTTCTGCACACAGGAGACACTTGGCAAACACAGTTTTTCCCCTCGGAAAGTACTGTGAGAAAGAGTCGCCATCCCGGATGCATGGCACTCTCCCTTCGAAGCCCTCCATGCAGCAGGCTTTCATGGACTCGCCTGCAGGCTTTGGTAGCTGGAGACACTGCAGCTCCTCTGGAGGCTCAGGGGCAATTGGCACACCCCTCCAAGGAAATGAGGCTAGTGTGATGAGCTCTTTCCAAAGAATGGCAGGCAGCCTGCTCCTTTCGACGAGACACACGTGTGGGGAGAGATGCTTGGCAGCAGAGAAGAAGCAAGAGGGCAGCCAAGGAGGGATTTGCACACAGCTTGAAGTCCCCAGACCTCCTGATTCGAAACCAGGGAATGCCAGCTCTGCCTGTCAGGCCCCATTCCCTAGTGGGCACCCAGATTCAGGATCTGCCCTTTCCCAGCTATGAAACCACACCCAGGCTGCACCCTGAGCCCTGCCAAGTTGGAACTTTGCTCGCTAGGTGGGCTGAATGGCATGACTGTGTCAGGGGAAAGAAGGACCTAGGAGGCCTTCCGGGAGCTGCCACGACATAGCAGTGCTCAGGAAAAGGCAGTCTCCTTTCTGTAGGCCGGATGCACACTGGAGTTTCCGCTTGAGGCAAGGAAGCTCAGCTAGGTGATCCCTGGCTGAAGGCAAAGCAGAGAGTTTTTCAGTGGAGCGCTGGCCCCATCTGCTGGCCGACAAGCATGGGAGGAGAAACCTCGCTGCAAATGAGTTCCTGAAGTGCTTTCCAAGCAGGAGGCAGCATGGCTCCAATAGTTTAGAAAGTCCTGCTTAGGACTACCCTCTGGCAACAGGGTGGGTGCCAAGGGCATGTGGGTTGGAGGGTGCTCAGAAGTCGCAGGGGAGGCTTTGGGCACCCGGTGCTCTCTGATGGAAAACACTGCAGGCCCGAGCATCCATGAATTCCTGCAAGGCTTTGGAGTGGGAAAGCTGTGCTTAGCAGAAGGCTCCCTGCCAAGTGCTGCAGGCCTTTGTGGATGCTGAAGCAGCAGCTGCCTTGCAGGCTGCTGGTCCAGGGGCATGTGTGCCCAGGTCCAGAGTGCTGTAGGAGGAGCTCCTAGCAAGGGGCGAGCAAGCACCTTGTTTCCTTAGCATAGACTGGCCTGTGCACCCTGAGGCCTGCCAGACGTGCACACAGTGCAGGCAGCAAGGGCTTGTGGCAGGCAGATAAGGGGGAGCAGGCGTCTCACTTGAAAGTGGGCTCATGACTCTCTTGTTCTCCGGCCCCTGTGGCCGTGTGCAAACACACCCTCTGGACCTGCAGCTTCTGAGAAGTGCAAGAGACACACAGGAAACACCCAGGTGCCTTGTCTATTGAATGGTGTTCCATCAAGGTCCTGCTTGCTGGCAGGGGCCTAGGCCAGCACAGGTCCTAGTGAGGACAGGCTGAGGTTGGGATGGGTCCCGACCTAGCAGTGCTCAGGGCAAGCCTGGGACTGGAGGCCAGGCTGCAGGCTGATTCCAGCTTGGTCCTGGTGCAGAAAGCCTTCAGCTAGGACTTCCATGGGGTATAGTCAGCACAGTGGTTTTTGCCTGAAATCCATGTTCCTCACTCGGACCCCCCTGCCTTTCAGCACACACTCCCTAGAAGTGTGTTCCTGAGGCAGTTGGACAGTTGGGGAAGTGGAGGCTCTCCCAGCATGGGAGGTCGGCCTAGAACCTTGCTCTGGCTGCAAAGAGGATTCCCTGCACCTCTGGCGCTGGGGTGAGATTTTCTGCACACAGGAGACACTTGGCACACACAGTGTTTCCCCATGGAAAGCACTGTGAGGAAGAATCTCTGCCAGGGATGCATGGCACTCTCCCATCGAAGCCCTCCATGCAGCAAGCTGTCATGGACTCGAGTGCAGGCCTTGGTGGCTGGAGAGACTGCAGCTCCTCTGGAGGCTCTGTGGCAATTGGCACACCCCTCCAAGGAAATGAGGCTTGTGGGATGAGCACTTTGCAAAGAATTGCAAACAGCCTGCTCCTTTGGATGAGGCACATGTGTGGGGAGAGAGACTTGACAGCAGAAAAGAAGCAAGAGGGCAATGAGGGACTGGATTTGCATGCAGCTTGGAGGCTCCATATCTCCTGCTTCGCAAGCAGGGAGTGCCAGGTCTGCCCATCATGCTCCATTTCCAGCTGGGCACCCAGTTTCAGGATCTGCCCTTTCCCAGCCATGAAACCACACCCAGGCTGCACCCTGAGCCCTGCCAAGGGGGACCCTTGCTCGCCAGGTGGGCTGAATTGCATGACTGTGTCAGGGGAGAGAAGGCCCTAGGAGGCCTTCAGGGAACTGCCTCAACATAGCCCCGCTCAGGAAAGGCACTCCTCTTTCTGTGACCGGATGCACAATGGAGTATCTGCTTGAGGCAAAGAAGCTCAGCTAGGCGATCCCTGGCTGAAGGCAAAGCAGAGAGTTTTTCGGTGGAGCGCTGGCACCATCTGCCGGCCGACAAGCATGGAAGGAGAATCCTCGCTCCAAATGAGTTCCTGAGGAGCTTTCCAAGCAGCAGGCAGGCTGCCTCCAGAAGCTTAGAGAGTCCTGCTTCGGACTACCCTCCGACAACAGAGTGGGTGCCAAGGGCATGTGGGTTGGAGGGTGCTCGGAAGCTGCAGGGGAGGTTTTCAGCATCCAGTGCTCTCCGATGGAACACACTGCAGGCGCGAGCATCCATGAACTCCTGCAAGGCTTTGGAGTGGGAAAGCTGTGCTTAGCAGAGGGCTCCCTGCCAAATGCTGCAGGCCTATGTGGATGGCGAAGCTGCAGCTGTCTTGCAGTCTGCTTGTCCAGAGGTGCGTGTGCCCTGGTCCAGAGTGCTGTAGGAGGAGCTCCTAGCAACGGGAGAGCAAGCACCTTGTTTCCTTGGCATAGAATGGCCTGTGCACACAGAGGCCTGTCAGCAGTGAAGACAACGCAGGCAGCAAGAGGGGTGGCAGGCAGCTAAGTGGCGGCAGGCGTCCTGCTTGAAAGTGGGGTCATGACTGTTTTGTCCTCAGGCCCCAGTGTCCACGTGCACACACTGCCTCTGGACCTGCAGCTTCCGAGCAGTGCAAGAGAAACACAAGCAACACCCTGGGGCCTTCTCGAATGAACGGTGCTCCATCAAGGTCCTGCTGGCTGGCAGTGGCCTAGGCCAGCAAAGGCCCTAGGGAGGCCAGGCTGAGGCTGGGATGGTTCCTGACCTAGCAGTGCCCAGGGCAAGCCTGGGACTGGAGGCCAGGCTGCAGGCTCATTCCAGCTTGGGCCTGGTGCAGAGCGCCTTCAGCTAAGACTTCCATGGGGAATGGTATGCGTAGTGATTTTTGCCTGCAATCCTCGTTCCTAACTCTCGCCAAACAGCCTGTTAGCCCACACTTGCTAGAAGTGTGTTCCTGAGGCAGTTGGACAATAGGGCAAGTGGAGGCTCACCCAGCATGGGACGCCCGCCTTGCACATTGCTCTGGGTGCAAAGAGGATTCCCTGCACCTCTGGCACTGGGGAGAGCATTTCTGCACACAGGAGACACTTGGCAAACACAGTTTTTCCCCTCGGAAAGTACTGTGAGAAAGAGTCGCCATCCCGGATGCATGGCAATCTCCCTTCGAAGCCCTCCATGCAGCAGGCTTTCATGGACTCGCCTGCAGGCTTTGGTAGCTGGAGACACTGCAGCTCCTCTGGAGGCTCATGGGCAATTGGCACACCCCTCCAAGGAAATGAGGCTAGTGTGATGAGCTCTTTCCAAAGAATGGCAAGCAGCCTGCTCCTTTCGATGAGACACGTGTGGGGAGAGATGCTTGGCAGCAGAGAAGAAGCAAGAGGGCAGCCAGGGAGGGATTTGCACACAGCTTGAAGTCCCCAGACCTCCTGATTCGAAACCAGGGAATGCCAGCTCTGCCTGTCAGGCCCCATTCCCTAGTGGGCACCCAGATTCAGGATCTGCCCTTTCCCAGCTATGAAACCACACCCAGGCTGCACCCTGAGCCCTGCCAAGTTGGAACTTTGCTCGCCAGGTGGGCTGAATGGCATGACTGTGTCAGGGGAAGGAAGGACCTAGGAGGCCTTCCGGGAGCTGCCACGACATAGCAGTGCTCAGGAAAAGGCAGTCTCCTTTCTGTAGGCCGGATGCACACTGGAGTTTCCGCTTGAGGCAAGGAAGCTCAGCTAGGTGATCCCTGGCTGAAGGCAAAGCAGAGAGTTTTTCAGTGGAGCGCTGGCCCCATCTGCTGGCCGACAAGCATGGGAGGAGAAACCTCGCTGCAAATGAGTTCCTGAAGTGCTTTCCAAGCAGGAGGCAGCATGGCTGCAATAGTTTAGAAAGTCCTGCTTAGGACTACCCTCTGGCAACAGGGTGGGTGCCAAGGGCATGTGGGTTGGAGGGTGCTCAGAAGTCGCTGGGGAGGCTTTGGGCACCCGGTGCTCTCTGATGGAAAACACTGCAGGCCCGAGCATCCATGAATTCCTGCAAGGCTTTGGAGTGGGAAAGCTGTGCTTAGCAGAAGGCTCCCTGCCAAGTGCTGCAGGCCTTTGTGGATGCTGAAGCAGCAGCTGCCTTGCAGGCTGCTGGTCCAGGGGCATGTGTACCCAGGTCCAGAGTGCTGTAGGAGGAGCTCCTAGCAAGGGGCGAGCAAGCACCTTGTTTCCTTAGCATAGACTGGCCTGTGCACCCTGAGGCCTGCCAGACGTGCACACAGTGCAGGCAGCAAGGGCTTGTGGCAGGCAGATAAGGGGCAGCAGGCGTCTCACTTGAAAGTGGGCTCATGACTCTCTTGTTCTCCGGCCCCTGTGGCCGTGTGCAAACACACCCTCTGGACCTGCAGCTTCTGAGAAGTGCAAGAGACACACAGGAAACACCCAGGTGCCTTGTCTATTGAATGGTGTTCCATCAAGGTCCTGCTTGCTGGCAGGGGCCTAGGCCAGCACAGGTCCTAGTGAGGCCAGGCTGAGGTTGGGATGGGTCCCGACCTAGCAGTGCTCAGGGCAAGCCTGGGACTGGAGGCCAGGCTGCAGGCTGATTCCAGCTTGGTCCTGGTGCAGAAAGCCTTCAGCTAGGACTTCCATGGGGTATAGTCAGCACAGTGGTTTTTGCCTGAAATCCATGTTCCTCACTCGGACCCCCCTGCCTTTCAGCACACACTCCCTAGAAGTGTGTTCCTGAGGCAGTTGGACAGTTGGGGAAGTGGAGGCTCTCCCAGCATGGGAGGTCTGCCTAGAACCTTGCTCTGGCTGCAAAGAGGATTCCCTGCACCTCTGGCGCTGGGGTGAGATTTTCTGCACACAGGAGACACTTGGCACACACAGTGTTTCCCCATGGAAAGCACTGTGAGGAAGAATCTCTGCCAGGGATGCATGGCACTCTCCCATCGAAGCCCTCCATGCAGCAAGCTGTCATGGACTCGAGTGCAGGCCTTGGTGGCTGGAGAGACTGCAGCTCCTCTGGAGGCTCTGTGGCAATTGGCACACCCCTCCAAGGAAATGAGGCTTGTGGGATGAGCACTTTGCAAAGAATTGCAAGCAGCCTGCTCCTTTTGATGAGACACATGTGTGGGGAGAGAGACTTGACAGCAGAAAAGAAGCAAGAGGGCAATGAGGGACTGGATTTGCATGCAGCTTGGAGGCTCCATATCTCCTGCTTGGCAAGCAGGGAGTGCCAGGTCTGCCCATCATGCTCCATTTCCAGCTGGGCACCCAGTTTCAGGATCTGCCCTTTCCCAGCCATGAAACCACACCCAGGCTGCACCCTGAGCCCTGCCAAGGGGGACCCTTGCTCGCCAGGTGGGCTGAATTGCATGACTGTGTCAGGGGAGAGAAGGCCCTAGGAGGCCTTCAGGGAACTGCCTCAACATAGCCCCGCTCAGGAAAGGCACTCCTCTTTCTGTGACCGGATGCACAATGGAGTATCTGCTTGAGGCAAAGAAGCTCAGCTAGGCGATCCCTGGCTGAAGGCAAAGCAGAGAGTTTTTCGGTGGAGCGCTGGCACCATCTGCCGGCCGACAAGCATGGAAGGAGAATCCTCGCTCCAAATGAGTTCCTGAGGAGCTTTCCAAGCAGCAGGCAGGCTGCCTCCAGAAGCTTAGAGAGTCCTGCTTCGGACTACCCTCCGGCAACAGAGTGGGTGCCAAGGGCATGTGGGTTGGAGGGTGCTCGGAAGCTGCAGGGGAGGTTTTCAGCATCCAGTGCTCTCCGATGGAACACACTGCAGGCGCGAGCATCCATGAACTCCTGCAAGGCTTTGGAGTGGGAAAGCTGTGCTTAGCAGAGGGCTCCCTGCCAAATGCTGCAGGCCTATGTGGATGGCGAAGCTGCAGCTGTCTTGCAGTCTGCTTGTCCAGAGGTGCGTGTGCCCTGGTCCAGAGTGCTGTAGGAGGAGCTCCTAGCAACGGGAGAGCAAGCACCTTGTTTCCTTGGCATAGAATGGCCTGTGCACACAGAGGCCTGTCAGCAGTGAAGACAACGCAGGCAGCAAGAGGGGTGGCAGGCAGCTAAGTGGCGGCAGGCGTCCTGCTTGAAAGTGGGGTCATGACTGTTTTGTCCTCAGGCCCCAGTGTCCACGTGCACACACTGCCTCTGGACCTGCAGCTTCCGAGCAGTGCAAGAGAAACACAAGCAACACCCTGGGGCCTTCTCGAATGAACGGTGCTCCATCAAGGTCCTGCTGGCTGGCAGTGGCCTAGGCCAGCAAAGGCCCTAGGGAGGCCAGGCTGAGGCTGGGATGGTTCCTGACCTAGCAGTGCCCAGGGCAAGCCTGGGACTGGAGGCCAGGCTGCAGGCTCATTCCAGCTTGGGCCTGGTGCAGAGCGCCTTCAGCTAAGACTTCCATGGGGAATGGTATGCGTAGTGATTTTTGCCTGCAATCCTCGTTCCTAACTCTCGCCAAACAGCCTGTTAGCCCACACTTGCTAGAAGTGTGTTCCTGAGGCAGTTGGACAATAGGGCAAGTGGAGGCTCACCCAGCATGGGACGCCCGCCTTGCACATTGCTCTGGGTGCAAAGAGGATTCCCTGCACCTCTGGCACTGGGGAGAGCATTTCTGCACACAGGAGACACTTGGCAAACACAGTTTTTCCCCTCAGAAAGTACTGTGAGAAAGAGTCGCCATCCCGGATGCATGGCACTCTCCCTTCGAAGCCCTCCATGCAGCAGGCTTTCATGGACTCGCCTGCAGGCTTTGGTAGCTGGAGACACTGCAGCTCCTCTGGAGGCTCAGGGGCAATTGGCACACCCCTCCAAGGAAATGAGGCTAGTGTGATGAGCTCTTTCCAAAGAATGGCAAGCAGCCTGCTCCTTTCGACGAGACACACGTGTGGGGAGAGATGCTTGGCAGCAGAGAAGAAGCAAGAGGGCAGCCAGGGAGGGATTTGCACACAGCTTGAAGTCCCCAGACCTCCTGATTCGAAACCAGGGAATGCCAGCTCTGCCTGTCAGGCCCCATTCCCTAGTGGGCACCCAGATTCAGGATCTGCCCTTTCCCAGCTATGAAACCACACCCAGGCTGCACCCTGAGCCCTGCCAAGTTGGAACTTTGCTCGCCAGGTGGGCTGAATGGCATGACTGTGTCAGGGGAAAGAAGGACCTAGGAGGCCTTCCGGGAGCTGCCACGACATAGCAGTGCTCAGGAAAAGGCAGTCTCCTTTCTGTAGGCCGGATGCACACTGGAGTTTCCGCTTGAGGCAAGGAAGCTCAGCTAGGTGATCCCTGGCTGAAGGCAAAGCAGAGAGTTTTTCAGTGGAGCGCTGGCCCCATCTGCTGGCCGACAAGCATGGGAGGAGAAACCTCGCTGCAAATGAGTTCCTGAAGTGCTTTCCAAGCAGGAGGCAGCATGGCTGCAATAGTTTAGAAAGTCCTGCTTAGGACTACCCTCTGGCAACAGGGTGGGTGCCAAGGGCATGTGGGTTGGAGGGTGCTCAGCAGTCGCAGGGGAGGCTTTGGGCACCCGGTGCTCTCTGATGGAAAACACTGCAGGCCCGAGCATCCATGAATTCCTGCAAGGCTTTGGAGTGGGAAAGCTGTGCTTAGCAGGAGGCTCCCTGCCAAGTGCTGCAGGCCTTTGTGGATGCTGAAGCAGCAGCTGCCTTGCAGGCTGCTGGTCCAGAGGCGTGTGTGCCCAGGTGCAGAGTGCTGTAGGAGGAGCTCCTAGCAAGGGGCGAGCAAGCACCTTGTTTCCTTGGCATAGACTGGCCTGTGCACCCTGAGGCCTGCCAGACGTTCAGAGAGTGCAGGCAGCAAGGGCCTGTGGCAGGCAGATAAGGGGCAGCAGGCATCTCACTTGAAAGTGGGCTCATGACTCTCTTGTTCTCCGGCCCCTGTGGCCGTGTGCAAACACACCCTCTGGACCTGCAGCTTCTGAGAAGTGCAAGAGACACACAGGAAACACCCAGGTGCCTTGTCTAGTGAATGGTGTTCCATCAAGGTCCTGCTTGCTGGCAGGGGCCTAGGCCAGCACAGGTCCTAGTGAGGCCAGGCTGAGGTTGGGATGGGTCCCGACCTAGCAGTGCTCATGGCAAGCCTGGGACTGGAGGCCAGGCTGCAGGCTGATTCCAGCTTGGGCCTGGTGCAGAAAGCCTTCAGCTAGGACTTCCATGGGGTATAGTCAGCACAGTGGTTTTTGCCTGAAATCCATGTTCCTCACTCGGACCCCCCTGCCTTTCAGCACACACTCCCTAGAAGTGTGTTCCTGAGGCAGTTGGACAGTTGGGGAAGTGGAGGCTCTCCCAGCATGGGAGGTCTGCCTAGAACCTTGTTCTGGCTGCAAAGAGGATTCCCTGCACCTCTGGCGCTGGGGTGAGATTTTCTGCACACAGGAGACACTTGGCACACACAGTGTTTCCCCATGGAAAGCACTGTGAGGAAGAATCTCTGCCAGGGATGCATGGCACTCTCCCATCGAAGCCCTCCATGCAGCAAGCTGTCATGGACTCGAGTGCAGGCCTTGGTGGCTGGAGAGACTGCAGCTCCTCTGGAGGCTCTGTGGCAATTGGCACACCCCTCCAAGGAAATGAGGCTTGTGGGATGAGCACTTTGCAAAGAATTGCAAACAGCCTGCTCCTTTGGATGAGGCACATGTGTGGGGAGAGAGACTTGACAGCAGAAAAGAAGCAAGAGGGCAATGAGGGACTGGATTTGCATGCAGCTTGGAGGCTCCATATCTCCTGCTTCACAAGCAGGGAGTGCCAGGTCTGCCCATCATGCTCCATTTCCAGCTGGGCACCCAGTTTCAGGATCTGCCCTTTCCCAGCCATGAAACCACACCCAGGCTGCACCCTGAGCCCTGCCAAGGGGGACCCTTGCTCGCCAGGTGGGCTGAATTGCATGACTGTGTCAGGGGAGAGAAGGCCCTAGGAGGCCTTCAGGGAACTGCCTCAACATAGCCCCGCTCAGGAAAGGCACTCCTCTTTCTGTGACCGGATGCACAATGGAGTATCTGCTTGAGGCAAAGAAGCTCAGCTAGGCGATCCCTGGCTGAAGGCAAAGCAGAGAGTTTTTCGGTGGAGCGCTGGCACCATCTGCCGGCCGACAAGCATGGAAGGAGAATCCTCGCTCCAAATGAGTTCCTGAGGAGCTTTCCAAGCAGCAGGCAGGCTGCCTCCAGAAGCTTAGAGAGTCCTGCTTCGGACTACCCTCCGGCAACAGAGTGGGTGCCAAGGGCATGTGGGTTGGAGGGTGCTCGGAAGCTGCAGGGGAGGTTTTCAGCATCCAGTGCTCTCCGATGGAACACACTGCAGGCGCGAGCATCCATGAACTCCTGCAAGGCTTTGGAGTGGGAAAGCTGTGCTTAGCAGAGGGCTCCCTGCCAAATGCTGCAGGCCTATGTGGATGGCGAAGCTGCAGCTGTCTTGCAGTCTGCTTGTCCAGAGGTGTGTGTGCCCTGGTCCAGAGTGCTGTAGGAGGAGCTCCTAGCAACGGGAGAGCAAGCACCTTGTTTCCTTGGCATAGAATGGCCTGTGCACACAGAGGCCTGTCAGCAGTGAAGACAACGCAGGCAGCAAGAGGGGTGGCAGGCAGCTAAGTGGCGGCAGGCGTCCTGCTTGAAAGTGGGGTCATGACTGTTTTGTCCTCAGGCCCCAGTGTCCACGTGCACACACTGCCTCTGGACCTGCAGCTTCCGAGCAGTGCAAGAGAAACACAAGCAACACCCTGGGGCCTTCTCGAATGAACGGTGCTCCATCGAGGTCCTGCTGGCTGGCAGTGGCCTAGGCCAGCAAAGGCCCTAGGGAGGCCAGGCTGAGGCTGGGATGGTTCCTGACCTAGCAGTGCCCAGGGCAAGCCTGGGACTGGAGGCCAGGCTGCAGGCTCATTCCAGCTTGGGCCTGGTGCAGAGCGCCTTCAGCTAAGACTTCCATGGGGAATGGTATGCGTAGTGATTTTTGCCTGCAATCCTCGTTCCTAACTCTCGCCAAACAGCCTGTTAGCCCACACTTGCTAGAAGTGTGTTCCTGAGGCAGTTGGACAATAGGGCAAGTGGAGGCTCACCCAGCATGGGACGCCCGCCTTGCACATTGCTCTGGGTGCAAAGAGGATTCCCTGCACCTCTGGCACTGGGGAGAGCATTTCTGCACACAGGAGACACTTGGCAAACACAGTTTTTCCCCTCAGAAAGTACTGTGAGAAAGAGTCGCCATCCCGGATGCATGGCACTCTCCCTTCGAAGCCCTCCATGCAGCAGGCTTTCATGGACTCGCCTGCAGGCTTTGGTAGCTGGAGACACTGCAGCTCCTCTGGAGGCTCAGGGGCAATTGGCACACCCCTCCAAGGAAATGAGGCTAGTGTGATGAGCTCTTTCCAAAGAATGGCAAGCAGCCTGCTCCTTTCGACGAGACACACGTGTGGGGAGAGATGCTTGGCAGCAGAGAAGAAGCAAGAGGGCAGCCAGGGAGGGATTTGCACACAGCTTGAAGTCCCCAGACCTCCTGATTCGAAACCAGGGAATGCCAGCTCTGCCTGTCAGGCCCCATTCCCTAGTGGGCACCCAGATTCAGGATCTGCCCTTTCCCAGCTATGAAACCACACCCAGGCTGCACCCTGAGCCCTGCCAAGTTGGAACTTTGCTCGCCAGGTGGGCTGAATGGCATGACTGTGTCAGGGGAAAGAAGGACCTAGGAGGCCTTCCGGGAGCTGCCACGACATAGCAGTGCTCAGGAAAAGGCAGTCTCCTTTCTGTAGGCCGGATGCACACTGGAGTTTCCGCTTGAGGCAAGGAAGCTCAGCTAGGTGATCCCTGGCTGAAGGCAAAGCAGAGAGTTTTTCAGTGGAGCGCTGGCCCCATCTGCTGGCCGACAAGCATGGGAGGAGAAACCTCGCTGCAAATGAGTTCCTGAAGTGCTTTCCAAGCAGGAGGCAGCATGGCTCCAATAGTTTAGAAAGTCCTGCTTAGGACTACCCTCTGGCAACAGGGTGGGTGCCAAGGGCATGTGGGTTGGAGGGTGCTCAGCAGTCGCAGGGGAGGCTTTGGGCACCCGGTGCTCTCTGATGGAAAACACTGCAGGCCCGAGCATCCATGAATTCCTGCAAGGCTTTGGAGTGGGAAAGCTGTGCTTAGCAGGAGGCTCCCTGCCAAGTGCTGCAGGCCTTTGTGGATGCTGAAGCAGCAGCTGCCTTGCAGGCTGCTGGTCCAGGGGCGTGTGTGTCCAGGTGCAGAGTGCTGTAGGAGGAGCTCCTAGCAAGGGGCGAGCAAGCACCTTGTTTCCTTGGCATAGACTGGCCTGTGCACCCTGAGGCCTGCCAGACGTGCAGAGAGTGCAGGCAGCAAGGGCCTGTGGCAGGCAGATAAGGGGCAGCAGGCATCTCACTTGAAAGTGGGCTCATGACTCTCTTGTTCTCCGGCCCCTGTGGCCGTGTGCAAACACACCCTCTGGACCTGCAGCTTCTGAGAAGTGCAAGAGACACACAGGAAACACCCAGGTGCCTTGTCTAGTGAATGGTGTTCCATCAAGGTCCTGCTTGCTGGCAGGGGCCTAGGCCAGCACAGGTCCTAGTGAGGCCAGGCTGAGGTTGGGATGGGTCCCGACCTAGCAGTGCTCATGGCAAGCCTGGGACTGGAGGCCAGGCTGCAGGCTGATTCCAGCTTGGGCCTGGTGCAGAAAGCCTTCAGCTAGGACTTCCATGGGGTATAGTCAGCACAGTGGTTTTTGCCTGAAATCCATGTTCCTCACTCGGACCCCCCTGCCTTTCAGCACACACTCCCTAGAAGTGTGTTCCTGAGGCAGTTGGACAGTTGGGGAAGTGGAGGCTCTCCCAGCATGGGAGGTCTGCCTAGAACCTTGCTCTGGCTGCAAAGAGGATTCCCTGCACCTCTGGCGCTGGGGTGAGATTTTCTGCACACAGGAGACACTTGGCACACACAGTGTTTCCCCATGGAAAGCACTGTGAGGAAGAATCTCTGCCAGGGATGCATGGCACTCTCCCATCGAAGCCCTCCATGCAGCAAGCTGTCATGGACTCGAGTGCAGGCCTTGGTGGCTGGAGAGACTGCAGCTCCTCTGGAGGCTCTGTGGCAATTGGCACACCCCTCCAAGGAAATGAGGCTTGTGGGATGAGCACTTTGCAAAGAATTGCAAACAGCCTGCTCCTTTGGATGAGGCACATGTGTGGGGAGAGAGACTTGACAGCAGAAAAGAAGCAAGAGGGCAATGAGGGACTGGATTTGCATGCAGCTTGGAGGCTCCATATCTCCTGCTTCACAAGCAGGGAGTGCCAGGTCTGCCCATCATGCTCCATTTCCAGCTGGGCACCCAGTTTCAGGATCTGCCCTTTCCCAGCCATGAAACCACACCCAGGCTGCACCCTGAGCCCTGCCAAGGGGGACCCTTGCTCGCCAGGTGGGCTGAATTGCATGACTGTGTCAGGGGAGAGAAGGCCCTAGGAGGCCTTCAGGGAACTGCCTCAACATAGCCCCGCTCAGGAAAGGCACTCCTCTTTCTGTGACCGGATGCACAATGGAGTATCTGCTTGAGGCAAAGAAGCTCAGCTAGGCGATCCCTGGCTGAAGGCAAAGCAGAGAGTTTTTCGGTGGAGCGCTGGCACCATCTGCCGGCCGACAAGCATGGAAGGAGAATCCTCGCTCCAAATGAGTTCCTGAGGAGCTTTCCAAGCAGCAGGCAGGCTGCCTCCAGAAGCTTAGAGAGTCCTGCTTCGGACTACCCTCCGGCAACAGAGTGGGTGCCAAGGGCATGTGGGTTGGAGGGTGCTCGGAAGCTGCAGGGGAGGTTTTCAGCATCCAGTGCTCTCCGATGGAACACACTGCAGGCGCGAGCATCCATGAACTCCTGCAAGGCTTTGGAGTGGGAAAGCTGTGCTTAGCAGAGGGCTCCCTGCCAAATGCTGCAGGCCTATGTGGATGGCGAAGCTGCAGCTGTCTTGCAGTCTGCTTGTCCAGAGGTGTGTGTGCCCTGGTCCAGAGTGCTGTAGGAGGAGCTCCTAGCAACGGGAGAGCAAGCACCTTGTTTCCTTGGCATAGAATGGCCTGTGCACACAGAGGCCTGTCAGCAGTGAAGACAACGCAGGCAGCAAGAGGGGTGGCAGGCAGCTAAGTGGCGGCAGGCGTCCTGCTTGAAAGTGGGGTCATGACTGTTTTGTCCTCAGGCCCCAGTGTCCACGTGCACACACTGCCTCTGGACCTGCAGCTTCCGAGCAGTGCAAGAAAAACACAAGCAACACCCTGGGGCCTTCTCGAATGAACGGTGCTCCATCGAGGTCCTGCTGGCTGGCAGTGGCCTAGGCCAGCAAAGGCCCTAGGGAGGCCAGGCTGAGGCTGGGATGGTTCCTGACCTAGCAGTGCCCAGGGCAAGCCTGGGACTGGAGGCCAGGCTGCAGGCTCATTCCAGCTTGGGCCTGGTGCAGAGCGCCTTCAGCTAAGACTTCCATGGGGAATGGTATGCGTAGTGATTTTTGCTTGCAATCCTCGTTCCTAACTCTCGCCAAACAGCCTGTTAGCCCACACTTGCTAGAAGTGTGTTCCTGAGGCAGTTGGACAATAGGGCAAGTGGAGGCTCACCCAGCATGGGACGCCCGCCTTGCACATTGCTCTGGGTGCAAAGAGGATTCCCTGCACCTCTGGCACTGGGGAGAGCATTTCTGCACACAGGAGACACTTGGCAAACACAGTTTTTCCCCTCGGAAAGTACTGTGAGAAAGAGTCGCCATCCCGGATGCATGGCACTCTCCCTTCGAAGCCCTCCATGCAGCAGGCTTTCATAGACTCGCCTGCAGGCTTTGGTAGCTGGAGACACTGCAGCTCCTCTGGAGGCTCAGGGGCAATTGGCACACCCCTCCAAGGAAATGAGGCTAGTGTGATGAGCTCTTTCCAAAGAATGGCAAGCAGCCTGCTCCTTTCGACGAGACACACGTGTGGGGAGAGATGCTTGGCAGCAGAGAAGAAGCAAGAGGGCAGCCAGGGAGGGATTTGCACACAGCTTGAAGTCCCCAGACCTCCTGATTCGAAACCAGGGAATGCCAGCTCTGCCTGTCAGGCCCCATTCCCTAGTGGGCACCCAGATTCAGGATCTGCCCTTTCCCAGCTATGAAACCACACCCAGGCTGCACCCTGAGCCCTGCCAAGTTGGAACTTTGCTCGCCAGGTGGGCTGAATGGCATGACTGTGTCAGGGGAAAGAAGGACCTAGGAGGCCTTCCGGGAGCTGCCACGACATAGCAGTGCTCAGGAAAAGGCAGTCTCCTTTCTGTAGGCCGGATGCACACTGGAGTTTCCGCTTGAGGCAAGGAAGCTCAGCTAGGTGATCCCTGGCTGAAGGCAAAGCAGAGAGTTTTTCAGTGGAGCGCTGGCCCCATCTGCTGGCCGACAAGCATGGGAGGAGAAACCTCGCTGCAAATGAGTTCCTGAAGTGCTTTCCAAGCAGGAGGCAGCATGGCTCCAATAGTTTAGAAAGTCCTGCTTAGGACTACCCTCTGGCAACAGGGTGGGTGCCAAGGGCATGTGGGTTGGAGGGTGCTCAGCAGTCGCAGGGGAGGCTTTGGGCACCCGGTGCTCTCTGATGGAAAACACTGCAGGCCCGAGCATCCATGAATTCCTGCAAGGCTTTGGAGTGGGAAAGCTGTGCTTAGCAGGAGGCTCCCTGCCAAGTGCTGCAGGCCTTTGTGGATGCTGAAGCAGCAGCTGCCTTGCAGGCTGCTGGTCCAGGGGCGTGTGTGCCCAGGTCCAGAGTGCTGTAGGAGGAGCTCCTAGCAAGGGGCGAGCAAGCACCTTGTTTCCTTGGCATAGACTGGCCTGTGCACCCTGAGGCCTGCCAGACGTGCAGAGAGTGCAGGCAGCAAGGGCCTTTGGCAGGCAGATAAGGGGCAGCAGGCATCTCACTTGAAAGTGGGCTCATGACTCTCTTGTTCTCCGGCCCCTGTGGCCGTGTGCAAACACACCCTCTGGACCTGCAGCTTCTGAGAAGTGCAAGAGACACACAGGAAACACCCAGGTGCCTTGTCTAGTGAATGGTGTTCCATCAAGGTCCTGCTTGCTGGCAGGGGCCTAGGCCAGCACAGGTCCTAGTGAGGCCAGGCTGAGGTTGGGATTGGTCCCGACCTAGCAGTGCTCAGGGCAAGCCTGGGACTGGAGGCCAGGCTGCAGGCTCATTCCAGCTTGGGCCTGGTGCAGAAAGCCTTCAGCTAGGACTTCCATGGGGTATAGTCAGCACAGTGGTTTTTGCCTGAAATCCATGTTCCTCACTCGGACCCCCCTGCCTTTCAGCACACACTCCCTAGAAGTGTGTTCCTGAGGCAGTTGGACAGTTGGGGAAGTGGAGGCTCTCCCAGCATGGGAGGTCTGCCTAGAACCTTGCTCTGGCTGCAAAGAGGATTCCCTGCACCTCTGGCGCTGGGGTGAGATTTTCTGCACACAGGAGACACTTGGCACACACAGTGTTTCCCCATGGAAAGCACTGTGAGGAAGAATCTCTGCCAGGGATGCATGGCACTCTCCCATCGAAGCCCTCCATGCAGCAAGCTGTCATGGACTCGAGTGCAGGCCTTGGTGGCTGGAGAGACTGCAGCTCCTCTGGAGGCTCTGTTGCAATTGGCACACCCCTCCAAGGAAATGAGGCTTGTGGGATGAGCACTTTGCAAAGAATTGCAAACAGCCTGCTCCTTTGGATGAGGCACATGTGTGGGGAGAGACACTTGACAGCAGAAAAGAAGCAAGAGGGCAATGAGGGACTGGATTTGCATGCAGCTTGGAGGCTCCATATCTCCTGCTTGGCAAGCAGGGAGTGCCAGGTCTGCCCATCATGCTCCATTTCCAGCTGGGCACCCAGTTTCAGGATTTGCCCTTTCCCAGCCATGAAACCACACCCAGGCTGCACCCTGAGCCCTGCCAAGGGGGACCCTTGCTCGCCAGGTGGGCTGAATTGCATGACTGTGTCAGGGGAGAGAAGGCCCTAGGAGGCCTTCAGGGAACTGCCTCAACATAGCCCCGCTCAGGAAAGGCACTCCTCTTTCTGTGACCGGATGCACAATGGAGTATCTGCTTGAGGCAAAGAAGCTCAGCTAGGCGATCCCTGGCTGAAGGCAAAGCAGAGAGTTTTTCGGTGGAGCGCTGGCACCATCTGCCGGCCGACAAGCATGGAAGGAGAATCCTCGCTCCAAATGAGTTCCTGAGGAGCTTTCCAAGCAGCAGGCAGGCTGCCTCCAGAAGCTTAGAGAGTCCTGCTTCGGACTACCCTCCGGCAACAGAGTGGGTGCCAAGGGCATGTGGGTTGGAGGGTGCTCGGAAGCTGCAGGGGAGGTTTTCAGCATCCAGTGCTCTCCGATGGAACACACTGCAGGCGCGAGCATCCATGAACTCCTGCAAGGCTTTGGAGTGGGAAAGCTGTGCTTAGCAGAGGGCTCCCTGCCAAATGCTGCAGGCCTATGTGGATGGCGAAGCTGCAGCTGTCTTGCAGTCTGCTTGTCCAGAGGTGTGTGTGCCCTGGTCCAGAGTGCTGTAGGAGGAGCTCCTAGCAACGGGAGAGCAAGCACCTTGTTTCCTTGGCATAGAATGGCCTGTGCACACAGAGGCCTGTCAGCAGTGAAGACAACGCAGGCAGCAAGAGGGGTGGCAGGCAGCTAAGTGGCGGCAGGCGTCCTGCTTGAAAGTGGGGTCATGACTGTTTTGTCCTCAGGCCCCAGTGTCCACGTGCACACACTGCCTCTGGACCTGCAGCTTCCGAGCAGTGCAAGAGAAACACAAGCAACACCCTGGGGCCTTCTCGAATGAATGGTGCTCCATCGAGGTCCTGCTGGCTGGCAGTGGCCTAGGCCAGCAAAGGCCCTAGGGAGGCCAGGCTGAGGCTGGGATGGTTCCTGACCTAGCAGTGCCCAGGGCAAGCCTGGGACTGGAGGCCAGGCTGCAGGCTCATTCCAGCTTGGGCCTGGTGCAGAGCGCCTTCAGCTAAGACTTCCATGGGGAATGGTATGCGTAGTGATTTTTGCCTGCAATCCTCCTTCCTAACTCTTGCCAAACAGCCTGTTAGCCCACACTTGCTAGAAGTGTGTTCCTGAGGCAGTTGGACAATAGGGCAAGTGGAGGCTCACCCAGCATGGGACGCCCACCTTGCACATTGCTCTGGGTGCAAAGAGGATTCCCTGCACCTCTGGCACTGGGGAGAGCATTTCTGCACACAGGAGACACTTGGCAAACACAGTTTTTCCCCTCGGAAAGTACTGTGAGAAAGAGTCGCCATCCCGGATGCATGGCACTCTCCCTTCGAAGCCCTCCATGCAGCAGGCTTTCATGGACTCGCCTGCAGGCTTTGGTAGCTGGAGACACTGCAGCTCCTCTGGAGGCTCAGGGGCAATTGGCACACCCCTCCAAGGAAATGAGGCTAGTGTGATGAGCTCTTTCCAAAGAATGGCAAGCAGCCTGCTCCTTTCGACGAGACACACGTGTGGGGAGAGATGCTTGGCAGCAGAGAAGAAGCAAGAGGGCAGCCAGGGAGGGATTTGCACACAGCTTGAAGTCCCCAGACCTCCTGATTCGAAACCAGGGAATGCCAGCTCTGCCTGTCAGGCCCCATTCCCTAGTGGGCACCCAGATTCAGGATCTGCCCTTTCCCAGCTATGAAACCACACCCAGGCTGCACCCTGAGCCCTGCCAAGTTGGAACTTTGCTCGCCAGGTGGGCTGAATGGCATGACTGTGTCAGGGGAAAGAAGGACCTAGGAGGCCTTCCGGGAGCTGCCACGACATAGCAGTGCTCAGGAAAAGGCAGTCTCCTTTCTGTAGGCCGGATGCACACTGGAGTTTCCGCTTGAGGCAAGGAAGCTCAGCTAGGTGATCCCTGGCTGAAGGCAAAGCAGAGAGTTTTTCAGTGGAGCGCTGGCCCCATCTGCTGGCCGACAAGCATGGGAGGAGAAACCTCGCTGCAAATGAGTTCCTGAAGTGCTTTCCAAGCAGGAGGCAGCATGGCTCCAATAGTTTAGAAAGTCCTGCTTAGGACTACCCTCTGGCAACAGGGTGGGTGCCAAGGGCATGTGGGTTGGAGGGTGCTCAGCAGTCGCAGGGGAGGCTTTGGGCACCCGGTGCTCTCTGATGGAAAACACTGCAGGCCCGAGCATCCATGAATTCCTGCAAGGCTTTGGAGTGGGAAAGCTGTGCTTAGCAGGAGGCTCCCTGCCAAGTGCTGCAGGCCTTTGTGGATGCTGAAGAAGCAGCTGCCTTGCAGGCTGCTGGTCCAGGGGCGTGTGTGCCCAGGTCCAGAGTGCTGTAGGAGGAGCTCCTAGCAAGGGGCGAGCAAGCACCTTGTTTCCTTGGCATAGACTGGCCTGTGCACCCTGAGGCCTGCCAGACGTGCAGAGAGTGCAGGCAGCAAGGGCCTTTGGCAGGCAGATAAGGGGCAGCAGGCATCTCACTTGAAAGTGGGCTCATGACTCTCTTGTTCTCCGGCCCCTGTGGCCGTGTGCAAACACACCCTCTGGACCTGCAGCTTCTGAGAAGTGCAAGAGACACACAGGAAACACCCAGGTGCCTTGTCTAGTGAATGGTGTTCCATCAAGGTCCTGCTTGCTGGCAGGGGCCTAGGCCAGCACAGGTCCTAGTGAGGCCAGGCTGAGGTTGGGATTGGTCCCGACCTAGCAGTGCTCAGGGCAAGCCTGGGACTGGAGGCCAGGCTGCAGGCTCATTCCAGCTTGGGCCTGGTGCAGAAAGCCTTCAGCTAGGACTTCCATGGGGTATAGTCAGCACAGTGGTTTTTGCCTGAAATCCATGTTCCTCACTCGGACCCCCCTGCCTTTCAGCACACACTCCCTAGAAGTGTGTTCCTGAGGCAGTTGGACAGTTGGGGAAGTGGAGGCTCTCCCAGCATGGGAGGTCTGCCTAGAACCTTGCTCTGGCTGCAAAGAGGATTCCCTGCACCTCTGGCGCTGGGGTGAGATTTTCTGCACACAGGAGACACTTGGCACACACAGTGTTTCCCCATGGAAAGCACTGTGAGGAAGAATCTCTGCCAGGGATGCATGGCACTCTCCCATCGAAGCCCTCCATGCAGCAAGCTGTCATGGACTCGAGTGCAGGCCTTGGTGGCTGGAGAGACTGCAGCTCCTCTGGAGGCTCTGTGGCAATTGGCACACCCCTCCAAGGAAATGAGGCTTGTGGGATGAGCACTTTGCAAAGAATTGCAAACAGCCTGCTCCTTTGGATGAGGCACATGTGTGGGGAGAGAGACTTGACAGCAGAAAAGAAGCAAGAGGGCAATGAGGGACTGGATTTGCATGCAGCTTGGAGGCTCCATATCTCCTGCTTCGCAAGCAGGGAGTGCCAGGTCTGCCCATCATGCTCCATTTCCAGCTGGGCACCCAGTTTCAGGATCTGCCCTTTCCCAGCCATGAAACCACACCCAGGCTGCACCCTGAGCCCTGCCAAGGGGGACCCTTGCTCGCCAGGTGGGCTGAATTGCATGACTGTGTCAGGGGAGAGAAGGCCCTAGGAGGCCTTCAGGGAACTGCCTCAACATAGCCCCGCTCAGGAAAGGCACTCCTCTTTCTGTGACCGGATGCACAATGGAGTATCTGCTTGAGGCAAAGAAGCTCAGCTAGGCGATCCCTGGCTGAAGGCAAAGCAGAGAGTTTTTCGGTGGAGCGCTGGCACCATCTGCCGGCCGACAAGCATGGAAGGAGAATCCTCGCTCCAAATGAGTTCCTGAGGAGCTTTCCAAGCAGCAGGCAGGCTGCCTCCAGAAGCTTAGAGAGTCCTGCTTCGGACTACCCTCCGGCAACAGAGTGGGTGCCAAGGGCATGTGGGTTGGAGGGTGCTCGGAAGCTGCAGGGGAGGTTTTCAGCATCCAGTGCTCTCCGATGGAACACACTGCAGGCGCGAGCATCCATGAACTCCTGCAAGGCTTTGGAGTGGGAAAGCTGTGCTTAGCAGAGGGCTCCCTGCCAAATGCTGCAGGCCTATGTGGATGGCGAAGCTGCAGCTGTCTTGCAGTCTGCTTGTCCAGAGGTGTGTGTGCCCTGGTCCAGAGTGCTGTAGGAGGAGCTCCTAGCAACGGGAGAGCAAGCACCTTGTTTCCTTGGCATAGAATGGCCTGTGCACACAGAGGCCTGTCAGCAGTGAAGACAACGCAGGCAGCAAGAGGGGTGGCAGGCAGCTAAGTGGCGGCAGGCGTCCTGCTTGAAAGTGGGGTCATGACTGTTTTGTCCTCAGGCCCCAGTGTCCACGTGCACACACTGCCTCTGGACCTGCAGCTTCCGAGCAGTGCAAGAGAAACACAAGCAACACCCTGGGGCCTTCTCGAATGAACGGTGCTCCATCGAGGTCCTGCTGGCTGGCAGTGGCCTAGGCCAGCAAAGGCCCTAGGGAGGCCAGGCTGAGGCTGGGATGGTTCCTGACCTAGCAGTGCCCAGGGCAAGCCTGGGACTGGAGGCCAGGCTGCAGGCTCATTCCAGCTTGGGCCTGGTGCAGAGTGCCTTCAGCTAAGACTTCCATGGGGAATGGTATGCGTAGTGATTTTTGCTTGCAATCCTCGTTCCTAACTCTCGCCAAACAGCCTGTTAGCCCACACTTGCTAGAAGTGTGTTCCTGAGGCAGTTGGACAATAGGGCAAGTGGAGGCTCACCCAGCATGGGACGCCCGCCTTGCACATTGCTCTGGGTGCAAAGAGGATTCCCTGCACCTCTGGCACTGGGGAGAGCATTTCTGCACACAGGAGACACTTGGCAAACACAGTTTTTCCCCTCGGAAAGTACTGTGAGAAAGAGTCGCCATCCCGGATGCATGGCACTCTCCCTTCGAAGCCCTCCATGCAGCAGGCTTTCATAGACTCGCCTGCAGGCTTTGGTAGCTGGAGACACTGCAGCTCCTCTGGAGGCTCAGGGGCAATTGGCACACCCCTCCAAGGAAATGAGGCTAGTGTGATGAGCTCTTTCCAAAGAATGGCAAGCAGCCTGCTCCTTTCGACGAGACACACGTGTGGGGAGAGATGCTTGGCAGCAGAGAAGAAGCAAGAGGGCAGCCAGGGAGGGATTTGCACACAGCTTGAAGTCCCCAGACCTCCTGATTCGAAACCAGGGAATGCCAGCTCTGCCTGTCAGGCCCCATTCCCTAGTGGGCACCCAGATTCAGGATCTGCCCTTTCCCAGCTATGAAACCACACCCAGGCTGCACCCTGAGCCCTGCCAAGTTGGAACTTTGCTCGCCAGGTGGGCTGAATGGCATGACTGTGTCAGGGGAAAGAAGGACCTAGGAGGCCTTCCGGGAGCTGCCACGACATAGCAGTGCTCAGGAAAAGGCAGTCTCCTTTCTGTAGGCCGGATGCACACTGGAGTTTCCGCTTGAGGCAAGGAAGCTCAGCTAGGTGATCCCTGGCTGAAGGCAAAGCAGAGAGTTTTTCAGTGTAGCGCTGGCCCCATCTGCTGGCCGACAAGCATGGGAGGAGAAACCTCGCTGCAAATGAGTTCCTGAAGTGCTTTCCAAGCAGGAGGCAGCATGGCTCCAATAGTTTAGAAAGTCCTGCTTAGGACTACCCTCTGGCAACAGGGTGGGTGCCAAGGGCATGTGGGTTGGAGGGTGCTCAGCAGTCGCAGGGGAGGCTTTGGGCACCCGGTGCTCTCTGATGGAAAACACTGCAGGCCCGAGCATCCATGAATTCCTGCAAGGCTTTGGAGTGGGAAAGCTGTGCTTAGCAGAAGGCTCCCTGCCAAGTGCTGCATTCCTTTGTGGATGCTGAAGCAGCAGCTGCCTTGCAGGCTGCTGGTCCAGGGGCATGTGTGCCCAGGTCCAGAGTGCTGTAGGAGGAGCTCCTAGCAAGGGGCGAGCAAGCACCTTGTTTCCTTGGCATAGACTGGCCTGTGCACCCTGAGGCCTGCCAGACGTGCACACAGTGCAGGCAGCAAGGGCTTGTGGCAGGCAGATAAGGGGGAGCAGGTGTCTCACTTGAAAGTGCGCTCATGACTCTCTTGTTCTCCGGCCCCTGTGGCCGTGTGCAAACACAGCCTCTGGACCTGCAGCTTCTGAGCAGTGCAAGAGACACACAGGAAACACCCAGGTGCCTTCTCTAGTGAACAGTGTTCCATCAAGGTCCTGCTTGCTGGCAGGGGCCTAGGCCAGCACAGGTCCTAGGGAGGCCAGGCTGAGGCTGGGATTGGTCCTGACCTAGCAGTGCTCAGGGCAAGCCTGGGACTGGAGGCCAGGCTACAGGCTAATTCCAGCTTGGGCCTGGTGCAGAAAGCCTTCAGCTAGGACTTCCATGGGGTATAGTCAGCACAGTGGTTTTTGCCTGAAATCCATGTGCCTCACTCGGAGCCCCCTGCCTTTCAGCACACACTCCCTAGAAGTGTGTTCCTGAGGCAGTTGGACAGTTGGGGAAGTGGAGGCTCTCCCAGCATGGGAGGTCGGCCTAGAACCTTGCTCTGGCTGCAAAGAGGATTCCCTGCACCTCTGGCGCTGGGGTGAGATTTTCTGCACACAGGAGACACTTGGCACACACAGTGTTTCCCCATGGAAAGCACTGTGAGGAAGAATCTCTGCCAGGGATGCATGGCACTCTCCCATCGAAGCCCTCCATGCAGCAAGCTGTCATGGACTCGAGTGCAGGCCTTGGTGGCTGGAGAGACTGCAGCTCCTCTGGAGGCTCCGGGGCAATTGGCACACCCCTCCAAGGAAATGAGGCTTGTGGGATGAGCACTTTGCAAAGAATTGCAAGCAGCCTGCTCCTTTTCATGAGACACATGTGTGGGGAGAGAGACTTGACAGCCGAGAAGAAGCAAGAGGGCAATGAGGGATTGGATTTGCATGCAGCTTGGAGGCTCCATATCTCCTGCTTGGCAAGCAGGGAGTGCCAGGTCTGCCCATCATGCTCCATTACCAGGTGGGCACCCAGTTTCAGGATCTGCCCTTTCCCAGCCATGAAACCACACCCAGGCTGCACCCTGAGCCCTGCCAAGGGGGACCCTTGCTCGCCAGGTGGGCTGAATTGCATGACTGTGTCAGGGGAGAGAAGGCCCTAGGAGGCCTTCAGGGAACTGCCTCAACATAGCCCCGCTCAGGAAAGGCACTCCTCTTTCTGTGACCGGATGCACAATGGAGTATCTGCTTGAGGCAAAGAAGCTCAGCTAGGCGATCCCTGGCTGAAGGCAAAGCAGAGAGTTTTTCAGTGGAGCGCTGGCACCATCTGCCGGCCGACAAGCATGGAAGGAGAATCCTCGCTCCAAATGAGTTCCTGAGGAGCTTTCCAAGCAGCAGGCAGGCTGCCTCCAGAAGCTTAGAGAGTCCTGCTTCGGACTATCCTCTGACAACAGAGTGGGTGGCAAGGGCATGTGGGTTGGAGGGTGCTCGGAAGCTGCAGGGGAGGTTTTCAGCATCCAGTGCTCTCCGATGGAACACACTGCAGGCGCGAGCATCCATGAACTCCTGCAAGGCTTTGGAGTGGGAAAGCTGTGCTTAGCAGAGGGCTCCCTGCCAAATGCTGCAGGCCTATGTGGATGGCGAAGCTGCAGCTGTCTTGCAGTCTGCTTGTCCAGAGGTGTGTGTGCCCTGGTCCAGAGTGCTGTAGGAGGAGCTCCTAGCAACGGGAGAGCAAGCACCTTGTTTCCTTGGCATAGAATGGCCTGTGCACACAGAGGCCTGTCAGCAGTGAAGACAACGCAGGCAGCAAGAGGGGTGGCAGGCAGCTAAGTGGCGGCAGGCGTCCTGCTTGAAAGTGGGGTCATGACTGTTTTGTCCTCAGGCCCCAGTGTCCACGTGCACACACTGCCTCTGGACCTGCAGCTTCCGAGCAGTGCAAGAGAAACACAAGCAACACCCTGGGGCCTTCTCGAATGAACGGTGCTCCATCGAGGTCCTGCTGGCTGGCAGTGGCCTAGGCCAGCAAAGGCCCTAGGGAGGCCAGGCTGAGGCTGGGATGGTTCCTGACCTAGCAGTGCCCAGGGCAAGCCTGGGACTGGAGGCCAGGCTGCAGGCTCATTCCAGCTTGGGCCTGGTGCAGAGCACCTTCAGCTAAGACTTCCATGGGGAATGGTATGCGTAGTGATTTTTGCCTGCAATCCTCGTTCCTAACTCTCGCCAAACAGCCTGTTAGCCCACACTTGCTAGAAGTGTGTTCCTGAGGCAGTTGGACAATAGGGCAAGTGGAGGCTCACCCAGCATGGGACGCCCGCCTTGCACATTGCTCTGGGTGCAAAGAGGATTCCCTGCACCTCTGGCACTGGGGAGAGCATTTCTGCACACAGGAGACACTTGGCAAACACAGTTTTTCCCCTCGGAAAGTACTGTGAGAAAGAGTCGCCATCCCGGATGCATGGCACTCTCCCTTCGAAGCCCTCCATGCAGCAGGCTTTCATGGACTCGCCTGCAGGCTTTGGTAGCTGGAGACACTGCAGCTCCTCTGGAGGCTCAGGGGCAATTGGCACACCCCTCCAAGGAAATGAGGCTAGTGTGATGAGCTCTTTCCAAAGAATGGCAAGCAGCCTGCTCCTTTCGATGAGACACACGTGTGGGGAGAGATGCTTGGCAGCAGAGAAGAAGCAAGAGGGCAGCCAGGGAGGGATTTGCACACAGCTTGAAGTCCCCAGACCTCCTGATTCGAAACCAGGGAATGCCAGCTCTGCCTGTCAGGCCCCATTCCCTAGTGGGCACCCAGATTCAGGATCTGCCCTTTCCCAGCTATGAAACCACACCCAGGCTGCACCCTGAGCCCTGCCAAGTTGGAACTTTGCTCGCCAGGTGGGCTGAATGGCATGACTGTGTCAGGGGAAAGAAGGACCTAGGAGGCCTTCCGGGAGCTGCCACGACATAGCAGTGCTCAGGAAAAGGCAGTCTCCTTTCTGTAGGCCGGATGCACACTGGAGTTTCCGCTTGAGGCAAGGAAGCTCAGCTAGGTGATCCCTGGCTGAAGGCAAAGCAGAGAGTTTTTCAGTGGAGCGCTGGCCCCATCTGCTGGCCGACAAGCATGGGAGGAGAAACCTCGCTGCAAATGAGTTCCTGAAGTGCTTTCCAAGCAGGAGGCAGCATGGCTCCAATAGTTTAGAAAGTCCTGCTTAGGACTACCCTCTGGCAACAGGGTGGGTGCCAAGGGCATGTGGGTTGGAGGGTGCTCAGAAGTCGCAGGGGAGGCTTTGGGCACCTGGTGCTCTCTGATGGAAAACACTGCAGGCCCGAGCATCCATGAATTCCTGCAAGGCTTTGGAGTGGGAAAGCTGTGCTTAGCAGAAGGCTCCCTGCCAAGTGCTGCAGGCCTTTGTGGATGCTGAAGCAGCAGCTGCCTTGCAGGCTGCTGGTCCAGGGGCATGTGTGCCCAGTTCCAGAGTGCTGTAGGAGGAGCTCCTAGCAAGGGGCGAGCAAGCACCTTGTTTCCTAGGCATAGACTGGCCTGTGCACCCTGAGGCCTGCCTGACGTGCAGACAGCACAGGCAGCAAGGGCTTGTGGCAGGCAGATAAGGGGCAGCAGGCGTCTCACTTGAAAGTGGGCTCATGACTCTCTTGTTCTCCGGCCCCTGTGGCCGTGTGCAAGCACAGCCTCTGGACCTGCAGCTTCTGAGCAGTGCAAGAGACACACAGGAAACCCCCAGGTGCCTTCTCTAGTGAACGGTGTTCCATCAAGGTCCTGCTTGCTGGCAGGGGCCTAGGCCAGCACAGGTCCTAGGGAGGCCAGGCTGAGGCTGGGATGGGTCCCGACATAGCAGTGCTCAGGGCAAGCCTGGGACTGGAGGTCAGGCTGCAGGCTCATTCCAGCTTGGGCCTGGTGCAGAAAGCCTTCAGCTAGGACTTCCATGGGGTATAGTCAGCACAGTGGTTTTTGCCTGAAATCCATGTGCCTCACTCGGAGCCCCCTGCCTTTCAGCACACACTCCCTAGAAGTGTGTTCCTGAGGCAGTTGGACAGTTGGGGAAGTGGAGGCTCTCCCAGCATGGGAGGTCTGCCTAGAACCTTGCTCTGGCTGCAAAGAGGATTCCCTGCACCTCTGGCGCTGGGGTGAGATTTTCTGCACACAGGAGACACTTGGCACACACAGTGTTTCCCCATGGAAAGCACTGTGAGGAAGAATCTCTGCCAGGGATGCATGGCACTCTCCCATCGAAGCCCTCCATGCAGCAAGCTGTCATGGACTCGAGTGCAGGCCTTGGTGGCTGGAGAGACTGCAGCTCCTCTGGAGGCTCCGGGGCAATTGGCACACCCCTCCAAGGAAATGAGGCTTGTGGGATGAGCACTTTGCAAAGAATTGCAAGCAGCCTGCTCCTTTTCATGAGACACATGTGTGGGGAGAGAGACTTGACAGCCGAGAAGAAGCAAGAGGGCAATGAGGGATTGGATTTGCATGCAGCTTGGAGGCTCCATATCTCCTGCTTGGCAAGCAGGGAGTGCCAGGTCTGCCCATCATGCTCCATTACCAGCTGGGCACCCAGTTTCAGGATCTGCCCTTTCCCAGCCATGAAACCACACCCAGGCTGCACCCTGAGCCCTGCCAAGGGGGACCCTTGCTCGCCAGGTGGGCTGAATTGCATGACTGTGTCAGGGGAGAGAAGGCCCTAGGAGGCCTTCAGGGAACTGCCTCAACATAGCCCCGCTCAGGAAAGGCACTCCTCTTTCTGTGACCGGATGCACAATGGAGTATCTGCTTGAGGCAAAGAAGCTCAGCTAGGCGATCCCTGGCTGAAGGCAAAGCAGAGAGTTTTTCAGTGGAGCTCTGGCACCATCTGCCGGCCGACAAGCATGGAAGGAGAATCCTCGCTCCAAATGAGTTCCTGAGGAGCTTTCCAAGCAGCAGGCAGGCTGCCTCCAGAAGCTTAGAGAGTCCTGCTTCGGACTATCCTCTGACAACAGAGTGGGTGGCAAGGGCATGTGGGTTGGAGGGTGCTCGGAAGCTGCAGGGGAGGTTTTCAGCATCCAGTGCTCTCCGATGGAACACACTGCAGGCGCGAGCATCCATGAACTCCTGCAAGGCTTTGGAGTGGGAAAGCTGTGCTTAGCAGAGGGCTCCCTGCCAAGTGCTGCAGGCCTATGTGGATTGCAAAGCTGCAGCTGTCTTGCAGTCTGCTTGTCCAGAGGTGTGTGTGCCCTGGTCCAGAGTGCTGTAGGAGGAGCTCCTAGCAACGGGAGAGCAAGCACCTTGTTTCCTTGGCATAGAATGGCCTGTGCACACAGAGGCCTGTCAGCAGTGAAGACAACGCAGGCAGCAAGAGGGGTGGCAGGCAGCTAAGTGGCGGCAGGCGTCCTGCTTGAAAGTGGGGTCATGACTGTTTTGTCCTCAGGCCCCAGTGCCCACGTGCACACAGTGCCTCTGGACCTGCAGCTTCCGAGCAGTGCAAGAGAAACACAAGCAACACCCTGGGGCCTTCTCGAATGAACGGTGCTCCATCGAGGTCCTGCTGGCTGGCAGTGGCCTAGGCCAGCAAAGGCCCTAGGGAGGCCAGGCTGAGGCTGGGATGGTTCCTGACCTAGCAGTGCCCAGGGCAAGCCTGGGACTGGAGGCCAGGCTGCAGGCTCATTCCAGCTTGGGCCTGGTGCAGAGCACCTTCAGCTAAGACTTCCATGGGGAATGGTATGCGTAGTGATTTTTGCCTGCAATCCTCGTTCCTAACTCTCGCCAAACAGCCTGTTAGCCCACACTTGCTAGAAGTGTGTTCCTGAGGCAGTTGGACAATAGGGCAAGTGGAGGCTCACCCAGCATGGGACGCCCGCCTTGCACATTGCTCTGGGTGCAAAGAGGATTCCCTGCACCTCTGGCACTGGGGAGAGCATTTCTGCACACAGGAGACACTTGGCAAACACAGTTTTTCCCCTCGGAAAGTACTGTGAGAAAGAGTCGCCATCCCGGATGCATGGCACTCTCCCTTCGAAGCCCTCCATGCAGCAGGCTTTCATGGACTCGCCTGCAGGCTTTGGTAGCTGGAGACACTGCAGCTCCTCTGGAGGCTCAGGGGCAATTGGCACACCCCTCCAAGGAAATGAGGCTAGTGTGATGAGCTCTTTCCAAAGAATGGCAAGCAGCCTGCTCCTTTCGATGAGACACACGTGTGGGGAGAGATGCTTGGCAGCAGAGAAGAAGCAAGAGGGCAGCCAGGGAGGGATTTGCACACAGCTTGAAGTCCCCAGACCTCCTGATTCGAAACCAGGGAATGCCAGCTCTGCCTGTCAGGCCCCATTCCCTAGTGGGCACCCAGATTCAGGATCTGCCCTTTCCCAGCTATGAAACCACACCCAGGCTGCACCCTGAGCCCTGCCAAGTTGGAACTTTGCTCGCCAGGTGGGCTGAATGGCATGACTGTGTCAGGGGAAAGAAGGACCTAGGAGGCCTTCCGGGAGCTGCCACGACATAGCAGTGCTCAGGAAAAGGCAGTCTCCTTTCTGTAGGCCGGATGCACACTGGAGTTTCCGCTTGAGGCAAGGAAGCTCAGCTAGGTGATCCCTGGCTGAAGGCAAAGCAGAGAGTTTTTCAGTGGAGCGCTGGCCCCATCTGCTGGCCGACAAGCATGGGAGGAGAAACCTCGCTGCAAATGAGTTCCTGAAGTGCTTTCCAAGCAGGAGGCAGCATGGCTCCAATAGTTTAGAAAGTCCTGCTTAGGACTACCCTCTGGCAACAGGGTGGGTGCCAAGGGCATGTGGGTTGGAGGGTGCTCAGAAGTCGCAGGGGAGGCTTTGGGCACCCGGTGCTCTCTGATGGAAAACACTGCAGGCCCGAGCATCCATGAATTCCTGCAAGGCTTTGGAGTGGGAAAGCTGTGCTTAGCAGAAGGCTCCCTGCCAAGTGCTGCAGGCCTTTGTGGATGCTGAAGCAGCAGCTGCCTTGCAGGCTGCTGGTCCAGGGGCATGTGTGCCCAGTTCCAGAGTGCTGTAGGAGGAGCTCCTAGCAAGGGGCGAGCAAGCACCTTGTTTCCTAGGCATAGACTGGCCTGTGCACCCTGAGGCCTGCCTGACGTGCAGACAGCACAGGCAGCAAGGGCTTGTGGCAGGCAGATAAGGGGCAGCAGGCGTCTCACTTGAAAGTGGGCTCATGACTCTCTTGTTCTCCGGCCCCTGTGGCCGTGTGCAAGCACAGCCTCTGGACCTGCAGCTTCTGAGCAGTGCAAGAGACACACAGGAAACCCCCAGGTGCCTTCTCTAGTGAACGGTGTTCCATCAAGGTCCTGCTTGCTGGCAGGGGCCTAGGCCAGCACAGGTCCTAGGGAGGCCAGGCTGAGGCTGGGATGGGTCCCGACATAGCAGTGCTCAGGGCAAGCCTGGGACTGGAGGTCAGGCTGCAGGCTCATTCCAGCTTGGGCCTGGTGCAGAAAGCCTTCAGCTAGGACTTCCATGGGGTATAGTCAGCACAGTGGTTTTTGCCTGAAATCCATGTGCCTCACTCGGAGCCCCCTGCCTTTCAGCACACACTCCCTAGAAGTGTGTTCCTGAGGCAGTTGGACAGTTGGGGAAGTGGAGGCTCTCCCAGCATGGGAGGTCTGCCTAGAACCTTGCTCTGGCTGCAAAGAGGATTCCCTGCACCTCTGGCGCTGGGGTGAGATTTTTCTGCACACAGGAGACACTTGGCACACACAGTGTTTCCCCATGGAAAGCACTGTGAGGAAGAATCTCTGCCAGGGATGCATGGCACTCTCCCATCGAAGCCCTCCATGCAGCAAGCTGTCATGGACTCGAGTGCAGGCCTTGGTGGCTGGAGAGACTGCAGCTCCTCTGGAGGCTCCGGGGCAATTGGCACACCCCTCCAAGGAAATGAGGCTTGTGGGATGAGCACTTTGCAAAGAATTGCAAGCAGCCTGCTCCTTTTCATGAGACACATGTGTGGGGAGAGAGACTTGACAGCCGAGAAGAAGCAAGAGGGCAATGAGGGATTGGATTTGCATGCAGCTTGGAGGCTCCATATCTCCTGCTTGGCAAGCAGGGAGTGCCAGGTCTGCCCATCATGCTCCATTACCAGCTGGGCACCCAGTTTCAGGATCTGCCCTTTCCCAGCCATGAAACCACACCCAGGCTGCACCCTGAGCCCTGCCAAGGGGGACCCTTGCTCGCCAGGTGGGCTGAATTGCATGACTGTGTCAGGGGAGAGAAGGCCCTAGGAGGCCTTCAGGGAACTGCCTCAACATAGCCCCGCTCAGGAAAGGCACTCCTCTTTCTGTGACCGGATGCACAATGGAGTATCTGCTTGAGGCAAAGAAGCTCAGCTAGGCGATCCCTGGCTGAAGGCAAAGCAGAGAGGTTTTTCAGTGGAGCTCTGGCACCATCTGCCGGCCGACAAGCATGGAAGGAGAATCCTCGCTCCAAATGAGTTCCTGAGGAGCTTTCCAAGCAGCAGGCAGGCTGCCTCCAGAAGCTTAGAGAGTCCTGCTTCGGACTATCCTCTGACAACAGAGTGGGTGGCAAGGGCATGTGGGTTGGAGGGTGCTCGGAAGCTGCAGGGGAGGTTTTCAGCATCCAGTGCTCTCCGATGGAACACACTGCAGGCGCGAGCATCCATGAACTCCTGCAAGGCTTTGGAGTGGGAAAGCTGTGCTTAGCAGAGGGCTCCCTGCCAAGTGCTGCAGGCCTATGTGGATGGCAAAGCTGCAGCTGTCTTGCAGTCTGCTTGTCCAGAGGTGTGTGTGCCCTGGTTCCAGAGTGCTGTAGGAGGAGCTCCTAGCAACGGGAGAGCAAGCACCTTGTTTCCTTGGCATAGAATGGCCTGTGCACACAGAGGCCTGTCAGCAGTGAAGACAACGCAGGCAGCAAGAGGGGTGGCAGGCAGCTAAGTGGCGGCAGGCGTCCTGCTTGAAAGTGGGGTCATGACTGTTTTGTCCTCAGGCCCCAGTGCCCACGTGCACACAGTGCCTCTGGACCTGCAGCTTCCGAGCAGTGCAAGAGAAACACAAGCAACACCCTGGGGCCTTCTCGAATGAATGGTGCTCCATCGAGGTCCTGCTGGCTGGCAGTGGCCTAGGCCAGCAAAGGCCCTAGGGAGGCCAGGCTGAGGCTGGGATGGTTCCTGACCTAGCAGTGCCCAGGGCAAGCCTGGGACTGGAGGCCAGGCTGCAGGCTCATTCCAGCTTGGGCCTGGTGCAGAGCACCTTCAGCTAAGACTTCCATGGGGAATGGTATGCGTAGTGATTTTTGCCTGCAATCCTCGTTCCTAACTCTCGCCAAACAGCCTGTTAGCCCACACTTGCTAGAAGTGTGTTCCTGAGGCAGTTGGACAATAGGGCAAGTGGAGGCTCACCCAGCATGGGACGCCCGCCTTGCACATTGCTCTGGGTGCAAAGAGGATTCCCTGCACCTCTGGCACTGGGGAGAGCATTTCTGCACACAGGAGACACTTGGCAAACACAGTTTTTCCCCTCGGAAAGTACTGTGAGAAAGAGTCGCCATCCCGGATGCATGGCACTCTCCCTTCGAAGCCCTCCATGCAGCAGGCTTTCATGGACTCGCCTGCAGGCTTTGGTAGCTGGAGACACTGCAGCTCCTCTGGAGGCTCAGGGGCAATTGGCACACCCCTCCAAGGAAATGAGGCTAGTGTGATGAGCTCTTTCCAAAGAATGGCAAGCAGCCTGCTCCTTTCGATGAGACACACGTGTGGGGAGAGATGCTTGGCAGCAGAGAAGAAGCAAGAGGGCAGCCAGGGAGGGATTTGCACACAGCTTGAAGTCCCCAGACCTCCTGATTCGAAACCAGGGAATGCCAGCTCTGCCTGTCAGGCCCCATTCCCTAGTGGGCACCCAGATTCAGGATCTGCCCTTTCCCAGCTATGAAACCACACCCAGGCTGCACCCTGAGCCCTGCCAAGTTGGAACTTTGCTCGCCAGGTGGGCTGAATGGCATGACTGTGTCAGGGGAAAGAAGGACCTAGGAGGCCTTCCGGGAGCTGCCACGACATAGCAGTGCTCAGGAAAAGGCAGTCTCCTTTCTGTAGGCCGGATGCACACTGGAGTTTCCGCTTGAGGCAAGGAAGCTCAGCTAGGTGATCCCTGGCTGAAGGCAAAGCAGAGAGTTTTTCAGTGGAGCGCTGGCCCCATCTGCTGGCCGACAAGCATGGGAGGAGAAACCTCGCTGCAAATGAGTTCCTGAAGTGCTTTCCAAGCAGGAGACAGCATGGCTGCAATAGTTTAGAAAGTCCTGCTTAGGACTACCCTCTGGCAACAGGGTGGGTGCCAAGGGCATGTGGGTTGGAGGGTGCTCAGAAGTCGCAGGGGAGGCTTTGGGCACCTGGTGCTCTCTGATGGAAAACACTGCAGGCCCGAGCATCCATGAATTCCTGCAAGGCTTTGGAGTGGGAAAGCTGTGCTTAGCAGAAGGCTCCCTGCCAAGTGCTGCAGGCCTTTGTGGATGCTGAAGCAGCAGCTGCCTTGCAGGCTGCTGGTCCAGGGGCATGTGTGCCCAGTTCCAGAGTGCTGTAGGAGGAGCTCCTAGCAAGGGGCGAGCAAGCACCTTGTTTCCTAGGCATAGACTGGCCTGTGCACCCTGAGGCCTGCCTGACGTGCAGACAGCACAGGCAGCAAGGGCTTGTGGCAGGCAGATAAGGGGCAGCAGGCGTCTCACTTGAAAGTGGGCTCATGACTCTCTTGTTCTCCGGCCCCTGTGGCCGTGTGCAAGCACAGCCTCTGGACCTGCAGCTTCTGAGCAGTGCAAGAGACACACAGGAAACCCCCAGGTGCCTTCTCTAGTGAACGGTGTTCCATCAAGGTCCTGCTTGCTGGCAGGGGCCTAGGCCAGCACAGGTCCTAGGGAGGCCAGGCTGAGGCTGGGATGGGTCCCGACATAGCAGTGCTCAGGGCAAGCCTGGGACTGGAGGTCAGGCTGCAGGCTCATTCCAGCTTGGGCCTGGTGCAGAAAGCCTTCAGCTAGGACTTCCATGGGGTATAGTCAGCACAGTGGTTTTTGCCTGAAATCCATGTGCCTCACTCGGAGCCCCCTGCCTTTCAGCACACACTCCCTAGAAGTGTGTTCCTGAGGCAGTTGGACAGTTGGGGAAGTGGAGGCTCTCCCAGCATGGGAGGTCTGCCTAGAACCTTGCTCTGGCTGCAAAGAGGATTCCCTGCACCTCTGGCGCTGGGGTGAGATTTTCTGCACACAGGAGACACTTGGCACACACAGTGTTTCCCCATGGAAAGCACTGTGAGGAAGAATCTCTGCCAGGGATGCATGGCACTCTCCCATCGAAGCCCTCCATGCAGCAAGCTGTCATGGACTCGAGTGCAGGCCTTGGTGGCTGGAGAGACTGCAGCTCCTCTGGAGGCTCCGGGGCAATTGGCACACCCCTCCAAGGAAATGAGGCTTGTGGGATGAGCACTTTGCAAAGAATTGCAAGCAGCCTGCTCCTTTTCATGAGACACATGTGTGGGGAGAGAGACTTGACAGCCGAGAAGAAGCAAGAGGGCAATGAGGGATTGGATTTGCATGCAGCTTGGAGGCTCCATATCTCCTGCTTGGCAAGCAGGGAGTGCCAGGTCTGCCCATCATGCTCCATTACCAGCTGGGCACCCAGTTTCAGGATCTGCCCTTTCCCAGCCATGAAACCACACCCAGGCTGCACCCTGAGCCCTGCCAAGGGGGACCCTTGCTCGCCAGGTGGGCTGAATTGCATGACTGTGTCAGGGGAGAGAAGGCCCTAGGAGGCCTTCAGGGAACTGCCTCAACATAGCCCCGCTCAGGAAAGGCACTCCTCTTTCTGTGACCGGATGCACAATGGAGTATCTGCTTGAGGCAAAGAAGCTCAGCTAGGCGATCCCTGGCTGAAGGCAAAGCAGAGAGTTTTTCAGTGGAGCTCTGGCACCATCTGCCGGCCGACAAGCATGGAAGGAGAATCCTCGCTCCAAATGAGTTCCTGAGGAGCTTTCCAAGCAGCAGGCAGGCTGCCTCCAGAAGCTTAGAGAGTCCTGCTTCGGACTATCCTCTGACAACAGAGTGGGTGGCAAGGGCATGTGGGTTGGAGGGTGCTCGGAAGCTGCAGGGGAGGTTTTCAGCATCCAGTGCTCTCCGATGGAACACACTGCAGGCGTGAGCATCCATGAACTCCTGCAAGGCTTTGGAGTGGGAAAGCTGTGCTTAGCAGAGGGCTCCCTGCCAAGTGCTGCAGGCCTATGTGGATGGCAAAGCTGCAGCTGTCTTGCAGTCTGCTTGTCCAGAGGTGTGTGTGCCCTGGTCCAGAGTGCTGTAGGAGGAGCTCCTAGCAACGGGAGAGCAAGCACCTTGTTTCCTTGGCATAGAATGGCCTGTGCACACAGAGGCCTGTCAGCAGTGAAGACAACGCAGGCAGCAAGAGGGGTGGCAGGCAGCTAAGTGGCGGCAGGCGTCCTGCTTGAAAGTGGGGTCATGACTGTTTTGTCCTCAGGCCCCAGTGCCCAAGTGCACACAGTGCCTCTGGACCTGCAGCTTCCGAGCAGTGCAAGAGAAACACAAGCAACACCCTGGGGCCTTCTCGAATGAACGGTGCTCCATCGAGGTCCTGCTGGCTGGCAGTGGCCTAGGCCAGCAAAGGCCCTAGGGAGGCCAGGCTGAGGCTGGGATGGTTCCTGACCTAGCAGTGCCCAGGGCAAGCCTGGGACTGGAGGCCAGGCTGCAGGCTCATTCCAGCTTGGGCCTGGTGCAGAGCACCTTCAGCTAAGACTTCCATGGGGAATGGTATGCGTGGTGATTTTTGCCTGCAATCCTCGTTCCTAACTCTCGCCAAACAGCCTGTTAGCCCACACTTGCTAGAAGTGTGTTCCTGAGGCAGTTGGACAATAGGGCAAGTGGAGGCTCACCCAGCATGGGACGCCCGCCTTGCACATTGCTCTGGGTGCAAAGAGGATTCCCTGCACCTCTGGCACTGGGGAGAGCATTTCTGCACACAGGAGACACTTGGCAAACACAGTTTTTCCCCTCGGAAAGTACTGTGAGAAAGAGTCGCCATCCCGGATGCATGGCACTCTCCCTTCGAAGCCCTCCATGCAGCAGGCTTTCATGGACTCGCCTGCAGGCTTTGGTAGCTGGAGACACTGCAGCTCCTCTGGAGGCTCAGGGGCAATTGGCACACCCCTCCAAGGAAATGAGGCTAGTGTGATGAGCTCTTTCCAAAGAATGGCAAGCAGCCTGCTCCTTTCGACGAGACACACGTGTGGGGAGAGATGCTTGGCAGCAGAGAAGAAGCAAGAGGGCAGCCAGGGAGGGATTTGCACACAGCTTGAAGTCCCCAGACCTCCTGATTCGAAACCAGGGAATGCCAGCTCTGCCTGTCAGGCCCCATTCCCTAGTGGGCACCCAGATTCAGGATCTGCCCTTTCCCAGCTATGAAACCACACCCAGGCTGCACCCTGAGCCCTGCCAAGTTGGAACTTTGCTCGCCAGGTGGGCTGAATGGCATGACTGTGTCAGGGGAAAGAAGGACCTAGGAGGCCTTCCGGGAGCTGCCACGACATAGCAGTGCTCAGGAAAAGGCAGTCTCCTTTCTGTAGGCCGGATGCACACTGGAGTTTCCGCTTGAGGCAAGGAAGCTCAGCTAGGTGATCCCTGGCTGAAGGCAAAGCAGAGAGTTTTTCAGTGGAGCGCTGGCCCCATCTGCTGGCCGACAAGCATGGGAGGAGAAACCTCGCTGCAAATGAGTTCCTGAAGTGCTTTCCAAGCAGGAGGCAGCATGGCTCCAATAGTTTAGAAAGTCCTGCTTAGGACTACCCTCTGGCAACAGGGTGGGTGCCAAGGGCATGTGGGTTGGAGGGTGCTCAGAAGTCGCAGGGGAGGCTTTGGGCACCTGGTGCTCTCTGATGGAAAACACTGCAGGCCCGAGCATCCATGAATTCCTGCAAGGCTTTGGAGTGGGAAAGCTGTGCTTAGCAGAAGGCTCCCTGCCAAGTGCTGCAGGCCTTTGTGGATGCTGAAGCAGCAGCTGCCTTGCAGGCTGCTGGTCCAGGGGCATGTGTGCCCAGTTCCAGAGTGCTGTAGGAGGAGCTCCTAGCAAGGGGCGAGCAAGCACCTTGTTTCCTAGGCATAGACTGGCCTGTGCACCCTGAGGCCTGCCTGACGTGCAGACAGCACAGGCAGCAAGGGCTTGTGGCAGGCAGATAAGGGGCAGCAGGCGTCTCACTTGAAAGTGGGCTCATGACTCTCTTGTTCTCCGGCCCCTGTGGCCGTGTGCAAGCACAGCCTCTGGACCTGCAGCTTCTGAGCAGTGCAAGAGACACACAGGAAACCCCCAGGTGCCTTCTCTAGTGAACGGTGTTCCATCAAGGTCCTGCTTGCTGGCAGGGGCCTAGGCCAGCACAGGTCCTAGGGAGGCCAGGCTGAGGCTGGGATGGGTCCCGACATAGCAGTGCTCAGGGCAAGCCTGGGACTGGAGGTCAGGCTGCAGGCTCATTCCAGCTTGGGCCTGGTGCAGAAAGCCTTCAGCTAGGACTTCCATGGGGTATAGTCAGCACAGTGGTTTTTGCCTGAAATCCATGTGCCTCACTCGGAGCCCCCTGCCTTTCAGCACACACTCCCTAGAAGTGTGTTCCTGAGGCAGTTGGACAGTTGGGGAAGTGGAGGCTCTCCCAGCATGGGAGGTCTGCCTAGAACCTTGCTCTGGCTGCAAAGAGGATTCCCTGCACCTCTGGCGCTGGGGTGAGATTTTCTGCACACAGGAGACACTTGGCACACACAGTGTTTCCCCATGGAAAGCACTGTGAGGAAGAATCTCTGCCAGGGATGCATGGCACTCTCCCATCGAAGCCCTCCATGCAGCAAGCTGTCATGGACTCGAGTGCAGGCCTTGGTGGCTGGAGAGACTGCAGCTCCTCTGGAGGCTCCGGGGCAATTGGCACACCCCTCCAAGGAAATGAGGCTTGTGGGATGAGCACTTTGCAAAGAATTGCAAGCAGCCTGCTCCTTTTGATGAGACACATGTGTGGGGAGAGAGACTTGACAGCCGAGAAGAAGCAAGAGGGCAATGAGGGATTGGATTTGCATGCAGCTTGGAGGCTCCATATCTCCTGCTTGGCAAGCAGGGAGTGCCAGGTCTGCCCATCATGCTCCATTACCAGCTGGGCACCCAGTTTCAGGATCTGCCCTTTCCCAGCCATGAAACCACACCCAGGCTGCACCCTGAGCCCTGCCAAGGGGGACCCTTGCTCGCCAGGTGGGCTGAATTGCATGACTGTGTCAGGGGAGAGAAGGCCCTAGGAGGCCTTCAGGGAACTGCCTCAACATAGCCCCGCTCAGGAAAGGCACTCCTCTTTCTGTGACCGGATGCACAATGGAGTATCTGCTTGAGGCAAAGAAGCTCAGCTAGGCGATCCCTGGCTGAAGGCAAAGCAGAGAGTTTTTCAGTGGAGCTCTGGCACCATCTGCCGGCCGACAAGCATGGAAGGAGAATCCTCGCTCCAAATGAGTTCCTGAGGAGCTTTCCAAGCAGCAGGCAGGCTGCCTCCAGAAGCTTAGAGAGTCCTGCTTCGGACTATCCTCTGACAACAGAGTGGGTGGCAAGGGCATGTGGGTTGGAGGGTGCTCGGAAGCTGCAGGGGAGGTTTTCAGCATCCAGTGCTCTCCGATGGAACACACTGCAGGCGCGAGCATCCATGAACTCCTGCAAGGCTTTGGAGTGGGAAAGCTGTGCTTAGCAGAGGGCTCCCTGCCAAGTGCTGCAGGCCTATGTGGATGGCAAAGCTGCAGCTGTCTTGCAGTCTGCTTGTCCAGAGGTGTGTGTGCCCTGGTCCAGAGTGCTGTAGGAGGAGCTCCTAGCAACGGGAGAGCAAGCACCTTGTTTCCTTGGCATAGAATGGCCTGTGCACACAGAGGCCTGTCAGCAGTGAAGACAACGCAGGCAGCAAGAGGGGTGGCAGGCAGCTAAGTGGCGGCAGGCGTCCTGCTTGAAAGTGGGGTCATGACTGTTTTGTCCTCAGGCCCCAGTGCCCACGTGCACACAGTGCCTCTGGACCTGCAGCTTCCGAGCAGTGCAAGAGAAACACAAGCAACACCCTGGGGCCTTCTCGAATGAACGGTGCTCCATCGAGGTCCTGCTGGCTGGCAGTGGCCTAGGCCAGCAAAGGCCCTAGGGAGGCCAGGCTGAGGCTGGGATGGTTCCTGACCTAGCAGTGCCCAGGGCAAGCCTGGGACTGGAGGCCAGGCTGCAGGCTCTTTCCAGCTTGGGCCTGGTGCAGAGCGCCTTCAGCTAAGACTTCCATGGGGAATGGTATGCGTAGTGATTTTTGCCTGCAATCCTCGTTCCTAACTCTCGCCAAACAGCCTGTTAGCCCACACTTGCTAGAAGTGTGTTCCTGAGGCAGTTGGACAATAGGGCAAGTGGAGGCTCACCCAGCATGGGACGCCCGCCTTGCACATTGCTCTGGGTGCAAAGAGGATTCCCTGCACCTCTGGCACTGGGGAGAGCATTTCTGCACACAGGAGACACTTGGCAAACACAGTTTTTCCCCTCGGAAAGTACTGTGAGAAAGAGTCGCCATCCCAGATGCATGGCACTCTCCCTTCGAAGCCCTCCATGCAGCAGGCTTTCATGGACTCGCCTGCAGGCTTTGGTAGCTGGAGACACTGCAGCTCCTCTGGAGGCTCAGGGGCAATTGGCACACCCCTCCAAGGAAATGAGGCTAGTGTGATGAGCTCTTTCCAAAGAATGGCAAGCAGCCTGCTCCTTTCGACGAGACACACGTGTGGGGAGAGATGCTTGGCAGCAGAGAAGAAGCAAGAGGGCAGCCAGGGAGGGATTTGCACACAGCTTGAAGTCCCCAGACCTCCTGATTCGAAACCAGGGAATGCCAGCTCTGCCTGTCAGGCCCCATTCCCTAGTGGGCACCCAGATTCAGGATCTGCCCTTTCCCAGCTATGAAACCACACCCAGGCTGCACCCTGAGCCCTGCCAAGTTGGAACTTTGCTCGCCAGGTGGGCTGAATGGCATGACTGTGTCAGGGGAAAGAAGGACCTAGGAGGCCTTCCGGGAGCTGCCACGACATAGCAGTGCTCAGGAAAAGGCAGTCTCCTTTCTGTAGGCCGGATGCACACTGGAGTTTCCGCTTGAGGCAAGGAAGCTCAGCTAGGTGATCCCTGGCTGAAGGCAAAGCAGAGAGTTTTTCAGTGGAGCGCTGGCCCCATCTGCTGGCCGACAAGCATGGGAGGAGAAACCTCGCTGCAAATGAGTTCCTGAAGTGCTTTCCAAGCAGGAGGCAGCATGGCTCCAATAGTTTAGAAAGTCCTGCTTAGGACTACCCTCTGGCAACAGGGTGGGTGCCAAGGGCATGTGGGTTGGAGGGTGCTCAGAAGTCGCAGGGGAGGCTTTGGGCACCCGGTGCTCTCTGATGGAAAACACTGCAGGCCCGAGCATCCATGAATTCCTGCAAGGCTTTGGAGTGGGAAAGCTGTGCTTAGCAGAAGGCTCCCTGCCAAGTGCTGCATTCCTTTGTGGATGCTGAAGCAGCAGCTGCCTTGCAGGCTGCTGGTCCAGGGGCATGTGTGCCCAGGTCCAGAGTGCTGTAGGAGGAGCTCCTAGCAAGGGGTGAGCAAGCACCTTGTTTCCTTGGCATAGACTGGCCTGTGCACCCTGAGGCCTGCCAGACGTGCACACAGTGCAGGCAGCAAGGGCTTGTGGCAGGCAGATAAGGGGGAGCAGGCGTCTCACTTGAAAGTGCGCTCATGACTCTCTTGTTCTCCGGCCCCTGTGGCCGTGTGCAAACACAGCCTCTGGACCTGCAGCTTCTGAGAAGTGCAAGAGACACACAGGAAACACCCAGGTGCCTCCTCTAGTGAACAGTGTTCCATCAAGGTCCTGCTTGCTGGCAGGGGCCTAGGCCAGCACAGGTCCTAGGGAGGCCAGGCTGAGGCTGGGATGGGTCCCGACCTAGCAGTGCTCAGGGCAAGCCTGGGACTGGAGGCCAGGCTACAGGCTAATTCCAGCTTGGGCCTGGTGCAGAAAGCCTTCAGCTAGGACTTCCATGGGGTATAGTCAGCACAGTGGTTTTTGCCTGAAATCCATGTGCCTCACTCGGAGCCCCCTGCCTTTCAGCACACACTCCCTAGAAGTGTGTTCCTGAGGCAGTTGGACAGTTGGGGAAGTGGAGGCTCTCCCAGCATGGGAGGTCGGCCTAGAACCTTGCTCTGGCTGCAAAGAGGATTCCCTGCACCTCTGGCGCTGGGGTGAGATTTTATGCACACAGGAGACACTTGGCACACACAGTGTTTCCCCATGGAAAGCACTGTGAGGAAGAATCTCTGCCAGGGATGCATGGCACTCTCCCATCGAAGCCCTCCATGCAGCAAGCTGTCATGGACTCGAGTGCAGGCCTTGGTGGCTGGAGAGACTGCAGCTCCTCTGGAGGCTCCGGGGCAATTGGCACACCCCTCCAAGGAAATGAGGCTTGTGGGATGAGCACTTTGCAAAGAATTGCAAGCAGCCTGCTCCTTTTCATGAGACACATGTGTGGGGAGAGAGACTTGACAGCCGAGAAGAAGCAAGAGGGCAATGAGGGATTGGATTTGCATGCAGCTTGGAGGCTCCATATCTCCTGCTTGGCAAGCAGGGAGTGCCAGGTCTGCCCATCATGCTCCATTGCCAGCTGGGCACCCAGTTTCAGGATCTGCCCTTTCCCAGCCATGAAACCACACCCAGGCTGCACCCTGAGCCCTGCCAAGGGGGACCCTTGCTCGCCAGGTGGGCTGAATTGCATAACTGTGTCAGGGGAGAGAAGGCACTAGGAGGCCTTCAGGGAACTGCCTCAACATAGCCCCGCTCAGGAAAGGCACTCCTCTTTCTGTGACCGGATGCACAATGGAGTATCTGCTTGAGGCAAAGAAGCTCAGCTAGGCGATCCCTGGCTGAAGGCAAAGCAGAGAGTTTTTCAGTGGAGCGCTGGCACCATCTGCCGGCCGACAAGCATGGAAGGAGAATCCTCGCTCCAAATGAGTTCCTGAGGAGCTTTCCAAGCAGCAGGCAGGCTGCCTCCAGAAGCTTAGAGAGTCCTGCTTCGGACTATCCTCTGACAACAGAGTGGGTGGCAAGGGCATGTGGGTTGGAGGGTGCTCGGAAGCTGCAGGGGAGGTTTTCAGCATCCAGTGCTCTCCGATGGAACACACTGCAGGCGTGAGCATCCATGAACTCCTGCAAGGCTTTGGAGTGGGAAAGCTGTGCTTAGCAGAGGGCTCCCTGCCAAATGCTGCAGGCCTATGTGGATGGCGAAGCTGCAGCTGTCTTGCAGTCTGCTTGTCCAGAGGTGTGTGTGCCCTGGTCCAGAGTGCTGTAGGAGGAGCTCCTAGCAACGGGAGAGCAAGCACCTTGTTTCCTTGGCATAGAATGGCCTGTGCACACAGAGGCCTGTCAGCAGTGAAGACAACGCAGGCAGCAAGAGGGGTGGCAGGCAGCTAAGTGGCGGCAGGCGTCCTGCTTGAAAGTGGGGTCATGACTGTTTTGTCCTCAGGCCCCAGTGTCCACGTGCACACACTGCCTCTGGACCTGCAGCTTCCGAGCAGTGCAAGAGAAACACAAGCAACACCCTGGGGCCTTCTCGAATGAACGGTGCTCCATCGAGGTCCTGCTGGCTGGCAGTGGCCTAGGCCAGCAAAGGCCCTAGGGAGGCCAGGCTGAGGCTGGGATGGTTCCTGACCTAGCAGTGCCCAGGGCAAGCCTGGGACTGGAGGCCAGGCTGCAGGCTCATTCCAGCTTGGGCCTGGTGCAGAGCGCCTTCAGCTAAGACTTCCATGGGGAATGGTATGCGTAGTGATTTTTGCTTGCAATCCTCGTTCCTAACTCTCGCCAAACAGCCTGTTAGCCCACACTTGCTAGAAGTGTGTTCCTGAGGCAGTTGGACAATAGGGCAAGTGGAGGCTCACCCAGCATGGGACGCCCGCCTTGCACATTGCTCTGGGTGCAAAGAGGATTCCCTGCACCTCTGGCACTGGGGAGAGCATTTCTGCACACAGGAGACACTTGGCAAACACAGTTTTTCCCCTCGGAAAGTACTGTGAGAAAGAGTCGCCATCCCGGATGCATGGCACTCTCCCTTCGAAGCCCTCCATGCAGCAGGCTTTCATAGACTCGCCTGCAGGCTTTGGTAGCTGGAGACACTGCAGCTCCTCTGGAGGCTCAGGGGCAATTGGCACACCCCTCCAAGGAAATGAGGCTAGTGTGATGAGCTCTTTCCAAAGAATGGCAAGCAGCCTGCTCCTTTCGACGAGACACACGTGTGGGGAGAGATGCTTGGCAGCAGAGAAGAAGCAAGAGGGCAGCCAGGGAGGGATTTGCACACAGCTTGAAGTCCCCAGACCTCCTGATTCGAAACCAGGGAATGCCAGCTCTGCCTGTCAGGCCCCATTCCCTAGTGGGCACCCAGATTCAGGATCTGCCCTTTCCCAGCTATGAAACCACACCCAGGCTGCACCCTGAGCCCTGCCAAGTTGGAACTTTGCTCGCCAGGTGGGCTGAATGGCATGACTGTGTCAGGGGAAAGAAGGACCTAGGAGGCCTTCCGGGAGCTGCCACGACATAGCAGTGCTCAGGAAAAGGCAGTCTCCTTTCTGTAGGCCGGATGCACACTGGAGTTTCCGCTTGAGGCAAGGAAGCTCAGCTAGGTGATCCCTGGCTGAAGGCAAAGCAGAGAGTTTTTCAGTGGAGCGCTGGCCCCATCTGCTGGCCGACAAGCATGGGAGGAGAAACCTCGCTGCAAATGAGTTCCTGAAGTGCTTTCCAAGCAGGAGGCAGCATGGCTCCAATAGTTTAGAAAGTCCTGCTTAGGACTACCCTCTGGCAACAGGGTGGGTGCCAAGGGCATGTGGGTTGGAGGGTGCTCAGCAGTCGCAGGGGAGGCTTTGGGCACCCGGTGCTCTCTGATGGAAAACACTGCAGGCCCGAGCATCCATGAATTCCTGCAAGGCTTTGGAGTGGGAAAGCTGTGCTTAGCAGGAGGCTCCCTGCCAAGTGCTGCAGGCCTTTGTGGATGCTGAAGCAGCAGCTGCCTTGCAGGCTGCTGGTCCAGGGGCGTGTGTGCCCAGGTCCAGAGTGCTGTAGGAGGAGCTCCTAGCAAGGGGCGAGCAAGCACCTTGTTTCCTTGGCATAGACTGGCCTGTGCACCCTGAGGCCTGCCAGACGTGCAGAGAGTGCAGGCAGCAAGGGCCTTTGGCAGGCAGATAAGGGGCAGCAGGCATCTCACTTGAAAGTGGGCTCATGACTCTCTTGTTCTCCGGCCCCTGTGGCCGTGTGCAAACACACCCTCTGGACCTGCAGCTTCTGAGAAGTGCAAGAGACACACAGGAAACACCCAGGTGCCTTGTCTAGTGAATGGTGTTCCATCAAGGTCCTGCTTGCTGGCAGGGGCCTAGGCCAGCACAGGTCCTAGTGAGGCCAGGCTGAGGTTGGGATTGGTCCCGACCTAGCAGTGCTCAGGGCAAGCCTGGGACTGGAGGCCAGGCTGCAGGCTGATTCCAGCTTGGTCCTGGTGCAGAAAGCCTTCAGCTAGGACTTCCATGGGGTATAGTCAGCACAGTGGTTTTTGCCTGAAATCCATGTTCCTCACTCGGACCCCCCTGCCTTTCAGCACACACTCCCTAGAAGTGTGTTCCTGAGGCAGTTGGACAGTTGGGGAAGTGGAGGCTCTCCCAGCATGGGAGGTCTGCCTAGAACCTTGCTCTGGCTGCAAAGAGGATTCCCTGCACCTCTGGCGCTGGGGTGAGATTTTCTGCACACAGGAGACACTTGGCACACACAGTGTTTCCCCATGGAAAGCACTGTGAGGAAGAATCTCTGCCAGGGATGCATGGCACTCTCCCATCGAAGCCCTCCATGCAGCAAGCTGTCATGGACTCGAGTGCAGGCCTTGGTGGCTGGAGAGACTGCAGCTCCTCTGGAGGCTATGTGGCAATTGGCACACCCCTCCAAGGAAATGAGGCTTGTGGGATGAGCACTTTGCAAAGAATTGCAAACAGCCTGCTCCTTTGGATGAGGCACATGTGTGGGGAGAGAGACTTGACAGCAGAAAAGAAGCAAGAGGGCAATGAGGGACTGGATTTGCATGCAGCTTGGAGGCTCCATATCTCCTGCTTGGCAAGCAGGGAGTGCCAGGTCTGCCCATCATGCTCCATTTCCAGCTGGGCACCCAGTTTCAGGATCTGCCCTTTCCCAGCCATGAAACCACACCCAGGCTGCACCCTGAGCCCTGCCAAGGGGGACCCTTGCTCGCCAGGTGGGCTGAATTGCATGACTGTGTCAGGGGAGAGAAGGCCCTAGGAGGCCTTCAGGGAACTGCCTCAACATAGCCCCGCTCAGGAAAGGCACTCCTCTTTCTGTGACCGGATGCACAATGGAGTATCTGCTTGAGGCAAAGAAGCTCAGCTAGGCGATCCCTGGCTGAAGGCAAAGCAGAGAGTTTTTCGGTGGAGCGCTGGCACCATCTGCCGGCCGACAAGCATGGAAGGAGAATCCTCGCTCCAAATGAGTTCCTGAGGAGCTTTCCAAGCAGCAGGCAGGCTGCCTCCAGAAGCTTAGAGAGTCCTGCTTCGGACTACCCTCCGGCAACAGAGTGGGTGCCAAGGGCATGTGGGTTGGAGGGTGCTCGGAAGCTGCAGGGGAGGTTTTCAGCATCCAGTGCTCTCCGATGGAACACACTGCAGGCGCGAGCATCCATGAACTCCTGCAAGGCTTTGGAGTGGGAAAGCTGTGCTTAGCAGAGGGCTCCCTGCCAAATGCTGCAGGCCTATGTGGATGGCGAAGCTGCAGCTGTCTTGCAGTCTGCTTGTCCAGAGGTGTGTGTGCCCTGGTCCAGAGTGCTGTAGGAGGAGCTCCTAGCAACGGGAGAGCAAGCACCTTGTTTCCTTGGCATAGAATGGCCTGTGCACACAGAGGCCTGTCAGCAGTGAAGACAACGCAGGCAGCAAGAGGGGTGGCAGGCAGCTAAGTGGCGGCAGGCGTCCTGCTTGAAAGTGGGGTCATGACTGTTTTGTCCTCAGGCCCCAGTGTCCACGTGCACACACTGCCTCTGGACCTGCAGCTTCCGAGCAGTGCAAGAGAAACACAAGCAACACCCTGGGGCCTTCTCGAATGAACGGTGCTCCATCGAGGTCCTGCTGGCTGGCAGTGGCCTAGGCCAGCAAAGGCCCTAGGGAGGCCAGGCTGAGGCTGGGATGGTTCCTGACCTAGCAGTGCCCAGGGCAAGCCTGGGACTGGAGGCCAGGCTGCAGGCTCATTCCAGCTTGGGCCTGGTGCAGAGCGCCTTCAGCTAAGACTTCCATGGGGAATGGTATGCGTAGTGATTTTTGCCTGCAATCCTCGTTCCTAACTCTCGCCAAACAGCCTGTTAGCCCACACTTGCTAGAAGTGTGTTCCTGAGGCAGTTGGACAATAGGGCAAGTGGAGGCTCACCCAGCATGGGACGCCCGCCTTGCACATTGCTCTGGGTGCAAAGAGGATTCCCTGCACCTCTGGCACTGGGGAGAGCATTTCTGCACACAGGAGACACTTGGCAAACACAGTTTTTCCCCTCGGAAAGTACTGTGAGAAAGAGTCGCCATCCCGGATGCATGGCACTCTCCCTTCGAAGCCCTCCATGCAGCAGGCTTTCATGGACTCGCCTGCAGGCTTTGGTAGCTGGAGACACTGCAGCTCCTCTGGAGGCTCAGGGGCAATTGGCACACCCCTCCAAGGAAATGAGGCTAGTGTGATGAGCTCTTTCCAAAGAATGGCAAGCAGCCTGCTCCTTTCGACGAGACACACGTGTGGGGAGAGATGCTTGGCAGCAGAGAAGAAGCAAGAGGGCAGCCAGGGAGGGATTTGCACACAGCTTGAAGTCCCCAGACCTCCTGATTCGAAACCAGGGAATGCCAGCTCTGCCTGTCAGGCCCCATTCCCTAGTGGGCACCCAGATTCAGGATCTGCCCTTTCCCAGCTATGAAACCACACCCAGGCTGCACCCTGAGCCCTGCCAAGTGGGAACTTTGCTCGCCAGGTGGGCTGAATGGCATGACTGTGTCAGGGGAAAGAAGGACCTAGGAGGCCTTCCGGGAGCTGCCACAACATAGCAGTGCTCAGGAAAAGGCAGTCTCCTTTCTGTAGGCCGGATGCACACTGGAGTTTCCGCTTGAGGCAAGGAAGCTCAGCTAGGTGATCCCTGGCTGAAGGCAAAGCAGAGAGTTTTTCAGTGGAGCGCTGGCCCCATCTGCTGGCCGACAAGCATGGGAGGAGAAACCTCGCTGCAAATGAGTTCCTGAAGTGCTTTCCAAGCAGGAGGCAGCATGGCTGCAATAGTTTAGAAAGTCCTGCTTAGGACTACCCTCTGGCAACAGGGTGGGTGCCAAGGGCATGTGGGTTGGAGGGTGCTCAGCAGTCGCAGGGGAGGCTTTGGGCACCCGGTGCTCTCTGATGGAAAACACTGCAGGCCCGAGCATCCATGAATTCCTGCAAGGCTTTGGAGTGGGAAAGCTGTGCTTAGCAGGAGGCTCCCTGCCAAGTGCTGCAGGCCTTTGTGGATGCTGAAGCAGCAGCTGCCTTGCAGGCTGCTGGTCCAGGGGCGTGTGTGCCCAGGTGCAGAGTTCTGTAGGAGGAGCTCCTAGCAAGGGGCGAGCAAGCACCTTGTTTCCTTGGCATAGACTGGCCTGTGCACCCTGAGGCCTGCCAGACGTGCAGAGAGTGCAGGCAGCAAGGGCCTTTGGCAGGCAGATAAGGGGCAGCAGGCATCTCACTTGAAAGTGGGCTCATGACTCTCTTGTTCTCCGGCCCCTGTGGCCGTGTGCAAACACACCCTCTGGACCTGCAGCTTCTGAGAAGTGCAAGAGACACACAGGAAACACCCAGGTGCCTTGTCTAGTGAATGGTGTTCCATCAAGGTCCTGCTTGCTGGCAGGGGCCTAGGCCAGCACAGGTCCTAGTGAGGCCAGGCTGAGGTTGGGATTGGTCCCGACCTAGCAGTGCTCAGGGCAAGCCTGGGACTGGAGGCCAGGCTGCAGGCTGATTCCAGCTTGGGCCTGGTGCAGAAAGCCTTCAGCTAGGACTTCCATGGGGTATAGTCAGCACAGTGGTTTTTGCCTGAAATCCATGTTCCTCACTCGGACCCCCCTGCCTTTCAGCACACACTCCCTAGAAGTGTGTTCCTGAGGCAGTTGGACAGTTGGGGAAGTGGAGGCTCTCCCAGCATGGGAGGTCTGCCTAGAACCTTGCTCTGGCTGCAAAGAGGATTCCCTGCACCTCTGGCGCTGGGGTGAGATTTTCTGCACACAGGAGACACTTGGCACACACAGTGTTTCCCCATGGAAAGCACTGTGAGGAAGAATCTCTGCCAGGGATGCATGGCACTCTCCCATCGAAGCCCTCCATGCAGCAAGCTGTCATGGACTCGAGTGCAGGCCTTGGTGGCTGGAGAGACTGCAGCTCCTCTGGAGGCTCTGTGGCAATTGGCACACCCCTCCAAGGAAATGAGGCTTGTGGGATGAGCACTTTGCAAAGAATTGCAAACAGCCTGCTCCTTTGGATGAGGCACATGTGTGGGGAGAGAGACTTGACAGCAGAAAAGAAGCAAGAGGGCAATGAGGGACTGGATTTGCATGCAGCTTGGAGGCTCCATATCTCCTGCTTGGCAAGCAGGGAGTGCCAGGTCTGCCCATGATGCTCCATTTCCAGCTGGGCACCCAGTTTCAGGATCTGCCCTTTCCCAGCCATGAAACCACACCCAGGCTGCACCCTGAGCCCTGCCAAGGGGGACCCTTGCTCGCCAGGTGGGCTGAATTGCATGACTGTGTCAGGGGAGAGAAGGCCCTAGGAGGCCTTCAGGGAACTGCCTCAACATAGCCCCGCTCAGGAAAGGCACTCCTCTTTCTGTGACCGGATGCACAATGGAGTATCTGCTTGAGGCAAAGAAGCTCAGCTAGGCGATCCCTGGCTGAAGGCAAAGCAGAGAGTTTTTCGGTGGAGCGCTGGCACCATCTGCCGGCCGACAAGCATGGAAGGAGAATCCTCGCTCCAAATGAGTTCCTGAGGAGCTTTCCAAGCAGCAGGCAGGCTGCCTCCAGAAGCTTAGAGAGTCCTGCTTCGGACTACCCTCCGGCAACAGAGTGGGTGCCAAGGGCATGTGGGTTGGAGGGTGCTCGGAAGCTGCAGGGGAGGTTTTCAGCATCCAGTGCTCTCCGATGGAACACACTGCAGGCGCGAGCATCCATGAACTCCTGCAAGGCTTTGGAGTGGGAAAGCTGTGCTTAGCAGAGGGCTCCCTGCCAAATGCTGCAGGCCTATGTGGATGGCGAAGCTGCAGCTGTCTTGCAGTCTGCTTGTCCAGAGGTGTGTGTGCCCTGGTCCAGAGTGCTGTAGGAGGAGCTCCTAGCAACGGGAGAGCAAGCACCTTGTTTCCTTGGCATAGAATGGCCTGTGCACACAGAGGCCTGTCAGCAGTGAAGACAACGCAGGCAGCAAGAGGGGTGGCAGGCAGCTAAGTGGCGGCAGGCGTCCTGCTTGAAAGTGGGGTCATGACTGTTTTGTCCTCAGGCCCCAGTGTCCACGTGCACACACTGCCTCTGGACCTGCAGCTTCCGAGCAGTGCAAGAGAAACACAAGCAACACCCTGGGGCCTTCTCGAATGAACGGTGCTCCATCGAGGTCCTGCTGGCTGGCAGTGGCCTAGGCCAGCAAAGGCCCTAGGGAGGCCAGGCTGAGGCTGGGATGGTTCCTGACCTAGCAGTGCCCAGGGCAAGCCTGGGACTGGAGGCCAGGCTGCAGGCTCATTCCAGCTTGGGCCTGGTGCAGAGCGCCTTCAGCTAAGACTTCCATGGGGAATGGTATGCGTAGTGATTTTTGCCTGCAATCCTCGTTCCTAACTCTCGCCAAACAGCCTGTTAGCCCACACTTGCTAGAAGTGTGTTCCTGAGGCAGTTGGACAATAGGGCAAGTGGAGGCTCACCCAGCATGGGACGCCCGCCTTGCACATTGCTCTGGGTGCAAAGAGGATTCCCTGCACCTCTGGCACTGGGGAGAGCATTTCTGCACACAGGAGACACTTGGCAAACACAGTTTTTCCCCTCGGAAAGTACTGTGAGGAAGAGTCGCCATCCCGGATGCATGGCACTCTCCCTTCGAAGCCCTCCATGCAGCAGGCTTTCATAGACTCACCTGCAGGCTTTGGTAGCTGGAGACACTGCAGCTCCTCTGGAGGCTCAGGGGCAATTGGCACACCCCTCCAAGGAAATGAGGCTAGTGTGATGAGCTCTTTCCAAAGAATGGCAAGCAGCCTGCTCCTTTCGACGAGACACACGTGTGGGGAGAGATGCTTGGCAGCAGAGAAGAAGCAAGAGGGCAGCCAGGGAGGGATTTGCACACAGCTTGAAGTCCCCAGACCTCCTGATTCGAAACCAGGGAATGCCAGCTCTGCCTGTCAGGCCCCATTCCCTAGTGGGCACCCAGATTCAGGATCTGCCCTTTCCCAGCTATGAAACCACACCCAGGCTGCACCCTGAGCCCTGCCAAGTTGGAACTTTGCTCGCCAGGTGGGCTGAATGGCATGACTGTGTCAGGGGAAAGAAGGACCTAGGAGGCCTTCCGGGAGCTGCCACGACATAGCAGTGCTCAGGAAAAGGCAGTCTCCTTTCTGTAGGCCGGATGCACACTGGAGTTTCCGCTTGAGGCAAGGAAGCTCAGCTAGGTGATCCCTGGCTGAAGGCAAAGCAGAGAGTTTTTCAGTGGAGCGCTGGCCCCATCTGCTGGCCGACAAGCATGGGAGGAGAAACCTCGCTGCAAATGAGTTCCTGAAGTGCTTTCCAAGCAGGAGGCAGCATGGCTCCAATAGTTTAGAAAGTCCGGCTTAGGACTACCCTCTGGCAACAGGGTGGGTGCCAAGGGCATGTGGGTTGGAGGGTGCTCAGCAGTCGCAGGGGAGGCTTTGGGCACCCGGTGCTCTCTGATGGAAAACACTGCAGGCCCGAGCATCCATGAATTCCTGCAAGGCTTTGGAGTGGGAAAGCTGTGCTTAGCAGAAGGCTCCCTGCCAAGTGCTGCATTCCTTTGTGGATGCTGAAGCAGCAGCTGCCTTGCAGGCTGCTGGTCCAGGGGCATGTGTGCCCAGGTCCAGAGTGCTGTAGGAGGAGCTCCTAGCAAGGGGCGAGCAAGCACCTTGTTTCCTTGGCATAGACTGGCCTGTGCACCCTGAGGCCTGCCAGACGTGCACACAGTGCAGGCAGCAAGGGCTTGTGGCAGGCAGATAAGGGGGAGCAGGCGTCTCACTTGAAAGTGCGCTCATGACTCTCTTGTTCTCCGGCCCCTGTGGCCGTGTGCAAACACAGCCTCTTGACCTGCAGCTTCTGAGCAGTGCAAGAGACACACAGGAAACACCCAGGTGCCTTCTCTAGTGAACAGTGTTCCATCAAGGTCCTGCTTGCTGGCAGGGGCCTAGGCCAGCACAGGTCCTAGGGAGGCCAGGCTGAGGCTGGGATGGGTCCTGACCTAGCAGTGCTCAGGGCAAGCCTGGGACTGGAGGCCAGGCTACAGGCTAATTCCAGCTTGGGCCTGGTGCAGAAAGCCTTCAGCTAGGACTTCCATGGGGTATAGTCAGCACAGTGGTTTTTGCCTGAAATCCATGTGCCTCACTCGGAGCCCCCTGCCTTTCAGCACACACTCCCTAGAAGTGTGTTCCTGAGGCAGTTGGACAGTTGGGGAAGTGGAGGCTCTCCCAGCATGGGAGGTCGGCCTAGAACCTTGCTCTGGCTGCAAAGAGGATTCCCTGCACCTCTGGCGCTGGGGTGAGATTTTCTGCACACAGGAGACACTTGGCACACACACTGTTTCCCCATGGAAAGCACTGTGAGGAAGAATCTCTGCCAGGGATGCATGGCACTCTCCCATCGAAGCCCTCCATGCAGCAAGCTGTCATGGACTCGAGTGCAGGCCTTGGTGGCTGGAGAGACTGCAGCTCCTCTGGAGGCTCCGGGGCAATTGGCACACCCCTCCAAGGAAATGAGGCTTGTGGGATGAGCACTTTGCAAAGAATTGCAAGCAGCCTGCTCCTTTTGATGAGACACATGTGTGGGGAGAGAGACTTGACAGCCGAGAAGAAGCAAGAGGGCAATGAGGGATTGGATTTGCATGCAGCTTGGAGGCTCCATATCTCCTGCTTGGCAAGCAGGGAGTGCCAGGTCTGCCCATCATGCTCCATTACCAGCTGGGCACCCAGTTTCAGGATCTGCCCTTTCCCAGCCATGAAACCACACCCAGGCTGCACCCTGAGCCCTGCCAAGGGGGACCCTTGCTCGCCAGGTGGGCTGAATTGCATGACTGTGTCAGGGGAGAGAAGGCCCTAGGAGGCCTTCAGGGAACTGCCTCAACATAGCCCCGCTCAGGAAAGGCACTCCTCTTTCTGTGACCGGATGCACAATGGAGTATCTGCTTGAGGCAAAGAAGCTCAGCTAGGTGATCCCTGGCTGAAGGCAAAGCAGAGAGTTTTTCAGTGGAGCGCTGGCACCATCTGCCGGCCGACAAGCATGGAAGGAGAATCCTCGCTCCAAATGAGTTCCTGAGGAGCTTTCCAAGCAGCAGGCAGGCTGCCTCCAGAAGCTTAGAGAGTCCTGCTTCGGACTACCCTCCGGCAACAGAGTGGGTGCCAAGGGCATGTGGGTTGGAGGGTGCTCGGAAGCTGCAGGGGAGGTTTTCAGCATCCAGTGCTCTCCGATGGAACACACTGCAGGCACGAGCATCCATGAACTCCTGCAAGGCTTTGGAGTGGGAAAGCTGTGCTTAGCAGAGGGCTCCTTGCCAAATGCTGCAGGCCTATGTGGATGGCGAAGCTGCAGCTGTCTTGCAGTCTGCTTGTCCAGAGGTGTGTGTGCCCTGGTCCAGAGTGCTGTAGGAGGAGCTCCTAGCAATGGGAGAGCAAGCACCTTGTTTCCTTGGCATAGAATGGCCTGTGCACACAGAGGCCTGTCAGCAGTGAAGACAACGCAGGCAGCAAGAGGGGTGGCAGGCAGCTAAGTGGCGGCAGGCGTCCTGCTTGAAAGTGGGGTCATGACTGTTTTGTCCTCAGGCCCCAGTGTCCACGTGCACACACTGCCTCTGGACCTGCAGCTTCCGAGCAGTGCAAGAGAAACACAAGCAACACCCTGGGGCCTTCTCGAATGAACGGTGCTCCATCGAGGTCCTGCTGGCTGGCAGTGGCTTAGGCCAGCAAAGGCCCTAGGGAGGCCAGGCTGAGGCTGGGATGGTTCCTGACCTAGCAGTGCCCAGGGCAAGCCTGGGACTGGAGGCCAGGCTGCAGGCTCATTCCAGCTTGGGCCTGGTGCAGAGCACCTTCAGCTAAGACTTCCATGGGGAATGGTATGCGTAGTGATTTTTGCCTGCAATCCTCGTTCCTAACTCTCGCCAAACAGCCTGTTAGCCCACACTTGCTAGAAGTGTGTTCCTGAGGCAGTTGGACAATAGGGCAAGTGGAGGCTCACCCAGCATGGGACGCCCGCCTTGCACATTGCTCTGGGTGCAAAGAGGATTCCCTGCACCTCTGGCACTGGGGAGAGCATTTCTGCACACAGGAGACACTGGCAAACACAGTTTTTCCCTCGGAAAGTACTGTGAGAAAGAGTCGCCATCCCGGATGCATGGCACTCTCCCTTCGAAGCCCTCCATGCAGCAGGCTTTCATGGACTCGCCTGCAGGCTTTGGTAGCTGGAGACACTGCAGCTCCTCTGGAGGCTCAGGGGCAATTGGCACACCCCTCCAAGGAAATGAGGCTAGTGTGATGAGCTCTTTCCAAAGAATGGCAAGCAGCCTGCTCCTTTCGATGAGACACACGTGTGGGGAGAGATGCTTGGCAGCAGAGAAGAAGCAAGAGGGCAGCCAGGGAGGGATTTGCACACAGCTTGAAGTCCCCAGACCTCCTGATTCGAAACCAGGGAATGCCAGCTCTGCCTGTCAGGCCCCATTCCCTAGTGGGCACCCAGATTCAGGATCTGCCCTTTCCCAGCTATGAAACCACACCCAGGCTGCACCCTGAGCCCTGCCAAGTTGGAACTTTGCTCGCCAGGTGGGCTGAATGGCATGACTGTGTCAGGGGAAAGAAGGACCTAGGAGGCCTTCCGGGAGCTGCCACGACATAGCAGTGCTCAGGAAAAGGCAGTCTCCTTTCTGTAGGCCGGATGCACACTGGAGTTTCCGCTTGAGGCAAGGAAGCTCAGCTAGGTGATCCCTGGCTGAAGGCAAAGCAGAGAGTTTTTCAGTGGAGCGCTGGCCCCATCTGCTGGCCGACAAGCATGGGAGAGAAACCTCGCTGCAAATGAGTTCCTGAAGTGCTTTCCAAGCAGGAGGCAGCATGGCTCAATAGTTTAGAAGTCCTGCTTAGGACTACCCTCTGGCAACAGGGTGGGTGCCAAGGGCATGTGGGTTGGAGGGTGCTCAGCAGTCGCAGGGGAGGCTTTGGGCACCCGGTGCTCTCTGATGGAAAACACTGCAGGCCCGAGCATCCATGAATTCCTGCAAGGCTTTGGAGTGGGAAAGCTGTGCTTAGCAGAAGGCTCCCTGCCAAGTGCTGCAGGCCTTTGTGGATGCTGAAGCAGCAGCTGCCTTGCAGGCTGCTGGTCCAGGGGCATGTGTGCCCAGTTCCAGAGTGCTGTAGGAGGAGCTCCTAGCAAGGGGCGAGCAAGCACCTTGTTTCCTAGGCATAGACTGGCCTGTGCACCCTGAGGCCTGCCTGACGTGCAGACAGCGCAGGCAGCAAGGGCTTGTGGCAGGCAGATAAGGGGCAGCAGACGTCTCACTTGAAAGTGGGCTCATGACTCTCTTGTTCTCCGGCCCCTGTGGCCGTGTGCAAGCACAGCCTCTGGACCTGCAGCTTCTGAGCAGTGCAAGAGACACACAGGAAACCCCCAGGTGCCTTCTCTAGTGAACGGTGTTCCATCAAGGTCCTGCTTGCTGGCAGGGGCCTAGGCCAGCACAGGTCCTAGGGAGGCCAGGCTGAGGCTGGGATGGGTCCCGACATAGCAGTGCTCAGGGCAAGCCTGGGACTGGAGGTCAGGCTGCAGGCTCATTCCAGCTTGGGCCTGGTGCAGAAAGCCTTCAGCTAGGACTTCCATGGGGTATAGTCAGCACAGTGGTTTTTGCCTGAAATCCATGTGCCTCACTCGGAACCCCTGCCTTTCAGCACACACTCCCTAGAAGTGTGTTCCTGAGGCAGTTGGACAGTTGGGGAAGTGGAGGCTCTCCCAGCATGGGAGGTCTGCCTAGAACCTTGCTCTGGCTGCAAAGAGGATTCCCTGCACCTCTGGCGCTGGGGTGAGATTTTCTGCACACAGGAGACACTTGGCACACACAGTGTTTCCCATGGAAAGCACTGTGAGGAAGAATCTCTGCCAGGGATGCATGGCACTCTCCCATCGAAGCCCTCCATGCAGCAAGCTGTCATGGACTCGAGTGCAGGCCTTGGTGGCTGGAGAGACTGCAGCTCCTCTGGAGGCTCCGGGGCAATTGGCACACCCCTCCAAGGAAATGAGGCTTGTGGGATGAGCACTTTGCAAAGAATTGCAAGCAGCCTGCTCCTTTTGATGAGACACATGTGTGGGGAGAGAGACTTGACAGCCGAGAAGAAGCAAGAGGGCAATGAGGGATTGGATTTGCATGCAGCTTGGAGGCTCCATATCTCCTGCTTGGCAAGCAGGGAGTGCCAGGTCTGCCCATCATGCTCCATTAACAGCTGGGCACCAGTTTCAGGATCTGCCCTTTCCCAGCCATGAAACCACACCCAGGCTGCACCCTGAGCCTGCCAAGGGGGACCCTTGCTCGCCAGGTGGGGCTGAATTGCATGACTGTGTCAGGGGAGAGAAGGCCCTAGGAGGCCTTCAGGGAACTGCCTCAACATAGCCCCGCTCAGGAAAGGCACTCCGTTTCTGTGACCGGATGCACAATGGAGTATCTGCTTGAGGCAAAGAAGCTCAGCTAGGTGATCCCTGGCTGAAGCAAAGCAGAGAGTTTTTCAGTGGAGCGCTGGCACCATCTGCCGGCCGACAAGCATGGAAGGAGAATCCTCGCTCCAAATGAGTTCCTGAGGAGCTTTCCAAGCAGCAGGCAGGCTGCCTCCAGAAGCTTAGAGAGTCCTGCTTCGGACTACCCTCCGGCAACAGAGTGGGTGGCAAGGGCATGTGGGTTGGAGGGTGCTCGGAAGCTGCAGGGGAGGTTTTCAGCATCCAGTGCTCTCCGATGGAACACACTGCAGGCGCGAGCATCCATGAACTCCTGCAAGGCTTTGGAGTGGGAAAGCTGTGCTTAGCAGAGGGCTCCCTGCCAAATGCTGCAGGCCTATGTGGATGGCGAAGCTGCAGCTGTCTTGCAGTCTGCTTGTCCAGAGGTGTGTGTGCCCTGGTCCAGAGTGCTGTAGGAGGAGCTCCTAGCAACGGGAGAGCAAGCACCTTGTTTCCTTGGCATAGAATGGCCTGTGCACACAGAGGCCTGTCAGCAGTGAAGACAACGCAGGCAGCAAGAGGGGTGGCAGGCAGCTAAGTGGCGGCAGGCGTCCTGCTTGAAAGTGGGGTCATGACTGTTTTGTCCTCAGGCCCCAGTGTCCACGTGCACACACTGCCTCTGGACCTGCAGCTTCCGAGCAGTGCAAGAGAAACACAAGCAACACCCTGGGGCCTTCTCGAATGAACGGTGCTCCATCGAGGTCCTGCTGGCTGGCAGTGGCCTAGGCCAGCAAAGGCCCTAGGGAGGCCAGGCTGAGGCTGGGATGGTTCCTGACCTAGCAGTGCCCAGGGCAAGCCTGGGACTGGAGGCCAGGCTGCAGGCTCATTCCAGCTTGGGCCTGGTGCAGAGCGCCTTCAGCTAAGACTTCCATGGGGAATGGTATGCGTAGTGATTTTTGCTTGCAATCCTCGTTCCTAACTCTCGCCAAACAGCCTGTTAGCCCACACTTGCTAGAAGTGTGTTCCTGAGGCAGTTGGACAATAGGGCAAGTGGAGGCTCACCCAGCATGGGACGCCCGCCTTGCAACATTGCTCTGGGTGCAAAGAGGATTCCCTGCACCTCTGGCACTGGGAGAGCATTTCTGCACACAGGAGACACTTGGCAAACACAGTTTTTCCCCTCGGAAAGTACTGTGAGGAAGAGTCGCCATCCCGGATGCATGGCACTCTCCCTTCGAAGCCCTCCATGCAGCAGGCTTTCATGGACTCGCCTGCAGGCTTTGGTAGCTGGAGACACTGCAGCTCCTCTGGAGGCTCAGGGGCAATTGGCACACCCCTCCAAGGAAATGAGGCTAGTGTGATGAGCTCTTTCCAAAGAATGGCAAGCAGCCTGCTCCTTTCGACGAGACACACGTGTGGGGAGAGATGCTTGGCAGCAGAGAAGAAGCAAGAGGGCAGCCAGGGAGGGATTTGCACACAGCTTGAAGTCCCCAGACCTCCTGATTCGAAACCAGGGAATGCCAGCTCTGCCTGTCAGGCCCCATTCCCTAGTGGGCACCCAGATTCAGGATCTGCCCTTTCCCAGCTATGAAACCACACCCAGGCTGCACCCTGAGCCCTGCCAAGTTGGAACTTTGCTCGCCAGGTGGGCTGAATGGCATGACTGTGTCAGGGGAAAGAAGGACCTAGGAGGCCTTCCGGGAGCTGCCACGACATAGCAGTGCTCAGGAAAAGGCAGTCTCCTTTCTGTAGCCGGATGCACACTGGAGTTTCCGCTTGAGGCAAGGAAGCTCAGCTAGGTGATCCCTGGCTGAAGGCAAAGCAGAGAGTTTTTCAGTGGAGCGCTGGCCCCATCTGCTGGCCGACAAGCATGGGAGGAGAAACCTCGCTGCAAATGAGTTCCTGAAGTGCTTTCCAAGCAGGAGGCAGCATGGCTCCAATAGTTTAGAAAGTCCTGCTTAGGACTACCCTCTGGCAACAGGGTGGGTGCCAAGGGCATGTGGGTTGGAGGGTGCTCAGCAGTCGCAGGGGAGGCTTTGGGCACCTGGTGCTCTCTGATGGAAAACACTGCAGGCCCGAGCATCCATGAATTCCTGCAAGGCTTTGGAGTGGAAAGCTGTGCTTAGCAGAAGGCTCCCTGCCAAGTGCTGCAGGCCTTTGTGGATGCTGAAGCAGCAGCTGCCTTGCAGGCTGCTGGTCCAGGGGCATGTGTGCCCAGTTCCAGAGTGCTGTAGGAGGGAGCTCCTAGCAAGGGGCGAGCAAGCACCTTGTTTCCTAGGCATAGACTGGCCTGTGCACCCTGAGGCTGCCAGACGTGCAGACAGCGCAGGCAGCAAGGGCTTGTGGCAGGCAGATAAGGGGCAGCAGGCGTCTCACTTGAAAGTGGGCTCATGACTCTCTTGTTCTCCGGCCCCTGTGGCCGTGTGCAAGCACAGCCTCTGGACCTGCAGCTTCTGAGCAGTGCAAGAGACACACAGGAAACCCCCAGGTGCCTTCTCTAGTGAACGGTGTTCCATCAAGGTCCTGCTTGCTGGCAGGGGCCTAGGCCAGCACAGGTCCTAGGGAGGCCAGGCTGAGGCTGGGATGGGTCCCGACCTAGCAGTGCTCAGGGCAAGCCTGGGACTGGAGGTCAGGCTGCAGGCTCATTCCAGCTTGGGCCTGGTGCAGAAAGCCTTCAGCTAGGACTTCCATGGGGTATAGTCAGCACAGTGGTTTTTGCCTGAAATCCATGTGCCTCACTCGGAGCCCCCTGCCTTTCAGCACACACTCCCTAGAAGTGTGTTCCTGAGGCAGTTGGACAGTTGGGGAAGTGGAGGCTCTCCCAGCATGGGAGGTCTGCCTAGAACCTTGCTCTGGCTGCAAAGAGGATTCCCTGCACCTCTGGCGCTGGGGTGAGATTTTCTGCACACAGGAGACACTTGGCACACACAGTGTTTCCCCATGGAAAGCACTGTGAGGAAGAATCTCTGCCAGGGATGCATGGCACTCTCCCATCGAAGCCCTCCATGCAGCAAGCTGTCATGGACTCGAGTGCAGGCCTTGGTGGCTGGAGAGACTGCAGCTCCTCTGGAGGCTCCGGGGCAATTGGCACACCCCTCCAAGGAAATGAGGCTTGTGGGATGAGCACTTTGCAAAGAATTG